>NW_025813716.1:0-315623 GCF_021917145.1 Hypomesus transpacificus | reverse complement strand
TAAAAAAATGAAAGTCTCTTAAACTGAATCTAAGGGCTACACAGCTTCAGAAAACACCTTCACCATGTAGTAACACCCACAGTAACACGTTAGAGCAGTGAAAACATCAAGAAAACCCTTCAGCCAGAAGTTAAATGCCAAACATTGTAAATGCATGGAAAACGCTATTCAGGAGCTGAAAAGCACTTTAAAGCAATAAAAAAATGAAAGTCTCTTAAACTGAATCTAAGGGCTACACAGCTTCAGAAAACACCTTCACCATGTAGTAACACCCACAGTAACACGTTAGAGCAGTGAAAACATCAAGAAAACCCTTCAGCCAGAAGTTAAATGCCAAACATTGTAAATGCATGGAAAACGCTATTCAGGAGCTGAAAAGCACTTTAAAGCAATAAAAAAATGAAAGTCTCTTAAACTGAATCTAAGGGCTACACAGCTTCAGAAAACACCTTCACCATGTAGTAACACCCACAGTAACACGTTAGAGCAGTGAAAACATCAAGAAAACCCTTCAGCCAGAAGTTAAATGCCAAACATTGTAAATGCATGGAAAACGCTATTCAGGAGCTGAAAAGCACTTTAAAGCAATAAAAAAATGAAAGTCTCTTAAACTGAATCTAAGGGCTACACAGCTTCAGAAAACACCTTCACCATGTAGTAACACCCACAGTAACACGTTAGAGCAGTGAAAACATCAAGAAAACCCTTCAGCCAGAAGTTAAATGCCAAACATTGTAAATGCATGGAAAACGCTATTCAGGAGCTGAAAAGCACTTTAAAGCAATAAAAAAATGAAAGTCTCTTAAACTGAATCTAAGGGCTACACAGCTTCAGAAAACACCTTCACCATGTAGTAACACCCACAGTAACACGTTAGAGCAGTGAAAACATCAAGAAAACCCTTCAGCCAGAAGTTAAATGCCAAACATTGTAAATGCATGGAAAACGCTATTCAGGAGCTGAAAAGCACTTTAAAGCAATAAAAAAATGAAAGTCTCTTAAACTGAATCTAAGGGCTACACAGCTTCAGAAAACACCTTCACCATGTAGTAACACCCACAGTAACACGTTAGAGCAGTGAAAACATCAAGAAAACCCTTCAGCCAGAAGTTAAATGCCAAACATTGTAAATGCATGGAAAACGCTATTCAGGAGCTGAAAAGCACTTTAAAGCAATAAAAAAATGAAAGTCTCTTAAACTGAATCTAAGGGCTACACAGCTTCAGAAAACACCTTCACCATGTAGTAACACCCACAGTAACACGTTAGAGCAGTGAAAACATCAAGAAAACCCTTCAGCCAGAAGTTAAATGCCAAACATTGTAAATGCATGGAAAACGCTATTCAGGAGCTGAAAAGCACTTTAAAGCAATAAAAAAATGAAAGTCTCTTAAACTGAATCTAAGGGCTACACAGCTTCAGAAAACACCTTCACCATGTAGTAACACCCACAGTAACACGTTAGAGCAGTGAAAACATCAAGAAAACCCTTCAGCCAGAAGTTAAATGCCAAACATTGTAAATGCATGGAAAACGCTATTCAGGAGCTGAAAAGCACTTTAAAGCAATAAAAAAATGAAAGTCTCTTAAACTGAATCTAAGGGCTACACAGCTTCAGAAAACACCTTCACCATGTAGTAACACCCACAGTAACACGTTAGAGCAGTGAAAACATCAAGAAAACCCTTCAGCCAGAAGTTAAATGCCAAACATTGTAAATGCATGGAAAACGCTATTCAGGAGCTGAAAAGCACTTTAAAGCAATAAAAAAATGAAAGTCTCTTAAACTGAATCTAAGGGCTACACAGCTTCAGAAAACACCTTCACCATGTAGTAACACCCACAGTAACACGTTAGAGCAGTGAAAACATCAAGAAAACCCTTCAGCCAGAAGTTAAATGCCAAACATTGTAAATGCATGGAAAACGCTATTCAGGAGCTGAAAAGCACTTTAAAGCAATAAAAAAATGAAAGTCTCTTAAACTGAATCTAAGGGCTACACAGCTTCAGAAAACACCTTCACCATGTAGTAACACCCACAGTAACACGTTAGAGCAGTGAAAACATCAAGAAAACCCTTCAGCCAGAAGTTAAATGCCAAACATTGTAAATGCATGGAAAACGCTATTCAGGAGCTGAAAAGCACTTTAAAGCAATAAAAAAATGAAAGTCTCTTAAACTGAATCTAAGGGCTACACAGCTTCAGAAAACACCTTCACCATGTAGTAACACCCACAGTAACACGTTAGAGCAGTGAAAACATCAAGAAAACCCTTCAGCCAGAAGTTAAATGCCAAACATTGTAAATGCATGGAAAACGCTATTCAGGAGCTGAAAAGCACTTTAAAGCAATAAAAAAATGAAAGTCTCTTAAACTGAATCTAAGGGCTACACAGCTTCAGAAAACACCTTCACCATGTAGTAACACCCACAGTAACACGTTAGAGCAGTGAAAACATCAAGAAAACCCTTCAGCCAGAAGTTAAATGCCAAACATTGTAAATGCATGGAAAACGCTATTCAGGAGCTGAAAAGCACTTTAAAGCAATAAAAAAATGAAAGTCTCTTAAACTGAATCTAAGGGCTACACAGCTTCAGAAAACACCTTCACCATGTAGTAACACCCACAGTAACACGTTAGAGCAGTGAAAACATCAAGAAAACCCTTCAGCCAGAAGTTAAATGCCAAACATTGTAAATGCATGGAAAACGCTATTCAGGAGCTGAAAAGCACTTTAAAGCAATAAAAAAATGAAAGTCTCTTAAACTGAATCTAAGGGCTACACAGCTTCAGAAAACACCTTCACCATGTAGTAACACCCACAGTAACACGTTAGAGCAGTGAAAACATCAAGAAAACCCTTCAGCCAGAAGTTAAATGCCAAACATTGTAAATGCATGGAAAACGCTATTCAGGAGCTGAAAAGCACTTTAAAGCAATAAAAAAATGAAAGTCTCTTAAACTGAATCTAAGGGCTACACAGCTTCAGAAAACACCTTCACCATGTAGTAACACCCACAGTAACACGTTAGAGCAGTGAAAACATCAAGAAAACCCTTCAGCCAGAAGTTAAATGCCAAACATTGTAAATGCATGGAAAACGCTATTCAGGAGCTGAAAAGCACTTTAAAGCAATAAAAAAATGAAAGTCTCTTAAACTGAATCTAAGGGCTACACAGCTTCAGAAAACACCTTCACCATGTAGTAACACCCACAGTAACACGTTAGAGCAGTGAAAACATCAAGAAAACCCTTCAGCCAGAAGTTAAATGCCAAACATTGTAAATGCATGGAAAACGCTATTCAGGAGCTGAAAAGCACTTTAAAGCAATAAAAAAATGAAAGTCTCTTAAACTGAATCTAAGGGCTACACAGCTTCAGAAAACACCTTCACCATGTAGTAACACCCACAGTAACACGTTAGAGCAGTGAAAACATCAAGAAAACCCTTCAGCCAGAAGTTAAATGCCAAACATTGTAAATGCATGGAAAACGCTATTCAGGAGCTGAAAAGCACTTTAAAGCAATAAAAAAATGAAAGTCTCTTAAACTGAATCTAAGGGCTACACAGCTTCAGAAAACACCTTCACCATGTAGTAACACCCACAGTAACACGTTAGAGCAGTGAAAACATCAAGAAAACCCTTCAGCCAGAAGTTAAATGCCAAACATTGTAAATGCATGGAAAACGCTATTCAGGAGCTGAAAAGCACTTTAAAGCAATAAAAAAATGAAAGTCTCTTAAACTGAATCTAAGGGCTACACAGCTTCAGAAAACACCTTCACCATGTAGTAACACCCACAGTAACACGTTAGAGCAGTGAAAACATCAAGAAAACCCTTCAGCCAGAAGTTAAATGCCAAACATTGTAAATGCATGGAAAACGCTATTCAGGAGCTGAAAAGCACTTTAAAGCAATAAAAAAATGAAAGTCTCTTAAACTGAATCTAAGGGCTACACAGCTTCAGAAAACACCTTCACCATGTAGTAACACCCACAGTAACACGTTAGAGCAGTGAAAACATCAAGAAAACCCTTCAGCCAGAAGTTAAATGCCAAACATTGTAAATGCATGGAAAACGCTATTCAGGAGCTGAAAAGCACTTTAAAGCAATAAAAAAATGAAAGTCTCTTAAACTGAATCTAAGGGCTACACAGCTTCAGAAAACACCTTCACCATGTAGTAACACCCACAGTAACACGTTAGAGCAGTGAAAACATCAAGAAAACCCTTCAGCCAGAAGTTAAATGCCAAACATTGTAAATGCATGGAAAACGCTATTCAGGAGCTGAAAAGCACTTTAAAGCAATAAAAAAATGAAAGTCTCTTAAACTGAATCTAAGGGCTACACAGCTTCAGAAAACACCTTCACCATGTAGTAACACCCACAGTAACACGTTAGAGCAGTGAAAACATCAAGAAAACCCTTCAGCCAGAAGTTAAATGCCAAACATTGTAAATGCATGGAAAACGCTATTCAGGAGCTGAAAAGCACTTTAAAGCAATAAAAAAATGAAAGTCTCTTAAACTGAATCTAAGGGCTACACAGCTTCAGAAAACACCTTCACCATGTAGTAACACCCACAGTAACACGTTAGAGCAGTGAAAACATCAAGAAAACCCTTCAGCCAGAAGTTAAATGCCAAACATTGTAAATGCATGGAAAACGCTATTCAGGAGCTGAAAAGCACTTTAAAGCAATAAAAAAATGAAAGTCTCTTAAACTGAATCTAAGGGCTACACAGCTTCAGAAAACACCTTCACCATGTAGTAACACCCACAGTAACACGTTAGAGCAGTGAAAACATCAAGAAAACCCTTCAGCCAGAAGTTAAATGCCAAACATTGTAAATGCATGGAAAACGCTATTCAGGAGCTGAAAAGCACTTTAAAGCAATAAAAAAATGAAAGTCTCTTAAACTGAATCTAAGGGCTACACAGCTTCAGAAAACACCTTCACCATGTAGTAACACCCACAGTAACACGTTAGAGCAGTGAAAACATCAAGAAAACCCTTCAGCCAGAAGTTAAATGCCAAACATTGTAAATGCATGGAAAACGCTATTCAGGAGCTGAAAAGCACTTTAAAGCAATAAAAAAATGAAAGTCTCTTAAACTGAATCTAAGGGCTACACAGCTTCAGAAAACACCTTCACCATGTAGTAACACCCACAGTAACACGTTAGAGCAGTGAAAACATCAAGAAAACCCTTCAGCCAGAAGTTAAATGCCAAACATTGTAAATGCATGGAAAACGCTATTCAGGAGCTGAAAAGCACTTTAAAGCAATAAAAAAATGAAAGTCTCTTAAACTGAATCTAAGGGCTACACAGCTTCAGAAAACACCTTCACCATGTAGTAACACCCACAGTAACACGTTAGAGCAGTGAAAACATCAAGAAAACCCTTCAGCCAGAAGTTAAATGCCAAACATTGTAAATGCATGGAAAACGCTATTCAGGAGCTGAAAAGCACTTTAAAGCAATAAAAAAATGAAAGTCTCTTAAACTGAATCTAAGGGCTACACAGCTTCAGAAAACACCTTCACCATGTAGTAACACCCACAGTAACACGTTAGAGCAGTGAAAACATCAAGAAAACCCTTCAGCCAGAAGTTAAATGCCAAACATTGTAAATGCATGGAAAACGCTATTCAGGAGCTGAAAAGCACTTTAAAGCAATAAAAAAATGAAAGTCTCTTAAACTGAATCTAAGGGCTACACAGCTTCAGAAAACACCTTCACCATGTAGTAACACCCACAGTAACACGTTAGAGCAGTGAAAACATCAAGAAAACCCTTCAGCCAGAAGTTAAATGCCAAACATTGTAAATGCATGGAAAACGCTATTCAGGAGCTGAAAAGCACTTTAAAGCAATAAAAAAATGAAAGTCTCTTAAACTGAATCTAAGGGCTACACAGCTTCAGAAAACACCTTCACCATGTAGTAACACCCACAGTAACACGTTAGAGCAGTGAAAACATCAAGAAAACCCTTCAGCCAGAAGTTAAATGCCAAACATTGTAAATGCATGGAAAACGCTATTCAGGAGCTGAAAAGCACTTTAAAGCAATAAAAAAATGAAAGTCTCTTAAACTGAATCTAAGGGCTACACAGCTTCAGAAAACACCTTCACCATGTAGTAACACCCACAGTAACACGTTAGAGCAGTGAAAACATCAAGAAAACCCTTCAGCCAGAAGTTAAATGCCAAACATTGTAAATGCATGGAAAACGCTATTCAGGAGCTGAAAAGCACTTTAAAGCAATAAAAAAATGAAAGTCTCTTAAACTGAATCTAAGGGCTACACAGCTTCAGAAAACACCTTCACCATGTAGTAACACCCACAGTAACACGTTAGAGCAGTGAAAACATCAAGAAAACCCTTCAGCCAGAAGTTAAATGCCAAACATTGTAAATGCATGGAAAACGCTATTCAGGAGCTGAAAAGCACTTTAAAGCAATAAAAAAATGAAAGTCTCTTAAACTGAATCTAAGGGCTACACAGCTTCAGAAAACACCTTCACCATGTAGTAACACCCACAGTAACACGTTAGAGCAGTGAAAACATCAAGAAAACCCTTCAGCCAGAAGTTAAATGCCAAACATTGTAAATGCATGGAAAACGCTATTCAGGAGCTGAAAAGCACTTTAAAGCAATAAAAAAATGAAAGTCTCTTAAACTGAATCTAAGGGCTACACAGCTTCAGAAAACACCTTCACCATGTAGTAACACCCACAGTAACACGTTAGAGCAGTGAAAACATCAAGAAAACCCTTCAGCCAGAAGTTAAATGCCAAACATTGTAAATGCATGGAAAACGCTATTCAGGAGCTGAAAAGCACTTTAAAGCAATAAAAAAATGAAAGTCTCTTAAACTGAATCTAAGGGCTACACAGCTTCAGAAAACACCTTCACCATGTAGTAACACCCACAGTAACACGTTAGAGCAGTGAAAACATCAAGAAAACCCTTCAGCCAGAAGTTAAATGCCAAACATTGTAAATGCATGGAAAACGCTATTCAGGAGCTGAAAAGCACTTTAAAGCAATAAAAAAATGAAAGTCTCTTAAACTGAATCTAAGGGCTACACAGCTTCAGAAAACACCTTCACCATGTAGTAACACCCACAGTAACACGTTAGAGCAGTGAAAACATCAAGAAAACCCTTCAGCCAGAAGTTAAATGCCAAACATTGTAAATGCATGGAAAACGCTATTCAGGAGCTGAAAAGCACTTTAAAGCAATAAAAAAATGAAAGTCTCTTAAACTGAATCTAAGGGCTACACAGCTTCAGAAAACACCTTCACCATGTAGTAACACCCACAGTAACACGTTAGAGCAGTGAAAACATCAAGAAAACCCTTCAGCCAGAAGTTAAATGCCAAACATTGTAAATGCATGGAAAACGCTATTCAGGAGCTGAAAAGCACTTTAAAGCAATAAAAAAATGAAAGTCTCTTAAACTGAATCTAAGGGCTACACAGCTTCAGAAAACACCTTCACCATGTAGTAACACCCACAGTAACACGTTAGAGCAGTGAAAACATCAAGAAAACCCTTCAGCCAGAAGTTAAATGCCAAACATTGTAAATGCATGGAAAACGCTATTCAGGAGCTGAAAAGCACTTTAAAGCAATAAAAAAATGAAAGTCTCTTAAACTGAATCTAAGGGCTACACAGCTTCAGAAAACACCTTCACCATGTAGTAACACCCACAGTAACACGTTAGAGCAGTGAAAACATCAAGAAAACCCTTCAGCCAGAAGTTAAATGCCAAACATTGTAAATGCATGGAAAACGCTATTCAGGAGCTGAAAAGCACTTTAAAGCAATAAAAAAACGAAAGTCTCTTAAACTGAATCTAAGGGCTACACAGCTTCAGAAAACACCTTCACCATGTAGTAACACCCACAGTAACACGTTAGAGCAGTGAAAACATCAAGAAAACCCTTCAGCCAGAAGTTAAATGCCAAACATTGTAAATGCATGGAAAACGCTATTCAGGAGCTGAAAAGCACTTTAAAGCAATAAAAAAATGAAAGTCTCTTAAACTGAATCTAAGGGCTACACAGCTTCAGAAAACACCTTCACCATGTAGTAACACCCACAGTAACACGTTAGAGCAGTGAAAACATCAAGAAAACCCTTCAGCCAGAAGTTAAATGCCAAACATTGTAAATGCATGGAAAACGCTATTCAGGAGCTGAAAAGCACTTTAAAGCAATAAAAAAATGAAAGTCTCTTAAACTGAATCTAAGGGCTACACAGCTTCAGAAAACACCTTCACCATGTAGTAACACCCACAGTAACACGTTAGAGCAGTGAAAACATCAAGAAAACCCTTCAGCCAGAAGTTAAATGCCAAACATTGTAAATGCATGGAAAACGCTATTCAGGAGCTGAAAAGCACTTTAAAGCAATAAAAAAATGAAAGTCTCTTAAACTGAATCTAAGGGCTACACAGCTTCAGAAAACACCTTCACCATGTAGTAACACCCACAGTAACACGTTAGAGCAGTGAAAACATCAAGAAAACCCTTCAGCCAGAAGTTAAATGCCAAACATTGTAAATGCATGGAAAACGCTATTCAGGAGCTGAAAAGCACTTTAAAGCAATAAAAAAATGAAAGTCTCTTAAACTGAATCTAAGGGCTACACAGCTTCAGAAAACACCTTCACCATGTAGTAACACCCACAGTAACACGTTAGAGCAGTGAAAACATCAAGAAAACCCTTCAGCCAGAAGTTAAATGCCAAACATTGTAAATGCATGGAAAACGCTATTCAGGAGCTGAAAAGCACTTTAAAGCAATAAAAAAATGAAAGTCTCTTAAACTGAATCTAAGGGCTACACAGCTTCAGAAAACACCTTCACCATGTAGTAACACCCACAGTAACACGTTAGAGCAGTGAAAACATCAAGAAAACCCTTCAGCCAGAAGTTAAATGCCAAACATTGTAAATGCATGGAAAACGCTATTCAGGAGCTGAAAAGCACTTTAAAGCAATAAAAAAATGAAAGTCTCTTAAACTGAATCTAAGGGCTACACAGCTTCAGAAAACACCTTCACCATGTAGTAACACCCACAGTAACACGTTAGAGCAGTGAAAACATCAAGAAAACCCTTCAGCCAGAAGTTAAATGCCAAACATTGTAAATGCATGGAAAACGCTATTCAGGAGCTGAAAAGCACTTTAAAGCAATAAAAAAATGAAAGTCTCTTAAACTGAATCTAAGGGCTACACAGCTTCAGAAAACACCTTCACCATGTAGTAACACCCACAGTAACACGTTAGAGCAGTGAAAACATCAAGAAAACCCTTCAGCCAGAAGTTAAATGCCAAACATTGTAAATGCATGGAAAACGCTATTCAGGAGCTGAAAAGCACTTTAAAGCAATAAAAAAATGAAAGTCTCTTAAACTGAATCTAAGGGCTACACAGCTTCAGAAAACACCTTCACCATGTAGTAACACCCACAGTAACACGTTAGAGCAGTGAAAACATCAAGAAAACCCTTCAGCCAGAAGTTAAATGCCAAACATTGTAAATGCATGGAAAACGCTATTCAGGAGCTGAAAAGCACTTTAAAGCAATAAAAAAATGAAAGTCTCTTAAACTGAATCTAAGGGCTACACAGCTTCAGAAAACACCTTCACCATGTAGTAACACCCACAGTAACACGTTAGAGCAGTGAAAACATCAAGAAAACCCTTCAGCCAGAAGTTAAATGCCAAACATTGTAAATGCATGGAAAACGCTATTCAGGAGCTGAAAAGCACTTTAAAGCAATAAAAAAATGAAAGTCTCTTAAACTGAATCTAAGGGCTACACAGCTTCAGAAAACACCTTCACCATGTAGTAACACCCACAGTAACACGTTAGAGCAGTGAAAACATCAAGAAAACCCTTCAGCCAGAAGTTAAATGCCAAACATTGTAAATGCATGGAAAACGCTATTCAGGAGCTGAAAAGCACTTTAAAGCAATAAAAAAATGAAAGTCTCTTAAACTGAATCTAAGGGCTACACAGCTTCAGAAAACACCTTCACCATGTAGTAACACCCACAGTAACACGTTAGAGCAGTGAAAACATCAAGAAAACCCTTCAGCCAGAAGTTAAATGCCAAACATTGTAAATGCATGGAAAACGCTATTCAGGAGCTGAAAAGCACTTTAAAGCAATAAAAAAATGAAAGTCTCTTAAACTGAATCTAAGGGCTACACAGCTTCAGAAAACACCTTCACCATGTAGTAACACCCACAGTAACACGTTAGAGCAGTGAAAACATCAAGAAAACCCTTCAGCCAGAAGTTAAATGCCAAACATTGTAAATGCATGGAAAACGCTATTCAGGAGCTGAAAAGCACTTTAAAGCAATAAAAAAATGAAAGTCTCTTAAACTGAATCTAAGGGCTACACAGCTTCAGAAAACACCTTCACCATGTAGTAACACCCACAGTAACACGTTAGAGCAGTGAAAACATCAAGAAAACCCTTCAGCCAGAAGTTAAATGCCAAACATTGTAAATGCATGGAAAACGCTATTCAGGAGCTGAAAAGCACTTTAAAGCAATAAAAAAATGAAAGTCTCTTAAACTGAATCTAAGGGCTACACAGCTTCAGAAAACACCTTCACCATGTAGTAACACCCACAGTAACACGTTAGAGCAGTGAAAACATCAAGAAAACCCTTCAGCCAGAAGTTAAATGCCAAACATTGTAAATGCATGGAAAACGCTATTCAGGAGCTGAAAAGCACTTTAAAGCAATAAAAAAATGAAAGTCTCTTAAACTGAATCTAAGGGCTACACAGCTTCAGAAAACACCTTCACCATGTAGTAACACCCACAGTAACACGTTAGAGCAGTGAAAACATCAAGAAAACCCTTCAGCCAGAAGTTAAATGCCAAACATTGTAAATGCATGGAAAACGCTATTCAGGAGCTGAAAAGCACTTTAAAGCAATAAAAAAATGAAAGTCTCTTAAACTGAATCTAAGGGCTACACAGCTTCAGAAAACACCTTCACCATGTAGTAACACCCACAGTAACACGTTAGAGCAGTGAAAACATCAAGAAAACCCTTCAGCCAGAAGTTAAATGCCAAACATTGTAAATGCATGGAAAACGCTATTCAGGAGCTGAAAAGCACTTTAAAGCAATAAAAAAATGAAAGTCTCTTAAACTGAATCTAAGGGCTACACAGCTTCAGAAAACACCTTCACCATGTAGTAACACCCACAGTAACACGTTAGAGCAGTGAAAACATCAAGAAAACCCTTCAGCCAGAAGTTAAATGCCAAACATTGTAAATGCATGGAAAACGCTATTCAGGAGCTGAAAAGCACTTTAAAGCAATAAAAAAATGAAAGTCTCTTAAACTGAATCTAAGGGCTACACAGCTTCAGAAAACACCTTCACCATGTAGTAACACCCACAGTAACACGTTAGAGCAGTGAAAACATCAAGAAAACCCTTCAGCCAGAAGTTAAATGCCAAACATTGTAAATGCATGGAAAACGCTATTCAGGAGCTGAAAAGCACTTTAAAGCAATAAAAAAATGAAAGTCTCTTAAACTGAATCTAAGGGCTACACAGCTTCAGAAAACACCTTCACCATGTAGTAACACCCACAGTAACACGTTAGAGCAGTGAAAACATCAAGAAAACCCTTCAGCCAGAAGTTAAATGCCAAACATTGTAAATGCATGGAAAACGCTATTCAGGAGCTGAAAAGCACTTTAAAGCAATAAAAAAATGAAAGTCTCTTAAACTGAATCTAAGGGCTACACAGCTTCAGAAAACACCTTCACCATGTAGTAACACCCACAGTAACACGTTAGAGCAGTGAAAACATCAAGAAAACCCTTCAGCCAGAAGTTAAATGCCAAACATTGTAAATGCATGGAAAACGCTATTCAGGAGCTGAAAAGCACTTTAAAGCAATAAAAAAATGAAAGTCTCTTAAACTGAATCTAAGGGCTACACAGCTTCAGAAAACACCTTCACCATGTAGTAACACCCACAGTAACACGTTAGAGCAGTGAAAACATCAAGAAAACCCTTCAGCCAGAAGTTAAATGCCAAACATTGTAAATGCATGGAAAACGCTATTCAGGAGCTGAAAAGCACTTTAAAGCAATAAAAAAATGAAAGTCTCTTAAACTGAATCTAAGGGCTACACAGCTTCAGAAAACACCTTCACCATGTAGTAACACCCACAGTAACACGTTAGAGCAGTGAAAACATCAAGAAAACCCTTCAGCCAGAAGTTAAATGCCAAACATTGTAAATGCATGGAAAACGCTATTCAGGAGCTGAAAAGCACTTTAAAGCAATAAAAAAATGAAAGTCTCTTAAACTGAATCTAAGGGCTACACAGCTTCAGAAAACACCTTCACCATGTAGTAACACCCACAGTAACACGTTAGAGCAGTGAAAACATCAAGAAAACCCTTCAGCCAGAAGTTAAATGCCAAACATTGTAAATGCATGGAAAACGCTATTCAGGAGCTGAAAAGCACTTTAAAGCAATAAAAAAATGAAAGTCTCTTAAACTGAATCTAAGGGCTACACAGCTTCAGAAAACACCTTCACCATGTAGTAACACCCACAGTAACACGTTAGAGCAGTGAAAACATCAAGAAAACCCTTCAGCCAGAAGTTAAATGCCAAACATTGTAAATGCATGGAAAACGCTATTCAGGAGCTGAAAAGCACTTTAAAGCAATAAAAAAACGATAGTCTCTTAAACTGAATCTAAGGGCTACACAGCTTCAGAAAACACCTTCACCATGTAGTAACACCCACAGTAACACGTTAGAGCAGTGAAAACATCAAGAAAACCCTTCAGCCAGAAGTTAAATGCCAAACATTGTAAATGCATGGAAAACGCTATTCAGGAGCTGAAAAGCACTTTAAAGCAATAAAAAAATGAAAGTCTCTTAAACTGAATCTAAGGGCTACACAGCTTCAGAAAACACCTTCACCATGTAGTAACACCCACAGTAACACGTTAGAGCAGTGAAAACATCAAGAAAACCCTTCAGCCAGAAGTTAAATGCCAAACATTGTAAATGCATGGAAAACGCTATTCAGGAGCTGAAAAGCACTTTAAAGCAATAAAAAAATGAAAGTCTCTTAAACTGAATCTAAGGGCTACACAGCTTCAGAAAACACCTTCACCATGTAGTAACACCCACAGTAAACACGTTAGAGCAGTGAAAACATCAAGAAAACCCTTCAGCCAGAAGTTAAATGCCAAACATTGTAAATGCATGGAAAACGCTATTCAGGAGCTGAAAAGCACTTTAAAGCAATAAAAAAATGAAAGTCTCTTAAACTGAATCTAAGGGCTACACAGCTTCAGAAAACACCTTCACCATGTAGTAACACCCACAGTAACACGTTAGAGCAGTGAAAACATCAAGAAAACCCTTCAGCCAGAAGTTAAATGCCAAACATTGTAAATGCATGGAAAACGCTATTCAGGAGCTGAAAAGCACTTTAAAGCAATAAAAAAATGAAAGTCTCTTAAACTGAATCTAAGGGCTACACAGCTTCAGAAAACACCTTCACCATGTAGTAACACCCACAGTAACACGTTAGAGCAGTGAAAACATCAAGAAAACCCTTCAGCCAGAAGTTAAATGCCAAACATTGTAAATGCATGGAAAACGCTATTCAGGAGCTGAAAAGCACTTTAAAGCAATAAAAAAATGAAAGTCTCTTAAACTGAATCTAAGGGCTACACAGCTTCAGAAAACACCTTCACCATGTAGTAACACCCACAGTAACACGTTAGAGCAGTGAAAACATCAAGAAAACCCTTCAGCCAGAAGTTAAATGCCAAACATTGTAAATGCATGGAAAACGCTATTCAGGAGCTGAAAAGCACTTTAAAGCAATAAAAAAATGAAAGTCTCTTAAACTGAATCTAAGGGCTACACAGCTTCAGAAAACACCTTCACCATGTAGTAACACCCACAGTAACACGTTAGAGCAGTGAAAACATCAAGAAAACCCTTCAGCCAGAAGTTAAATGCCAAACATTGTAAATGCATGGAAAACGCTATTCAGGAGCTGAAAAGCACTTTAAAGCAATAAAAAAATGAAAGTCTCTTAAACTGAATCTAAGGGCTACACAGCTTCAGAAAACACCTTCACCATGTAGTAACACCCACAGTAACACGTTAGAGCAGTGAAAACATCAAGAAAACCCTTCAGCCAGAAGTTAAATGCCAAACATTGTAAATGCATGGAAAACGCTATTCAGGAGCTGAAAAGCACTTTAAAGCAATAAAAAAATGAAAGTCTCTTAAACTGAATCTAAGGGCTACACAGCTTCAGAAAACACCTTCACCATGTAGTAACACCCACAGTAACACGTTAGAGCAGTGAAAACATCAAGAAAACCCTTCAGCCAGAAGTTAAATGCCAAACATTGTAAATGCATGGAAAACGCTATTCAGGAGCTGAAAAGCACTTTAAAGCAATAAAAAAACGATAGTCTCTTAAACTGAATCTAAGGGCTACACAGCTTCAGAAAACACCTTCACCATGTAGTAACACCCACAGTAACACGTTAGAGCAGTGAAAACATCAAGAAAACCCTTCAGCCAGAAGTTAAATGCCAAACATTGTAAATGCATGGAAAACGCTATTCAGGAGCTGAAAAGCACTTTAAAGCAATAAAAAAATGAAAGTCTCTTAAACTGAATCTAAGGGCTACACAGCTTCAGAAAACACCTTCACCATGTAGTAACACCCACAGTAACACGTTAGAGCAGTGAAAACATCAAGAAAACCCTTCAGCCAGAAGTTAAATGCCAAACATTGTAAATGCATGGAAAACGCTATTCAGGAGCTGAAAAGCACTTTAAAGCAATAAAAAAATGAAAGTCTCTTAAACTGAATCTAAGGGCTACACAGCTTCAGAAAACACCTTCACCATGTAGTAACACCCACAGTAACACGTTAGAGCAGTGAAAACATCAAGAAAACCCTTCAGCCAGAAGTTAAATGCCAAACATTGTAAATGCATGGAAAACGCTATTCAGGAGCTGAAAAGCACTTTAAAGCAATAAAAAAATGAAAGTCTCTTAAACTGAATCTAAGGGCTACACAGCTTCAGAAAACACCTTCACCATGTAGTAACACCCACAGTAACACGTTAGAGCAGTGAAAACATCAAGAAAACCCTTCAGCCAGAAGTTAAATGCCAAACATTGTAAATGCATGGAAAACGCTATTCAGGAGCTGAAAAGCACTTTAAAGCAATAAAAAAATGAAAGTCTCTTAAACTGAATCTAAGGGCTACACAGCTTCAGAAAACACCTTCACCATGTAGTAACACCCACAGTAACACGTTAGAGCAGTGAAAACATCAAGAAAACCCTTCAGCCAGAAGTTAAATGCCAAACATTGTAAATGCATGGAAAACGCTATTCAGGAGCTGAAAAGCACTTTAAAGCAATAAAAAAATGAAAGTCTCTTAAACTGAATCTAAGGGCTACACAGCTTCAGAAAACACCTTCACCATGTAGTAACACCCACAGTAACACGTTAGAGCAGTGAAAACATCAAGAAAACCCTTCAGCCAGAAGTTAAATGCCAAACATTGTAAATGCATGGAAAACGCTATTCAGGAGCTGAAAAGCACTTTAAAGCAATAAAAAAACGATAGTCTCTTAAACTGAATCTAAGGGCTACACAGCTTCAGAAAACACCTTCACCATGTAGTAACACCCACAGTAACACGTTAGAGCAGTGAAAACATCAAGAAAACCCTTCAGCCAGAAGTTAAATGCCAAACATTGTAAATGCATGGAAAACGCTATTCAGGAGCTGAAAAGCACTTTAAAGCAATAAAAAAATGAAAGTCTCTTAAACTGAATCTAAGGGCTACACAGCTTCAGAAAACACCTTCACCATGTAGTAACACCCACAGTAACACGTTAGAGCAGTGAAAACATCAAGAAAACCCTTCAGCCAGAAGTTAAATGCCAAACATTGTAAATGCATGGAAAACGCTATTCAGGAGCTGAAAAGCACTTTAAAGCAATAAAAAAATGAAAGTCTCTTAAACTGAATCTAAGGGCTACACAGCTTCAGAAAACACCTTCACCATGTAGTAACACCCACAGTAAACACGTTAGAGCAGTGAAAACATCAAGAAAACCCTTCAGCCAGAAGTTAAATGCCAAACATTGTAAATGCATGGAAAACGCTATTCAGGAGCTGAAAAGCACTTTAAAGCAATAAAAAAATGAAAGTCTCTTAAACTGAATCTAAGGGCTACACAGCTTCAGAAAACACCTTCACCATGTAGTAACACCCACAGTAACACGTTAGAGCAGTGAAAACATCAAGAAAACCCTTCAGCCAGAAGTTAAATGCCAAACATTGTAAATGCATGGAAAACGCTATTCAGGAGCTGAAAAGCACTTTAAAGCAATAAAAAAATGAAAGTCTCTTAAACTGAATCTAAGGGCTACACAGCTTCAGAAAACACCTTCACCATGTAGTAACACCCACAGTAACACGTTAGAGCAGTGAAAACATCAAGAAAACCCTTCAGCCAGAAGTTAAATGCCAAACATTGTAAATGCATGGAAAACGCTATTCAGGAGCTGAAAAGCACTTTAAAGCAATAAAAAAATGAAAGTCTCTTAAACTGAATCTAAGGGCTACACAGCTTCAGAAAACACCTTCACCATGTAGTAACACCCACAGTAACACGTTAGAGCAGTGAAAACATCAAGAAAACCCTTCAGCCAGAAGTTAAATGCCAAACATTGTAAATGCATGGAAAACGCTATTCAGGAGCTGAAAAGCACTTTAAAGCAATAAAAAAATGAAAGTCTCTTAAACTGAATCTAAGGGCTACACAGCTTCAGAAAACACCTTCACCATGTAGTAACACCCACAGTAACACGTTAGAGCAGTGAAAACATCAAGAAAACCCTTCAGCCAGAAGTTAAATGCCAAACATTGTAAATGCATGGAAAACGCTATTCAGGAGCTGAAAAGCACTTTAAAGCAATAAAAAAATGAAAGTCTCTTAAACTGAATCTAAGGGCTACACAGCTTCAGAAAACACCTTCACCATGTAGTAACACCCACAGTAACACGTTAGAGCAGTGAAAACATCAAGAAAACCCTTCAGCCAGAAGTTAAATGCCAAACATTGTAAATGCATGGAAAACGCTATTCAGGAGCTGAAAAGCACTTTAAAGCAATAAAAAAATGAAAGTCTCTTAAACTGAATCTAAGGGCTACACAGCTTCAGAAAACACCTTCACCATGTAGTAACACCCACAGTAACACGTTAGAGCAGTGAAAACATCAAGAAAACCCTTCAGCCAGAAGTTAAATGCCAAACATTGTAAATGCATGGAAAACGCTATTCAGGAGCTGAAAAGCACTTTAAAGCAATAAAAAAATGAAAGTCTCTTAAACTGAATCTAAGGGCTACACAGCTTCAGAAAACACCTTCACCATGTAGTAACACCCACAGTAACACGTTAGAGCAGTGAAAACATCAAGAAAACCCTTCAGCCAGAAGTTAAATGCCAAACATTGTAAATGCATGGAAAACGCTATTCAGGAGCTGAAAAGCACTTTAAAGCAATAAAAAAATGATAGTCTCTTAAACTGAATCTAAGGGCTACACAGCTTCAGAAAACACCTTCACCATGTAGTAACACCCACAGTAACACGTTAGAGCAGTGAAAACATCAAGAAAACCCTTCAGCCAGAAGTTAAATGCCAAACATTGTAAATGCATGGAAAACGCTATTCAGGAGCTGAAAAGCACTTTAAAGCAATAAAAAAATGAAAGTCTCTTAAACTGAATCTAAGGGCTACACAGCTTCAGAAAACACCTTCACCATGTAGTAACACCCACAGTAACACGTTAGAGCAGTGAAAACATCAAGAAAACCCTTCAGCCAGAAGTTAAATGCCAAACATTGTAAATGCATGGAAAACGCTATTCAGGAGCTGAAAAGCACTTTAAAGCAATAAAAAAATGAAAGTCTCTTAAACTGAATCTAAGGGCTACACAGCTTCAGAAAACACCTTCACCATGTAGTAACACCCACAGTAACACGTTAGAGCAGTGAAAACATCAAGAAAACCCTTCAGCCAGAAGTTAAATGCCAAACATTGTAAATGCATGGAAAACGCTATTCAGGAGCTGAAAAGCACTTTAAAGCAATAAAAAAACGATAGTCTCTTAAACTGAATCTAAGGGCTACACAGCTTCAGAAAACACCTTCACCATGTAGTAACACCCACAGTAACACGTTAGAGCAGTGAAAACATCAAGAAAACCCTTCAGCCAGAAGTTAAATGCCAAACATTGTAAATGCATGGAAAACGCTATTCAGGAGCTGAAAAGCACTTTAAAGCAATAAAAAAACGATAGTCTCTTAAACTGAATCTAAGGGCTACACAGCTTCAGAAAACACCTTCACCATGTAGTAACACCCACAGTAACACGTTAGAGCAGTGAAAACATCAAGAAAACCCTTCAGCCAGAAGTTAAATGCCAAACATTGTAAATGCATGGAAAACGCTATTCAGGAGCTGAAAAGCACTTTAAAGCAATAAAAAAAATGAAAGTCTCTTAAACTGAATCTAAGGGCTACACAGCTTCAGAAAACACCTTCACCATGTAGTAACACCCACATAACACGTTAGAGCAGTGAAAACATCAAGAAAACCCTTCAGCCAGAAGTTAAATGCCAAACATTGTAAATGCATGGAAAACGCTATTCAGGAGCTGAAAAGCACTTTAAAGCAATAAAAAAATGATAGTCTCTTAAACTGAATCTAAGGGCTACACAGCTTCAGAAAACACCTTCACCATGTAGTAACACCCACAGTAACACGTTAGAGCAGTGAAAACATCAAGAAAACCCTTCAGCCAGAAGTTAAATGCCAAACATTGTAAATGCATGGAAAACGCTATTCAGGAGCTGAAAAGCACTTTAAAGCAATAAAAAAACGAAAGTCTCTTAAACTGAATCTAAGGGCTACACAGCTTCAGAAAACACCTTCACCATGTAGTAACACCCACAGTAACACGTTAGAGCAGTGAAAACATCAAGAAAACCCTTCAGCCAGAAGTTAAATGCCAAACATTGTAAATGCATGGAAAACGCTATTCAGGAGCTGAAAAGCACTTGAAAGCAATAAAAAAATGAAAGTCTCTTAAACTGAATTTAAGGGCTACACAGCTTCAGAAACCACCTTCACCATGTACTAACACCCACAGTAACACCAAGGCAGGGGCAGGCAGGCAGGCAGGGCAGTCCAGTTGGATGAAGCTGTCTTGGGGGCAGGGCTGAAGAGAAGCTGTCCAGCGAGAGAGGGGTAGTCCAGCAAGGGGTCTGTGTTGCTCTTAGCAGCCACTGTTGCATTCTCTGTTACACTCAGCATCCTCTGTTGTTGCTCTCAGCATGCTCTGTTGCACTCTGTTGAGCACGCCTCTGCATGACCTGTAAAAGTGAAGAAAGGGTCCATGTCAGTAGTGAAAAATGAAGCTTTTTCCATCTTCACTCTATACAGACTTCAGTTTTGACTGTGAAATGCAGTAGCAATACTGAAACTTGAATCCAAATGTGTAAGAAACCCATGCAAAGTCACTCAAAACACAGGCTCTTGCAAGAGTTTTTAGCTCTAAACTGGTCAATATACACATCTGACCAAAGACCAGCTCGACTTTTGCCTGTAAACAGTGATTCTGACTGTCAAAGACCTTTAAATAGGCTGATCGAGTGAGCCTGGCTAACGTAGGTCGCTTTCTCAGGCAATTGATGAATGAAACAGGCTCGCCTTGAAAAGTCCTATATACTAGCTATCTTCAGCAGGCTCTTGTCTACAAAAAGCAGTTTTCCCTGACGTTTCTGGAGTAGGATTGAGTGAAATACAAAATAGTTTACACACTGCCAGTGGGCGAGCCGAGTCTAACTCAGAGTCTGAGGCTAAAGTCAAATGTACAGTATTGCCGGGACGCTGTCTCACTCCACTTGCAAGTCTTGCAAAAAAAAAAAAAAAAAAAACGTCTAGCTAAATGCACAATTCGCACATCTCTTGATGGTTGCCCTGCTCGTCTTTTTTGGTGTAGACCGAACTGTAAAATGGTGAATTTATGAACATGACGCGACCAAAGCATGGCTGCCGCGTAAGCCTATGCGGTCTCCCTTGCATCCTAACTCACTTCAATTACAAAGACTTTCACGATCCAAATCACAATTCTGTGCCCAAAGGTCTGGAGAATCGCTTGTTCTCCTAAAAGCTGCCCTCCTCAACCTTTTGAGGCCGAGATGCTAAATGATTCACTAATTATAGCTAAACAGAGTGAAAAAGCTAGAGCTAGCTATTTTTCGAGTTCGGTTTTCCGTCACTTCAAACTCACGATCTAAAAGGTCTTAAAGTGCTCAAACCTTTACCATAATTCCAGAGTAGTGTACTTTCACAAAAATAGGACTTACCGAACGTGGCTGCCTCCAACACGGCTATCAGGCGATTCCAGTTGAAAACAAAATAAAAACAAAAAACTAAAGAAGCGAAATGAAACATGAGCTAAAGACCAAGGGTGGGGGCTTGGTCAGCACACCATTTCCAGAAAGCATGTGTGTGTGTCTCGCCAAGCTCGCGTGTGTGTCAAGTAGCAGGGTTTCCACGGTACCAGGAAACCATGAAAAACATGGAATTTATTTTTTCATTTTCTAGGTTTGGAAAAGTCATGGAAACTGAGCAAAAGTGAACACTTACATGGAAATTGAAACAGTTGTCCTGGAATTTTTTGGGGGATGATGTGTAAAATAGTAATACAATGAAACTATTGAGCACAGAATTAAGATGAGTTTATAAAACCCCTTTAAATGTGAACAGCTTTTACTGTAGATATAAATGGATGATCCCATGTTGTAGAGCATGATCTTGGCATCCTATCTGGTATATTGGATGTTGGAATTTGGTGACCTGGTGATATGGACTTTAAAAGTATAGTTTTGGATTGGTAGATGTCGGGAATAATAACCGAGAAACGTTACTCGCGATCTCAATAGAAGGGTCAAATACACGCATTTCCCAGCCAACACGGGAGCCTTGACACCTACATTGAAACTTCTTGTACAAGTTTATCCTCAAATGTAAGTAGCTGTGTTTAACTGTGTTAAACCTGGGTTTATCAACGTTAGTTAGTAGCCAGTGCAACCTTGCTAACGAGGTGAGGCTGTGCCTTATGAAGATCAACCCTCGCAAGGCACCTGGCCCAGACGGCATATCAGGTAGGGCCCTCAGGGGCTGCGCTAACCAGCTGGCAGGGGTCTTCAGTGTCATCTTCAACCTCTCCCTTAACCTGTCTGTACTCCCCACCTGCTTCAAGAGGACCACCATTATCCCTGTGCCCAAGAACACATGTCTGAACGACTATCACCCGATAGCACTGACCTCTGTCATCAGGAAGCTCCCAGCCCTACAGGACACCTACCACACACGTTGCCTAAGGAAAGCCGGCAGGATTCTAAGAGACTGTTCCCACCCATCCTTCAGTCTCTTTACCCCGTTGCCTTCTGGCAGGCATTACCGCAGCATCCGGTCGCGCACACGCCGAGTGGACAACAATGTCTACCCAAGGGCCATCAGGCTTCTGAATGGACACTGATTTACTGCACACAAGTCACTTATACACTGTCACTTTCAGCTACTGGTTGCACCATCAGTAACATTGCACTACTGTACCTCGCCACCAGGCTCCTGTATGGTCATTGACTTAGTCACTGATCTGCAAATTGCACTATTGTACTGTACTCCACTTAGGTTAGAATAGGTTATAGGGTTGAAACAGGTTCAGGCAGGAGGACTGGGTAGTTTTGTTACAGATACTTTATTCCACATGATACAATACATCATTGTAATATTTGATTTGGCGTATGGTTGTGCTCGCAGCGGCTCCCTGCCGCACCCAACGGAGACACCGTCTCCTGAGACACCGTCTCCTGAGACACCGTCTCCTGAGACACCGTCTCCTGAGACACCGTCTCCTGAGACACCGTCTCCTGAGACACCGTCTCCTGAGACACCGTCTCCTGAGACACCGTCTCCCGAGACACCGTCTCGACATCCGGGCAGAGAGCAGCAACAGCATTCCCCAACACAAACCACACACCAGACGAGATGAACGTACGAGACTGCTGCGTGTATGTGAAACCACTGAAGTGCTAGAGTGACTGATGTTCGCCATACTTACCCTCATAGGTGCGCTCTGCAGACGCGTCCCGAGCCGTAGCAATCACAGGTGTGCTCCGCAGACGCGTCCCGAGCCGTATCTGTGTGTGTGTGAGTGACGCGAGTGAGTGAAAGTGATAAGCTACCTAGAGTAAGCGTGGCTCAGAGCAAACAGAGCCCCTAAGCGTTATCTATCCATGTTATCCTGTACATGCGTAGCTCAGAGCAGACAGTGCTCCTAAGCTTTATCTAGCCATGTTAACCCTGTCCAGTGTAGCTCGGAGCAGACAGTGCTCCTGAGCGTTATCTTTGAACGAGCATTATGTTGGGCATGTTTGACATAAGAAAGTGTAGTTCAGAGCAGACAGTGCCCCTAAACTCTATCTAGCCATGCTTAATCTACGAGTGTAGCTCAGAGCAAACAGTGCTCCTAAGCTTATGATTGACCTACTCATGTGTGGCTCAGGGCAGACAGTGCCCCTAAGCTTTATCTAGCCATGAGTACCTTCACGAGTGTAGCTCAGAGCAGACAGTGCCCCTAAGCTTTATCTAGCCATGGAGTACTTCACGAGTGTAGCTCAGAGCAGACAGTGCCCCTAAGCTTTATCTATCCATGGAGTACTTCACCAGTGTAGCTCAGAGCAGACAGTGCCCCTAAGCTTTATCTATCCATGGAGTACCTTCACGAGTGTAGCTCAGAGCAGACAGTGCCCCTAAGCTTTATCTATCCATGGAGTACCTTCACGAGTGTAGCTCAGAGCAGACAGTGCCCCTAAGCTTTATCTAACCATGAGTACCTTCACGAGTGTAGCTCAGAGCAGACAGTGCCCCTAAGCTTTATCTATCCATGGAGTACCTTCACGAGTGTAGCTCAGAGCAGACAGTGCCCCTAAGCTTTATCTAACCATGAGTACCTTCACGAGTGCAGCTCAGAGCAGACAGTGCTCCTAAGCCTTATCTATCGTGAATGAGTGACCGTGAGCTGCGTGCACTGTGTCCCCGTGCCACCGCACTGCATGGAGGTGCAATCCTGTATGTAAATAGGGTCTGCGGCCATGCATATCTAAACGAGTGTAGCTCGGCGCAGACAGTGCCCCTAAGCTTTATCTATTGATATGGTACGTGGGTCGTGTTTACCACGGAGGCACTTTTAGCCGTCCCCACTGAGGCACTGCCTCTACTTCACGGAGGCCCTCGAGTTTCAACTGAGGTCCTCGATTCCCAACTGAGGCATGGCATCTACTGTACCAACTGAGGCACTGCCTTTCCCAACTGAGGCACGGCCTCGACATCTCGAATGAGGCTTTACTCCGATTACCAACTGAGGCGTTACTCCGATTCCCGACTGAGGCATTGCCTCTCCCAACTGAGGCCTTCGATTCACAACCGAGGCACGCCTCGACATCTCAACTGAGGCGTTACTCCGATTTCCAACTGAGGCACTGCCTCTACTTAAACAACTGAGGCCCTCGCTTCCTATCTGAGGCACAGCCTCGACATCTCAACTGAGCGGTGCTCTGATTCCCACTGAGACGTTTCCTCAACATCCCAACTGAGCACAGACGACATCCTATGTGACGGAGACTGAGTCACCTGATGCTCCACGATGACCTGACGAACATTAATAAGAGAATATCAGCATGCAACCCGAACATGAAAATTGAACGCTAGGTTGTTAAGCGGTAGGGAGGGTCGCGCCATCCTCCTCTGCCTTCCAGAGCATCACTGCTTTCCATCTAATGTAACATTGCACCGCTGCAGATGACCAACGACCCAATTCTTGAGTGGTAGAACCAGACGCCAATGTAGTGTAAGGCTGGGTGTCAAACCTGCCCCCACCTCTCATATGCTAAAGTCTGGAGTTTCTGGACGGTCTCAACTTGATGGCTCTCACACCCCATTCAAGATGTGGTCTGATTGGTTGTTCTTGTGTATAAAGGGAATTGTAATGCATTGTTCTTTGGATTCTTCATCTCCTGAGACCTTCTCCTCAGTTCTCCCTTGTCCTACTGTCCTACTCCTTGCTCACCTCTTGCTTTCTCTCTGATTTACAATGATCACGGTAGAGTGGGTAAGATTTAAAGCCTTCATTTTGTAACATGTTTGCCTTGTAATTGATTTCATTCATTTGCAATGTTATTAAATGCGTATTTCATTTAACCGTACTTTGACCATTCTTGCTCTGCTTTAACCCATATTGTCAAATACCTGGAATTCTATTGGTTTTGGCATTAATGGTTCATGCTAATACACTGTTCAGTTTCCCATCTTCCTTTAAACCATAGGGGAATTCGTTTTGGTTGCTTGGCCAATATTTAACCCCCTACAGTAGTTTAGGGTCCACAGCGCCGACACAGGATTCCGAACCTCCCGGGGACCGATATGTAGTCACGCTTCCCCGGCATCAGTGACAAACAGGGGCTCGCTCATTGTGGTCGATGTATGCATGCAGCGAAATTAATGCACCATGTAGAGGAGGGGAGAGAAGCGGATTTAATCTGCCATGTAACAAGAGTACCACACCAGCTTCACGTCATTGCTAAGATTAAGTACCCGTGTACATGCGTACGTGCTATGGTCAAGTCGCAATGCAAGATTGGGCAAGGTGGAATGTGCTTGACCGACACGTGACGTCAGCCCGTTGTACTCACCCGGGAATTCATGCATCCCGCAAAACACTGCCCGTGATGGCCATCCAGCTGTAGGTTATCTCACTGCCGGATATCAAAGCCACGGATCTACCCTGGTTGATTATATTCACTATGCCTCCTATCACGAGACGTCTGTTGATGATGCAACACCACAAGGCCAGCCTGGCCCTGATTTCTTAGAGCAAGACCAAGCAAGCCCCCTGCATACCATACATTGTACACAGAATGTAGGCTACCTCTGATAGCTAGAATTAGAATATGTAATACACAATACAACCTATAACCTATAAGACAACGACTACCCATTCCAACGCCCGCGAGCACGGCCCAGACGCAAAATGGATAGCAACCCACATCCGAGACCGTGCAATGCCAGACCATGTAGCCCCGACCGCAACGGGAACGACAACAGACCGTGAGGAAGAGGCGCATGCGAGAAAGATGCCCGAGCAAAGACTAAACGCACCGAGCCGGTGCGAGGACGGAATCGACCATTAAATCACAAATTGCACGAATGCAACCAGCACCTGACCTGCCAAATAGCATTCATCGTGAAAGCAAAGAAGGTCCGAAGGGAGACCCGCATGTTGCACGATCACAATAGAACAACATGAGCCTCAAAGTGCAAGAGCGTAGGCCTACCAGAAGAAAGCAAGAAGTGACAACACGTCACAGCAAATACAACAGTTTAACCTCACGCGTCCATAGAGTTAGATCACGTTGTCTAAACCTGGTTGTTCCCATCCTTGAATGTGATTAGCTATATCGCGGTCCAAGCCGTTGTAAAATCCAGCATAACCTTACAGGTTGCCCTCAAAACATTCTTTAACATTCCATGTAACTGAGCATCGAATATTTCAAATAAAACACGGCAAAGGTGGCCCCTTGGGGCTTATAGCTTAAGTTTAACCTTTAGATGCGCGAGGTCTAAATATTACCAACAGTTCCACCAGAGTAATGAATTTTACCAAAACGGAAGCAGCTAGCTTTAGTTAGCTTCCGTCACTTAGCAACCTAGCATAATACTCATAGCAATGCTACTACCTGCTAGTGTTACGTGTTAGCCTCCTAATTGTACATTTCGAAGCCATACTATAGCGTGTCCCATATAGTTTCTCACTAGTCATATAGTGGTTGTCCATCGGAAACTAGCCGGTTGAAATGTTCAGAATCACACATGCGTGACGTTACTCTGTGGGGCCCGCTTCCGAACTATCTCGCATGGGCGAAGCCACTCCTTAACGGGTTATACACGGTCAGGATGTCAGTGCGGGTTAGAGATATCGAACTACTTAATCTACGAACAGGAACGTGTATTCACGTGTCCCGCCCCCCAACGAATACATACCATGCGACTTTGCCGGACTCGCAGTAGAAACCAGCGTTGACGAACGATGCTCCAATACACCAGACCAGTGCATTTTGTGCGGAGGACCACCCACTTGAAGACATCATTAGAAGGCACAGCCTGTGGAAGGGAGAACAACCGCAGCAGAACAAGGCAAGGGACTCCAACACAGACCAGCCCAGACCCCGAAGACCAATTACAGCTGCTCAATCAAGTAAAGAAGAAAACCTAAAACGGCTACTAGCGATACCGTTGATATTATTGTGCACACACAGTAGAATCGTCAATATGGAATATATTTACATGAGTCCCCAGAATAACGATGAAAAAGCATTCCAGGAAAACGACAATGGGTTTTTCCACCTTAGCCACGTACAGCAGCTCAGCGGCAACGCCGTGCTAGCCCAGACAAACACGATCCCACACCGCCGAATCCACCAAGTAGGCCAGCGTTCTTACCAGCCACAGTATGCTCACGCAACCTAGGAACCGGATCGATCGTACACAGCGTTTGACACGAGAACCCGCAGGAGACCGAGAGTGTTTGTGACGCACTAGCAATGCAGGAGCTGGGATTCCCTGCTATATACCCCTCCCTATTAGAAGGGTGTGCCTGACGCGTGATGACGATTTGCTAGTCGCGCTAGGTCTCGCGTCCCCCTGCATGAACCTGCTTCGCTTGTTTCTTGTGCATTTAGGGTTAGTATAGTGTACTATCTATTGTTATTTGTAATTTAGGAAGTTTTAGTATTAGGGTTAGTATAGTCGATTATTTATTGCTATCTGTATATTTAGGAAGTTTCACTTATTTAAGCTCAGCTTAGAAGTCAATTATGTTCCGTGTACTTATATGTTTTGTTATGCCAGGTGCTTGCGTTGTCTTGTTTTAAGAATTTCAGTGCCCAGTCTAACCTTGTGTTGTTCGGTGTACCTGACAAATAAAAGTCTTGAACCTGAACCAGCGGCGTAACAAGGACTTGGCGGGCCCGAGTGCAGATCTCACCAACGGGCCCCTTACCGACCTATCGTCAGGCGAAATTATTGAGTTTTCAGTTTAGCGATGCGCAAGGAAATTTAGGCTACTCATGATGTACAATTAAGGGTAACGACTGCTCCTTCTATGTGAAGATAGATTACGGTTTTCAAAAGTGAACGGCTCTGACTCGCGAGTCTCTGGCTCTAGATTATGCTTGCTACAACACGGAATGAGTATAATGGAACAGTCAGTCATGAGCCGACGTATCTGCGACATTTGAAATAGAGCACAGAGATGAGAAGAAAATCTGATCATTTACCAAGGCTTATCCGACGTTATGAATGACGTTTCGATCTGTCATGTGTGCTATCTGGGTACTAGTAAAAAAAACTGTCACTTCGATGGTGAATATTTGATTTTATGTTCGTTAAATATGCTAGTTTACATTTAGTCTATCTAGCTTCAGCTATTTTCCGACTACATCCTGCACATAGTTTACTATATCTAACCTGGCCGCTGCCTGGTAGCCTAGGCCTATATGTGCATTTTTATGACGTTTAATAGCCATGTCAACTGCATACACCAGACAGTAAACGTTATGTAATTATTAGCCTACCCTGGTGGCTGAGTTTCACACTCATTGCTGTTGCCGAGCTGGGGGTCAGACGTAGCGTCCTCTTCAACACGCTTCGCCACAATCCAAATGAGGATAGTTTTGACAGCTTTGCCCCACTTACAAATTGCTCTTTTCGTTCCTGCCGCTTTCTGGAGCCACTTTTATGTTAAAGGGCATGGCATGGGGTAGCCTAATTCGCTTCAAAACGCTAATGCAACACAACTGTAGTATCCCAACAACAACTGTCTGTGGTATTCCAACAACTGGATGGGAACAATCGTGTGTGGGTGGGCGGGAATCTTTGACAACAATATTACCCAGACATCCTTGCTATTTTTCGAGGGCAATATTACTTAATAAAAACGACATTTGTTTCATTCAGCAAAAGGCAAATGAGGAAAAATTAATTATTTGCTGTTGTTAACACTGACTGTTTTTAAAATGTTTATTGGGCAGGTGATAGCTCATAATTCTGAATAACTGACACCATAATTGAGAAATGTTTGCGAATTGATAACACTGGATCATATGGGATCTTCAACTTACGGTTTTACAGCGGTGCAAGGGGCCCGGTCAGATTGCCTCAAGGGGCCCGGTCAAGTTGTCTCAATTTAACGGTGAGATCGAGGACGGGCCCCCTTTCGCCACGGGCCCTAGTGCAGCTGCACTCCTTGCACTCCCTATAGTTACGCCACTGACCTGAACTAACTAGCTAGCTGCAACTTGCTAGCTAGCATTCTGCTAACATTCAGCTTGCTAACTAACTAGCTAGTGTTGGCTAGCTTGCAATGCTAGCTAACTACCAATACATTTTCAAATTAGGCTGTGACATTACGTCTATACTAGTTGACATGACCAGTCTAGTCTTGAGAAATTTTGGATATCTACTTTGAGCTAATTTCTGAAATTTCTTTTTTTTTTCTTAAAAAAAATGATATGCCCCTACTAGTAAATGGGGGCGCAAATGCGGGCGGAAAGATTCAGGGGACTATAGATCATCACTTAATATGGTACCTGGAAAATCAGGAGGTAGCATTGAATTATTTTTCAAGGCAAGTGTGGGGACCCTGAGTAGGTTGACCACGTGTCCCTCTTTGTGCTGTATCGCACGTCGCGTATTGAATATGCTGTGGGACAGACGGTGAAAATGCTGTGCAACACAACGCAAAGTGGAACAGGTGGTCACCAGTAGGGAGGACAAACGTTCTGCTCTCAATGTAATCACAACGGAGAGTTCCAAGCGTCAACAAATGCCAAACTGAACTTACTCCTCATTTAACATTGTGATAAAAAACACAATTGTGATATTTAATGTACAGTACGATGTACGCTGATATTATCAGTACATTTACTTTCGAAAACAGTAGTCAATTTTCGTTTGATGACTGAGTCGTTAGCGTAATTAGCCTCTGTTTAACGACATATACGATAGCGGTCTGTGATACATCCGTTTTCGATCGTTAAAATAATAAACATGCCTCACATATCGATGAACCTTTTATGATTTATTATGACATTATATTACTAGTAAACAATTCATGGGTACAATTGTCCTTATATACCTGTAGTTTTAAACCAGTGTAGCTCACTGTAATGCTGTACGCGACGCGGTTTAGAAAAACTTGTAATTCTACTGCTGTTTAGGAAGCCAAACGG
The DNA here is from genome assembly GCF_021917145.1 of Hypomesus transpacificus. NCBI lineage: Eukaryota > Metazoa > Chordata > Actinopteri > Osmeriformes > Osmeridae > Hypomesus > Hypomesus transpacificus. The sequence continues at coordinate 286,124 of NW_025813716.1, read as the reverse complement.
CGACAGTAAAATATCGGCACTCCCCTTACAAAAATCAAAATTCCCAGATGAGTTTTTCAATTGGTGAATCAACCTGTCACTCAAATTAGAGCCAATCCCTGTGTGAATACCATCCCGTATGTGGCACAGAGGTTTTCCCATTTTAAGAGGTCTGTAAATGGCTGAGAGCACTTTGAGCCATTGCCTACTAACCTGAACTTCAATGCCACAGCCTCAATTTGATGTCATTGTGTTCATGAAGGTCTCCTCTACAGGACTGTGAAAACCGCGAACATTTCCCAGCTGGGGGATTTTTTATAATCGAGCTTATGTCCTAGGAGTGCCCCTGTTTAAGAGCTACATTTTGAGTGCTAACAAACTCCCTATCGCTCTACCCAGCCAGTTAGCTTGCCACGAGCATTCCTCTCCCTGCTTCACTAACAAAATATGGACAGATGTGCCTTGTTCTCGCTCATTTAATCCGATCGCCCTTGAAATCGGTTAACATATAGTGGAAACGTACATCTACGAATCTGTGGTCTCAAATATACATAAAGATGAACATTTTTTTATTCCAGCGCGTTCAAACAGTCCCCTCAGTAAAGGTTGGCTAGCAACTTACAGCAGCAGCCTGGCCCAGACAGGTGGGGGGAGGGGCGCAAAGGGCACACTTAATAGTGGTATTTTGTTCCAACTCATTTTTTAGACAACTCATTCATTTGTAGCAGATAAACATCTAAAAACATTCGAGCTAGTAGGCCCGAAAACTAGGATTGATCCAATGCCTGTGTGAATACCGTCCCGAATGTGGCACTGGCGTTTTAACAGTTTAAGACGTCTGTAATTAGCCGAGTGGTCTTTACACCCTTGGCTACTAACCTGAACTTTAATGCCACAACCTTAACTTGATGTCAATCTGTTCAGAAAAATGTCCTCTACAGGACTGTGAAACCGCAACATTTTTCCAGTTGGGACATTTGAGTTATTTGAGTTTAAGTCCGATGAGTGCCTGCAACCATTCACTGCAACGCTTCATGGAACTCGACTCGGAATCTGAGCTTCAGGGACGCTTGTCAAAAAAAGACAACATTTGGCGTGTCAAGCATTTTAGAATTGTTAATGTGATGTGTTCCCTTCGTATTTAAGACAAAGAGGCAAGCAAGAGGTTTGTTAATGTAACTGTATACATATCTCACTCATATTGGCTAATCAGCTAACATGTTAAAGTAGTTTACATCCAAAGTCGCTGTTGTAAAACTAGCCTCTTTTTCACAAACTGCTGATTAACGGAAGTAGCTTCGAGGTAAAATTCAAAACCTTTAAAAACGTCTACATTTAGCAAATATTGTTGATATTATTGTGCACACGTATTTTAATATCGTAAATATGTCATTTAATTCCATAATTTCACCAGGAATAACTAATAAAAACGTATTTCAGGAAAAACGCTCAAACGGGTTTGTCCTCCAGTGTCAAGGAGCATGATGAGCCTGTGAGAATTTGGAGCGTGCGCTGTGGAGCAATTCAATTGAATTCAATCATATATGGACATACCAAGGTGAAATTGTTTATGGTACTTCAGAGTGATGTCATCTTGAACCCTTGGATTCAATCGACTTGAAATTTGTTACATATGTGTAGAATACATGTTTTTATAAAGCGTCAAATTGAATAAGAAATTCAATACAAAATGGCTGAAAGGGGTGTATTTATGTAAATGTCCACATTGCCTCAATATCTTTGTGTCAATAAATCTAATATAATTTTGACTCATGGTTTTTCAAACCCAATAGAGTTCAAAATGACATCACTCTGGTGTTTTCCTCTTTCCCAGTGCAGGTCACGCCAAGGAATGAATGCGGTGGCCACATGAGGATTAGAAGTAGCCCATAAAACATACAACACACAGTGACACTGTTTTCAAAATTCCCTGAAACTGGTTATAAAACCATGGCTATAGGAACTCTCCCTGAATTTAACTCTCTCTAGTCTCAGTCAATCACAACTGACAAGAGCCATGCAGAGAACTGGACCAAGGTAGAGCTAATGTCCAGCTGTTTGCAAGTGTACCTTGTGAGGGTACAGCAGCTTGACAATACTTTATCGCGGTCAGACTCTCTGATCCCATTAAACTACATAACATGCACAATCAGGGTGACCACCAGTATTATCAACATGAAAGCTTGTCTCGGGGGGCCTGCATGTGATCTCACTACAAGCTTTTGATTAAACGTGAGTGTAACGGCCCTCACACTCGTGTGCATTGGTGATAAGGACTCGACCAGGGGTTCTTCACAGTAGCTTTTATTGCCTGCATTCACAATTAAAACATATAGTTTGCTGCTTGCGCGACTGCATACAAATCTCCAACGGAGAAGGTTTCGCTCTACTGTATGGGTTAGCAAACACTGTCTTACTGGCTAACTTCATGCATGGCATAACACACTGAGTGATCGTATTTTTTTTTTTCTTTTTTCATTTAGCAGACGCTCTTATCCAGAGCGACTTACATTAAGTACAGGGACATTCCCCCAGAGGCAAGTAGGGTGAAGTGCCTTGCCCAACGACACAATGTCATTTCGGCACAGCTGGGAATCGAACCAGCGACCTTCTGATTACTAGCCCGATTCCCTAACTGCTCAGCCACCTGACTCCCGTGTATGATTTTATCCAGTTCAATACACTATCCGTGAACCCAATAAGCTTTTCCAGTCTATTCATTAGGATGTCGTGATCAATGGTATCAAATGCTGCACTGAGATCTAGATCGTATAGTTTGAACATTTTGAACACTTACAATATATATATACATTCTTAAACATGTACATTTTGTACAAACCACATACCTGCATTCACAATTAAAACATTTAGTTTGCTGCTTGCGCGACTGCATACAAATCTAAAAAATATAAAACCAAACTCAGGACAATGCTCTCCATAACACACAATGCAGCGTGATTGCCGCAAAAATATACTTTCTCGGTTACAACATTTATAAATCACTTTCATCGTTAGTTTTCAAGGGCATTGGTTACTGTAACTTGTATACATTTATATGCATTCAATAGTTCGTAAATAAAACATGTTAATTTATTAAAATATGATATTATTCACGGGGCCCTCCCAAAGCCTGCTTACCTCCAACGGAGAAGGTTTCACTCTAAAATACGGGTGGCGCAAGCGCCCAAAATGCGTTAAAATAAAAGTTATAAACAGCAGTCGCGCAGCCTGATATTACACCTTAGTGAATGCAGTACATTTACATTTAGTCATTTGGCAGACGCTCTTATCCAGAGCGACTTACAGTAAGTACAGGGACATTCCCCCCTAGGCAAGTAGGGTGAAGTGCCTTGCCCAAGGACACAACATCATGTGGAGCGGCGGGGAATCGATCCGGCGACCTTCTGATTATCCGTCACCGCTCAGCCATCTGACTCCCTATGTATAACATAGGGAGTCAGATAGTCACATAGTATAACATATGGAACATCTTTTGTTAGAATTCACTTAATCTAAATAAGGTTCATTTCAACTCTGTTACATGAGGACCCTGTTAGCAAGGTATTTCTATTCATGTTTTGTTAGTGATTGAATGGTAATGTCGGCTAGCTAAAACAATGTTAGTTAGCTTGGCTAAAATGGTTTCATAGCAACATATATCAACAAATCAGATCAATCAAACTTTATTCAGAAAGGGGGGTGGTGGGAACATATACACTAAAGGTAAAATGGTAGGCATTGTTCTGCCTTGAAGCTGCATGCGCATCCTCATTGTTTATAACCACCAACCCATCTATATGTAAAGATAACATCCAAGCTAGCAATTTCGCCAAATTTGACTGAAGCTTTTTTTTTACACCATATGTACTCTATTATGGTTTTTGAGTCAAACAACTTGCTAAATGATTAAATGTCTGTTAAATGTAAAATCCAACTTTAAATGTATAAAAGAGAGAATTAAACCTAGATGTTTAAAATGCTACGTTTGTCTAAACTGACATGCACAAACTCAGAGCACTGAGTTTCAACATCCATTACACCTTTTGTCTATTTTTTAGTCTACTCTTAACGCTTGACTATGTTTAACTTAATGTCAGCACCTTTCTGTCATCAATTGTCTCTGGAGTGGGGATTGGGGCCTTCTTTTCCAACAAACTACATCCCTGAACTTTTAAAACATATCCGTTTTTAAAACAAAACTCTTCTGCAATTGGGCCAATATTTGTTGCCCATTCTGCACAGTTTTGGGGGACTCTCTACACTAGCACAATTTTCCCAGTTCCTCTATTCTGCACTAATACACTATTTCTTTGAAACTTAATGTAGGCCCATTCTAGTATAGCAGTTACATACAACACAGATGAAACTCAGGAGAGTGAATTCGAGATAATGGTAGTGGAAGAGTGTTGTACCTTTGTGCTTCTCTTTTTTGCCACTCCTATAAAACATTTCTGGGGCACCACTGCTTTTGCCTGTTAATGGTTGAAAAGTTGGGACAAAACCTATCGTATTTCTTTGATTAAACGCCGCCCTTATATAAACGAACGGAATAAATGCTGCACCAAAAATGAACATTGTGTAGTAAACGGTGCCCTCAATTAAACGCTGCACCAAAAAAAATCAGAAAAGGGTTATTTGATTGGTTAAATTAAAACACAGTATTTACTACAAAAGTCAATCAAAAGTGTAGCCTACTATAATTCCCATGAAGCACTGGCAGACACAAGTCGCTTCTTGCTACAGGTTTTTTTGAAGCTTCTTCTCCAAATGTACCTGAAACTCACACGGTGACGAGAAAATAAAGACCACAGTAGCTTAATATGAACATACAATGACATGTGCAGCATGTAAATAACGTTCACCAAAGTAAAATACAGTAAAACAACATACCTAGTTGGCTGCATGCTGTAGTCTACACAAGGGAATAGAGGTTTCCTTAGATCGCCACCAACCGCTAAAACAGCCTTAAACTTTGATCAGAGCATTAAACTGTCTGTGCTTCGCTTGCTGTTATCTTAATTGTAGTCTCTCTCACTCACAAGCGTCCCAAAAGGTCTTCAAGACAAAGGCCAAATGAAGTCACTTAATAATACTGAATGCAATTATATCATTGAAAATTGGTTGAAAACAAAGTATACATTATTATAATGTAATTGTAACATTTACATTAAGGCCTATAGGTATAGGTATATATATATATATATTGCATACAATATAGCGAGGTACTTCACCACTCCTGAATGTGCCTTTCATCAACCCCAAGTTTGCGTGCTACAGGTCTGTTGCTGCTTGTGAGTGCTTTCGGCACAGCTTTCTGGAGAGGCAGTTAGAACCGAAACTGTACTGTACTGTAGGTAGTGGTACGTGCCAGTGGAGCGAGAGGTACGTGACAGGGGCTAGTGGTACATGGCAGTGCCTCCACTGGCACGTGACAGTGGCTAGTGGTACGTGCCAGTGCCCCGTTAAATTCAGTTACTCTTGAGTTTTTTTTTTTTTTTACTAATTCATTTCGTGTGTACAAGTCTGCTTTACATTACAGTCACACCATTACACTATATGCAATATAATGTCTAAATCGACTACTTTGAATGGTGAGCTTGTAGTGAGACATCAAAAGTATGGTTTGGAGTCTGTTAGCACTAACAGTTTAACTTATTTTTAAATAAAAGTTTATAGCCTGTTCTCCTATTCTAAAATGGCCGCGGGGCAGTTAGTCTACATGACAGTAAACAAAAGCTGCAAGACACCCATTGCAACTGCCACGAGACACTTGCGTACCACTATCAACAGAACAGTAACTGTCACGTACCAGTGGAGGCACTGGCACTTACCACTAGCCACTGTCAGGTACCAGTGGAGGCACTGGCACGTACCACTAGCCACTGTCACGTACCAGTGGAGGCACTGGCATGTACCACTAGCTACTGTCGCATACCACTAGCTACTGCCGCGTACCACTCGCTCCACTGTCATGTACCACTCGCTACAGTACAGTACAGTTTCGGTTCAAACTGCTACTGGCTTTCTGTTTGAAAACTAAAGTATAAGAATGTTTTGCAATGCTACTTCAGAATTCTACACAAAGTACACACGCGCAGCTTCAACATTTGGAACTCACTATACTAATTCAAATTACATCAACAATGACATGTAAAAATTGAACAACCCAACCGCACAGTTACGTACAGTATACACATTTCAAACGCGTCTCACAGAAGCAAGTATAACGCTAAAGGTTTTATCGCTTGCTAGCCTGTAATACTGCCTGTACAAAGAGAAATCCTTAGCTCAGCTAGCCTAGCTAGGTCAGCTGCTATCCTGTTTACAACAGTATACAAGTCTTCAAGTTATCATACGAATACAAACGTAAAATACATGTTTTGCCGTTATAGGCTCTTATTACGCACTGTCAAATGTAACAATGAAAGTCTCTGAGGGCTGCAAGTGTCTCGTGAGTCGTCTTCAAGTCTTCTCCAACAATAAAATCTAATGGTCTTCTTCTTGTGCGTCATATTAAGCTCGCGCGTGTGTCAAGGGGCTCTGGCCCCTTGTATGTGAGTATGTGGAGCACGCGCGCACAGGAGCAGGGGAGAGAGGATTTGGAGAAACAGCCAGAAATTAGCCAATTATACATATTATTAATATTCACAATACATCTACTTTTCGTCTTACATTCAACTTTTTTTCAGATTTGTGTAATAAATGTAATAGAAAATTAGGTAACACTTTATTTGAAGGGGTGTGAATAAGAGTGACATGAGTCATGGCACTGTCATAACCATGACATGACACATGAAAGGATGTTTATGAATGTTTATGAATGTTGTCATTAGGTGTCATCCGGTGAATTATGTCATTTCTTATGCAAGGTTGACATTGTTTGTGATGTCTTTGTTATGACAACTTGACATTAGCTGAGACAACATCACCTAGCAATGCCTTTGTCATGACAACTTGACATTAGCTGAGACAACATCACCTAGCAATGCCTTTGTCATGACAACTTGACATTAGCTGAGACAAAATCACCTGTCACTGTCTTTGTTATGACAACTTGACATTAACTGAGACAAAATAACCTCTCATAAACAAATCATAGAAGGCCTGATTATCAACCTTGAAGAATATATTTAGCTTTTTGTGAGGTTGTCTTGCTGTTGCCTCTCCAGTGCACCTGTTGTCACTTTCATTTGCAACAAAACAGGTGATATTGATTCATAATTGCTTATGCTTCCTAACTGGACTGATTGATATCCCTGAAGTTTAAATGACAGTGTAATATTGTGGTGATTATGTGTTCCATACATTTTCAGAGCAGTGTATTTAGCTTTATGTGTTAGTATTAAATACTACTGTCATATGTGGTTGTTTTTGACGATGGCTATCATGAGACCATTATAATTGTGTCATGAATAATAGTACGGTGGAAACATTTTAACTTGTCATAACAATTTTATTAAGTGTTATTACACCGTCAAATACTTGTATAACAGCGTCATGAATATTTTCCTTGACCTCAAGTACACTGGTAACATTTTCACTTGTCATAAAGATATCATTAAGTGTTATTACACTGTCAAATGCTTCTATAACAGTGTCATGAATATTTTCTTTGATCTCAAGTACAGTGGTAACATTTTCACTTGTTATAGAGATATCATTAGGTGTTATTACACTGTCAAATGCTTGTATAACCGTGTCATGAATATTTTCCTTGACCTCAAGTACAGTGGTAACATTTTCACTTGTCATAAAGATATCATTAAGTGTTATTACACTGTCAAATGCTTCTATAACAGTGTCATGAATATTTTCTTTGATCTCAAGTACACTGGTAACATTTTCACTTGTCATAAAGATATCATTAAGTGTTATTACACTGTCAAATGCTTCTATAACAGTGTCATGAATATTTTCTTTGATCTCAAGTACAGTGGTAACATTTTCACTTGTTATAGAGATATCATTAGGTGTTATTACACTGTCAAATGCTTGTATAACCGTGTCATGAATATTTTCCTTGACCTCAAGTACAGTGGTAACATTTTCACTTGTCATAAAGATATCATTAAGTGTTATTACACTGTCAAATGCTTCTATAACTATGTCATAAACATTTTCTTTGACCTCAACAGTGTTACAATATGGAATTGTCATAAAGATGCCATTAAGTGCTATTACATTACATTTAGTCATTTAGCAGACGCTCTTATCCAGAGCGACTTACAGTAAGTACAGGGACATTCCCCCCGAGACAAGTAGGGTGAAGTGCCTTGCCCAAGGACACAACATCATTTGACACAGCGGGGAATCGATCCGGTAACCTTCTGAGTACTAGCCCGACTCCCTCACCGCTCAGCCATCTGACTCCCCTATAACACTGTCAATACTTTTATAACAGGTCATTAACATGTTCCTAGAGGGTTCCAACATATTCTCTGCGGGTACATTTTGTAAAAAAAATAATAATCCAGACATAACATAGAAGATAGTTAAGTAATGGGCAACTTTAGGGTAAGAAACCATGTGATTAGCAGAAAGTCCTTGTTGTTTTTCAGCTCCCTGTTGGCCTCCTCCAGGTATTTAGCTAACACAGTCCTCTAGGTGTTCAATCTTTTGTCGGTCCGTCTTGGTTTTCTGTTTTAGTTTGGCCAACTCCAACGCACCTATATACAAATAGCAAATATCATATTAGCTAGATTAGAACATATTGTTGTTATTGTCCACATGTTTTAGTAGGCCAGCCTAAAGCCAATTTCAAACTTTCAGGCTCTATATTAAGTTCGAGCAATTCTTACCAAAGGACCTTTTGAGTTACACAAGTAGTTTAGGGGCAGCATTAATACAAGTAATAATAATACTTATGATTATGTAAGGGAGTGTTGTATAATGGCCCGCAGAGGGTGCTCTTCTCTCTTTGGCCTTTTGGGCTTGCCGTAGTGAACCGCCTTTTTGACCCTCCGCAGTATTGGAAATCATACTTTGTTTTCATGTCAAAAAGGTAGCCTGAGTCCCAGAGCGCTGTAACACTAGAACTATAATTTGATTGTAAATGTGTTGGTTTGTACCACAAATATGTTTAGTTCACTTGTTACCAATGTTGTGTAAAGGGTTGAGCCGAATGTGTAGCAGCGCAACTTGATGTTTGATGAATGTGCTGTCAGTGCTAGCAGCCGAACGTGTGACTAGCTAGTTTAACTCGGCAAGTAGCAAGCGGTTACCGCCAAGAGAGGCAGCTAAAGTTTGTTTATCTTCTCTATATTTGATTTGGGGGTTATTTTGTGAAACTGACGAAATGATAGTTTGTTTTCATGTCAAAAAAAGAATTAAAGGAGGAAAGGTCTATTCTGCCTCAACCGCCATCTGGACTCCGATTTCCCTGTTCTTTCCACGCACCCTGGAGGTTTTTTATGTTTTGTAGAGTTAACACCCTAAACTTCATTGTAATGTACAAAAAGTATATGATTACTTATGAAAAACTGTTAATTTCAACGGTTTTTGGACAAGTCCGCTAGCAAGATTTTCAAGCCATGTCAAATCAAATGCTTAGTTTGCCTGCTCTTTTGAGTGCTGCAACAGCCCATAACAACTGATCAATTAAATAACTTGCTGAGAAGTTATATAGTCTATACTTAAACTGACATTTACATTCACAATGTCATTACGAACAAAAGGATTTTCTCCCATATCACTTTTTGACACAGGTCGACTTTAAAATTATGTAACTTCAGTTGTGACAGTCTGTCACTGTCTTTGTTATGACATCTTGACATTAACTGAAACAAAATAACCTCTCATAAACAAATCATAGAAGGCCTGATTATCAACCTTGAAGAATATATTTAGCTTTATGTGAGGTTGTCTTGCTGTTGCCTTTCCAGTGCACCTGTTGTCACTTTCATTTGCAACAATATAGGTGATATTGATTCATAATTGCTTATGCTTCCTAACTGGACTGATTGATATCCCTGAAGTTTAAATGACAGTGTAATATTGTGGTGATTATGTGTTCCATACATTTTCAGAGCAGTGTATTTAGATTTATGTGTTAGTATTAAATACTACTGTCATATGTGGTTGGTTTTGACGATGGCTATCATAAGACCATTATAATTGTGTCATGAATAATAGTACGGTGGTAACATTTTCACTTGTCATAACGATTTTATTAAGTGTTATTACACTGTCAAATACTTGTAAAACAGTGTCATGAATATTTTCCTTGACCTCAAGTACACTGGTAACTTTTCACTTGTCATAAAGATATCATTATGCGGTTATCATTGGCGGTTACCGCCAAGAGAGGCAGCTAAAGTTTGTTTATCTTCTCTATATTTGATTTGGGGGTTATTTTGTGAAACTGATGAAATGATACTTTGTTTTCATGTCAAAAAGGAAATTAAAGGAGGAAAGGTCTACTCTGCCTCAACCGCCATCTGGACTCCGATTTCCCTGTTCTTTCCACGCACCCTGGCACAAACCACACAACACAACGCAAAAACCTTGCTGGGGCTTAGCGGCCTGAAGACTAGGGTTACATCTTTGGTGCCGTGACCCGGATGGTGGTTCCCAGTAGGACGAGCAGACCATTTAAATCACCTCAACAACGCTCAGGTCTTGTTTTTTGTTGTTTTTGTTTGGTTTTTCATGTTTTGAATATTGTAACAGACAGGTATTTAGACTGCCTTTGAATTATTGCAAGCATTTTGTGTACATGGAAATGTGAATCAATGTATATACGCTGTGGTGCTTGCTGGTGTTTTATAACGTATCTGGTTGTGTCCCTCCGAGCCAACTCATAACACAACACTGATACATCCTCTCACACACTTTCATCACTACACTTCCTCAAAAGTTAAACATGCAAAGACAGAACGAAAACACTCCTCGCCCGCCCTTGTCTACTTTTCCCTCTGCAGTAAGACAGACACCGTACCACTCACCTGGACCAACGGCTGGCACCAATGAGGCCCTGCATGCCCAACACCAGACAGTAATTAACATGGGAGAGGTGATTGGCCCCCAGGGGTCCCTGCAATGTCACCCCCAGCCCCTTGTGAGGTCGACACCATGGGATGCCACCTCGAACAACATACCCCACCCAAGCTATGGGCCTACACCTCCAGCTGCTGATCATTTTTTACATCCCAGTTTACTCACCCCTCCAGCAACAAGCTACGTCCCCACACACCATAACCAGCTGAATGTTCAGGGCCCTGTGACTAGTGTACAACCACCGGCAACCCCATCATTACATTTAGTCATTTAGCAGACGCTCTTATCCAGAGCGACTTACAGTAAGTACAGGGACATTCCCCCCGAAGCAAGTAGGGTGAAGTGCCTTACCCAAGGACACAACGTCATTTGGCACGGCGGGGAATCGATCCGGCAACCTTCTGATCACTAGCCCGACTCCCTCATCACTCAGCCATCCAACTCACAACTCAATACGCATCACAGGCCTTTATGCCACTAAGAAGCCAATTACAACCTTCAACCTCTGCCTCACAGGCTACCAGGCATGATCTCCAAGGGGGCATTTAGAGTGCTACAATAGTGCCCGCCCCACCTACAAAGTTCACCCCCTTTTCCACCAACTATCCCATACCCCCCCACTCATCGTATGGGATGTACACATCTCCAACCTCAGCGCGCCAACCCCAGGTAGTAGGACAACCCTCACCAGCTTTCGTTCCCCCTCCTTTCAGTGAGGTGCGTCATGATGCACAAGCCAAACAGCATAACCCTCACATGCAGGCAGGGTTTTTCCTACATAGAGAAAATGTTGGTGCACGCCAAAGCCGTTTTCCCAAGCGCCAATGACAAATCCCGAGCGCCAAAGACAAAAAAACCTGTGTTCATCACGCGTGCAATGCATGTCAGCGAATATGTTATCAATAGTATGTTTCAAGTAGGATACAGCCGAACCCTCGTTCTGTTTTGATCAATAATAATCAAGTTGATAAGCGTGTGTTCTTGTCTGATCAATACGCAACTGTGAGGTGCGCGATTGGACAGAGCGGCCACTAAACTGTCGTTCCTGCTGCGAGGGCCAGCCCGACGTGCACGAATAGTACACCTGTAGCCTACAAATGCTAATTACATTTCCACTCAAAATGCTGACAAAAGTTTGATTTATGATTTCAAACGCAGCCTCCATTGGTATTCTTGACCTGGAATGATAACATAGAGTGCAGTGTTTCCTCAATGGCTACATTTCTGCCGTCACGGTATTAGAAATCAGGCTGTACAAAAGTTTCCTTGAGAACGTATAACTTATGTTGTCAGTTCTTAAGATCGTTATTGTATAAGTCTATAATTCTTGCAAATTGAAATCAAGTTAACTGGTGATTTTCGTTGTTTGTAATATTCCCCTGCTAGCTAAATTGCACATGTCTGTTGATTTGATAGCGATTGCTGCCCTTTCTCAGGTTTGTATTTTAGGTGCATTATTATCCTGAAGTAGTTTTAATTAATAAAAAGTGGGTATATTGTTAATATTTGCTACAGAATGCTTAGCCTATCAAGATCAAATGAAGCAGGGAGTGTACATGCTTCAGAGTGGCCTACCTTAATCGATAGGCTAGGCTACTGACCATTTACAATAAATTGTTACGTCAATTATTAATTGGCAACATTTATGCCATTTAAAACATACTTTATAACTTTATTGCTTTAGGGGAAATAGGACGAAAATGTGTGTGTGTCTGGGGGGGGGGGGGGGTGCAAAACACTTAGGAATAAATACATTGATTAGAAAAAAGAAAAAAAAGAATATATATATATAAACATATATATTTACATTTACATTTATTCATTTAGCAGACACTTTTATCCAAAGCGACTTCCAAGAGAGAGCTTCACAAAGTGCATAGGTCACTGATAATAACAACAAGATAGCCCCACAGCATTGCGGGTAGTCAAAAACAAGAAGTACATATTGTGAACAACCAAAAAATAGTGCTAAAGGGAAGAAACCATAAGAGCATGTAGTTAAACAAGTTAAAAATTACACAACATTAATCTCTAAGTGCAGGTGTACCTGTAGGAAAGCAATAAAAATAGGATTCACTAAAATAGAATACAACAGTTTAAATCAGCTACCACTAACCAACAAGAGCAACAGTCTAAGCAAGAGTCATTGTGATCCTTGAGGAAACTAGCGTTGGGTTCAGCAAACCATTCCTAAGTACCATTGTACTCCCGGAACAAGTGCGTCTTGAGCCTTCTCTTGAAGGTGGAGAGACAGTCCGTGTCTCTGATGGAGGTGGGGAGTTGATTCCACCACTGGGGTGCCAGGCAGGAGAAGAGCTTGTGCTGGGACCGGGCGGTCTTGAGAGGTGGGACCACCAGGCGGTTGTCTGAAGAAGACCGTAGGTGGCGGGTGGGAGTGTAAGGCTGCAGGAGAGACTTGATGTAGTCGGGCGCAGTCCCGTTCACTGCTCGGAAGGTCAGTACCAGGGTCTTGAATCTGATGCGGGCCGTTATGGGTAGCCAGTGGAGGGAGATGAGGAGCGGGGTAACGTAGGAGCGTCTGGGTAGATTGTAGACCAGGCGGGCCGCTGCGTTCTGAATCCTCTGAAGAGGGCAGGTTGCGCATGATGGGAGACCGGCGAGCAGCGAGTTGCAGTAGTCCAACTTGGAGAGGACAAGTGCTTGGACAAGCAGCTGGGTGGAGTGCTCAGACAGGTATCTCCTGATCTTCCGGATGTTGTAGAGGGTGAATCTACACGATCGGGAGACCGCAGCAATGTGGGCCGTGAGGGAGAGCTCGTCATCCATGGTAACCTCAAGGTTCCTGGCAGAGGATGAGGGGGTCACCGTCGCAGATCCCAGGGTGATTGAGAGGTCATGGGAGATGGAGGGTTTGGCCGGGATGATGAGAAGTTCCGTTTTGGCAAGGTTCAGCTGGAGGTGGTGCTGAGTCATCCAGGCGGAGATGTCTGCGAGGCAGGCCTCAATCCTAGCTGAGATCCCCGGATCGGTCGGAGGGAACGACAGGTACAGCTGCGTGTCGTCAGCGTAGCAGTGGTAGGAGAAGCCATGGGAGGTGATGATTGGTCCAAGTGAGGTGGTGTACAGAGAGAAGAGGAGGGGACCAAGGACGGAGCCCTGTGGGACACCAGTGGAGAGCTGGCGAGGGCCTGACAGTTTGCCTCCCCAGGAGACCTGGTAGGATCTTCCCGACAGGTAGGATGAGATCCACTGGAGTGCAGTGCCAGTGATGCCCATCTCAGAAAGTCTGGAGAGCAGGATCTGGTGGTTAACCGTATCAAACGCCGCAGAAAGGTCCAGCAGAATGATGACGGATGACCTGGAAGCCGCTCTGGCAGACTGGAGGGCAGTGGTGACTGAAAGGAGGGCAGTCTCTGTGGAGTGGCCGGTCTTGAAGCCCGATTGGTTGGGGTCGAGCAGGTTGTTCTGAGAAAGGAAGTTAGACAGTTGGTTAGATACAGCACGTTCAATTGTTTTAGAGAAGAAGGGTAACAATGATACCGGTCTCTAGTTCTGGAGGACGGCAGGGTTAAGGGAGGGTTTTTTGAGTAAAGGGGTAACTCTGGCCTGTTTGAAGGCAGAGGGAAAGATGCCAGAGGTAAGAGAGGAGTTTAGAACATGGAGCAGAAAAGTTATGATAGAGGGGGAGATGGTTTGAAAGAGAGGGGAGGGGACAGGATCAAGGGGACAGGAGGTGGGGCGATGAGAGAGAATGAGGTCAGAGAGCTCTGCCTCGGACAGGGGAGAGAAGGAGTTTAGACATTTAGTTGGGTCAGTAATGGAGGGTGAGGGGGTAGGAAAGGTGGGTTAAGGGAACCGACTGCTAATGTTGGCGACTTTTTTCTCAAAGAAGGAGGAGAAGTCGTCTGCTGTCAGGGTGGAGGGAGGGGGTGGGGGAGGTGGGTTAAGAAGGGTGGAGAAGGTAGAGAAAAGTTTGTGGGGGTTTGAAGCGGAGTTAATTTTGTTAAGAAAGTAGAGGGTTTTGGCACCAGTTATGTGAGAAGAGAAGGATTTAAGGAGGAAGTGATACTTTCTTGTTTGTTTCTATTGTGAAGGCATGATAAATATTACAATGAATTTAAAAAAAAAATATCGGCCATTATAAATGCCGATACCGATAGTTTGGAAAATGCCTAATTTGACTGATAATATCGGCCCTCCGATAAATATAGTTCAGATATATAAATCAGTTTTACTGACATTAAACACATACATTTATGTGTTTACTGATGTCAAAACTGCCAGCACATTGCAAATGTACAAGCACTGTATGGTGAATGGTGAAGCTAATACAATTATGACAACTTGCTCAACCATTGCGCATGTCATGACTTCTGTGATGAACTAAATGTTTAGATTTTTTGTGCTGGTAAGACAATTTAACAGAGAACCAATATAGTCCATTATGATCAACATAAGCAATTCATAATGTAGGAAACAGCAGACAAATGAAGGCTACATAATCATTTGCATGAACGTAGGCTACCACAGCATTGGCTATTTGGCTAGAATAGATATGGAGGTTGAACAAGTACTTCAGTACTGCTTTTTTCTTTCTTTTGGCTCTCAACGAAGGCAGTCGCATTTTCTTTCCCTCTCCTCCCCCTGACCTTCCCTGCTTGCTTATATCCTATTGTCTAGTCATTCACGGAGAAATGCTCTGAAGTTTCAATCATTTGGATAGTTTTTGATGATATTACTCAAAATCAAATACTTCTGATTGGGGCAAAGTGGATCGACTACAACCACTAAAAGGAACAACCTGAGGGACTGAAGCCCAAGGAGAGCAGAAGTATTTTGGGTTACTCTCCAAGACTGACCACAGGCAAGCAAGCTAAAGCTTGTTCCCTGTAGAACTATGGCTTGCAAAGACTGCAAACAACTTACTCAAGAGTCAGAACCCTCTTAGATATCAGAGAGACCGAAGACTTTATAGATTCCATGCTACCTAGCCCGGAGGCTAAGTTACCGGCTAATGAGCCACCCTTGGAACCAGCTTTCTTTCCACCGGCCGGTGGACCGGATGAGTCATGGCCTGCTCTCGTTGCTAAACCAAAGAGGCCCAGCACCGCTTCTACCTTGATCGGAGATGGGACTGTCACCAAGGATGAAAAAGCGAGGCAGAAACTCTTACCACATCACCTCTCCTCCTGTCCCGCCCCATTCGAACCACTGGGAACTTTCTCTCCCTTGTGTGTGGAATCCAAGGCGAAGAGGCACAGGAGTGCTAGAGTGCTAGCTCTTCTTGCCAGCTCTCAACGAAGGCAGTCGCATTTTCGTTCCCTCTCCTCCCCCTGACCTTCCCTGCTTGCTTCCCTGCTTGGCTTCACATAGAAATGCTCTGAAGTTTCAGTAATTTGGATAGTTTTTGATGATATTATTCAAAATCAAGTGAATTGACTACAACCATAAAAATGAACAACCTGAGGGACTGAAGCCCAAGGAGAACAGAAGTATTTTGGGCTGCTCTCCCTAACTGACCACAGGCAAGCAAGGTAAAGCGTGTTCCCTATAGAACTATGGCTTGCAACGACTGCAAACAACTTACTAAGAGGATAGTCGAACTGGAGTTAAGAGTCAGAACCCTCATAGATATCAGAGAGACCGAAGACTTTATAGATTCGATGCTACCTAGCCCGGAGGCTAGGCTACCGGCTAATGAGCCACCTTTGGAACCAGCTTTCTCTCCACCGGCCGATCGACCAGATGAGTCATGGCCTGCTCTCGGCGCTAAACCAAAGAGGCCTATCGCTGCTTCTACCTTCATCGGAGATGGGACTGGTGCCGAGGATAAAAAGCCAAAAAAGCGAGGCAGAAACTCTTCCCGCATCACCTCTCCTCCTGTCCCACTCAGAAACAGATTTGAACCACTGGGAACTTTCTCTCCCTTGTGTGTGGAATCCAAGGCGAAGAGGCACAGGAGTGCTAGCCACGCAGCTAACCAACATGAAGAGCCCGGATTGCTGACACACCATGATGGTAGCTACTACACACATGCAAATCCAACATATCATCGTCTGTTACGACCGGGAGTCCCCCATTTTACTCCAAGCCCCTCTCGGGGCGCTGTTCGACCCCCTATCAGGCCTAATCAGACAACAATATCACAGGATTATAAAGATCCAAGGTATGCTAAGACTATCCACAGCCCATCAGCTCTTAGAAGAGCTAACGCTGCTAGCACTATAGAATCTATTGCACAGTGGCTGACCTTGGTCTAGCACAAGGACCTATTATTGCTAACCCAAATAAGATAAGAACTGGCTCTGCAGCTACAAATAAGGCAAACGTAAGAAATGCAAACACAACACCACATATTGCCACTATCTTGATTGGAAATGCCATGACAGCACATGTTAAACTGGCAAAGACAGAAAATATTTGTCTTAGCAACACATCTGTCGAGGAACTGTCGTCAGAGGTACTAACAATCCTCAACAATAAACCAAACAACCCTAAGATTATCATCCACACTGGCTCGTTTGATATCCTACACAAGAAAACTGGCACTGAGATACTTAAAAAACACCCAGCTACTGAACACACTCAACAGATATCAAGATGTATTCATCAGTGGAACGATTGCATGCTTTCGCAGAGGAAAAGAAGCCTTCAGTCGACTACTATCTTTCAACACATGGTTGGCATCTGTCTGTCTGCCACACAAACTGAGATTTATTGATAATTTCAATGTGTTCTGGAACTGTGCAGACCGTTTTCAAGCTGACGGACTCCATCCAAACCGTAGAGGATCTCGACTACCAACAGCCAACATCAGTCACGTGCTCCTGACCACAAATCAAGTTTCTCTCCCTATTGTGTCTAAGCTGACTGACGCATCCCAAACAACCTCCCATGGAACAGAACAGAACATTCAAACAGCCTCCTGCAAGGACATGGGCCCTGCACAGATCTGCATCCCCCAGATGAATTCCCTTGTGATGGAACAGCTCAGTGACATAGACTTTCCCAAAGAAAAGCTATGCTAGGACAGCCACCATGCTATTTCATTAGACATATCGGTTACAGCTTTCTCCAAGTTTCTAGGAAATCAAAAAAAGGTGGAGGAGTCGCAGCTATTTTCTCCTCTAAACTGTTGTTCAAAATTACTGAGATAGGTGAATTCACATCAAATGAATATCTTGCTATAGAACTCAAAACCGAATCAAAACTTTTCGTTATTATGTATCGGCCACCCAAGCACTCGCCAAAATTCATACAAGAATTCTCTTGAAACTATTATCACTATGTGTCACTAGATATGACAAAGTAGTTTTAAACGGTGACTTAAATATCCAAGTAAATAAAAAAGCAGACCCAAGAACTATTGAGCTCATAAATCTCCTCGACAGTTTCGATCTAACTCAACACATAACAGACCCAACACATCGGCACAGAAACACACTAGATCTAGTAATAACAACTGGACTAGATATCAATAATATTTCAATAACTGATCTACCCCTCTCAAACCTTTATTATACACTTTTTAATATGGAAATTATCCTAACAAAAAACACAAAATAATTCTTAGTCCAAAGAAGAAATTTAGACGATGACAGCTATGAGATTCAAGACCCTGGTACTGACCTTCCGAGCAGTGAACGGGACTGCGCCCGACTACATCAAGTCTCTCCTGCAGCCTTACACCCCCACCCGCCACCTACGGTCTTCTTCAGACAACCGCCTGGTGGTCCCACCTCTCAAGACCGCCCGGTCCCAGCACAAGCTCTTCTCCTGCCTGGCACCCCAGTGGTGGAATCAACTCCCCACCTCCATCAGAGACACGGACTGTCTCTCCACCTTCAAGAGAAGGCTTAAGACACACTTGTTCCGGGAGTACAATGGTACTTAGGAATGGTTTGCTGAACCCAACGCTAGTTTCCTCAAGGTTCACAATGACTCTTACTTAGACTGTTGCTCTTGTTGGTTAGTGGTAGCTGATTTAAACTGTTGTATTCTTTTTCTAGTTAATCCTATTTGTATTGCTTTCCTACAGGCACACCTCCACTTAGAGATTAATGTTGTGTAATTTTTAACTTGTTTAACTACATGCTCTTATGGTTTCTTCCCTTTAGCACTATTTTTTGGTTGTTCACAATATGTACTTCTTGTTTTTGACTACCCGCAATGCTGCGGGGCTATCTTGTTGTTATTATCAGTGACCTATGCACTTTGTGAAGCTCTCTCTTGGAAGTCGCTTTGGATAAAAGCGTCTGCTAAATGAATAAATGTAAATGTAAATGTATGAACAATCTGAACAATTTGCTCTATATCAGCCAACTAATCATGATTGCTTTCTGAATGAAATGGTAAAGAAAATCAAAGATGCACTATTATCTGTGTTAGACTCTGTTGCACCACTGAAAACCAAAAAGAAGTGCACAAGCAGAACCTCCCCATGGCTGAGAAATAAAAATGTTAGTGAAACGAAAAGAAAATGCCGCGCAGCAGAGAGAAAATGGAGGAAAACAAAGATCACTATCCACTAAAATATCTACAAAGATACACTAACCACCTATAACAAAACAATCCGTCTAGCAAGGAGAGAATATTTCTCCAACAGTATTACAGAAAATGCCAGAAATTCTGCCAGAGTTCTTTTCTCCACCATTGACCAGCTGCTAAACAATGTCCCTGTCCCACCCCCATCCTCAGCAGTTAAATGTGAAGAGCTTGCTTTGTTCTTCAAGAACAAAATAACTTTGATCAGAGCTAGTATTATTAATAGTGGGATTGAAACTGACATCAGTAGATTCTGCAACATAACCATGAGCACATTTACCTGTATCACACTTAATGAACTTTCCAAAATTGTCAGCGAATCTAACTCCACAACCTCAGATATTGATCCTATACCCACAACATTCTTTAAGCGAGTGTTTGATAGTGTCTCAGGTCCGGTGCTAGAGATTATAAACACATCCCTTAGAACTGGCGTGTTCCCAGATGCCTTCAAAACAGCTGTTGTAAAGCCCCTATTAAAGAAACCCAAATTGGATAACAGTCTACTTGTAAATTACAGACCAATGTCAAACCGTCCATTTGTTAGTAAAGTACTGGAAAATATAGTTTTAGTCCAATAAAATTTATTTCTTGAAGAAAGTAACATCCTGGAAGTCTTGCAGTCAGGTTTCAGGAAATATCACAGTACTGAAACTGCTCTCACCAAAATAATTAGCAACCTCAGACTAAACTCTGATGCAAATAAAGTCTCCCTATCCTGCTAGATCTCAGTGCAGCATTTGATACCATTGATCACGACATCCTAATCAATAGACTGGAAAAGCTTATTGGGTTCACGGATAGTGTATTGAACTGGATAAAATCATACACGGGAGTCAGGTGGCTGAGCGGTTAGGGAATCAGGCTAGTAATCTGAAGGTCACCAGTTCAATTCCCGGCCGTGCCAAATAACGTTGTGTCCTTGGGTAAGGCACTTCACCCTACTTGTCTCGGGGGAATGTCCCTGTACTTACTGTAAGTCACTCTGGATAAGAGCGTCTGCTAAATGATTAAATGTAAATGTAATATATCACAGGAAGGAAGTTTTATGTTAGTTTAGGAGACCATAGGTCCAAGAAACATGAGAACTGCTATGGGGTTGCTCAAGGAAGCTGCTTGGGTCCATTACTTTTTTATCTTTATATGTTACCACTTGGCAACATAATCAGAGAACATAACATAGATTTCCATAGCTGTGCGGATGACACACAACTACTACTATTAAATGAAGACAAAATCAAAGTCCTACTATGTGGCCCCCAAATCCAAAAGAGAGATGCTTACTAAGAATCTAGGAGGCTTAACCCCCTGTCTTAAACCAGAGGTGATGAGTCTCGGTGTAATCCTGGACTCAGATTTGAATTTCAATCTCACATAAATAAAGTGACCAAAACAGCTTTCTTTCACCTGAGGAATATAGCAAAGGTACGACCATTCATAAACCAAAATGATGCGGAGAAGTTAATTCATGCTTTTACATCCAGCCGGCTGAACTACTGTAACGCACTTTTCACTGGTCTTCCCAAGAAAACCACTGAAAGACTACATCTCATTCAAAATTCTGCAGCTAGATTATTAACCAAAACTAAAAGGAGAGAACACATTAGTCCTGTCCTAGCTACTTTACACTGGCTCCCTGTTACCTTCAGAATTGACTTTAAGGTCCTTTTCCTCACATACAAAGCTCTACACGGACAAGGACCTAGCTACATTGCTAACTCCCTTATAAACTACACACCAGCTAGAACACTGCGATCATCAAATGCAGGCCTATTAGAGGTCACCAGAAGCAGTCATAAGAAGATTGGTGATTCGGCCTTTTCTAATTATGCCCCAAAACTTTGGCACAAATTACCCATAAATATTAGGGAAGCAAACACGCTAGACATTTTTAAAAGACAGCTTAAAACCTACCTATTTTCCGAAGCATTTCAGTAATTTTATCTCAGAAGGGTTTTACTACTTTTATTAGTTAAATTATTGTTGCTATTTTAATCACTTGTATTATTGTTTTTATTGATTTTATGTAAAGCACCTTGAGCTACAATTCTTGTATGAAATGTGCTATATAAATGAAGTCTTACTTACATACTTCAGAGATGACAGAGAATTTCAATCGCGATCTGAGAAATATAGGTACCGAAACCACTGAGAAGAACTGTCATCACCAGCTGCATCAAGGGCACTGCACTATCTATAATTCCAGACATCTGTGTGTGTCACTGACGTCATCGCAGGCCCTGTGCCCTATCTATAATTCCAGGAATCTGTGTGTGTGTGTGCCACCAATTTTATCACGGGCACTATGCACAATCTATAGTTCAAGTAATCTGTATTTGTGTGTTTCACTGACATTTTACAGTTTTTCACAATTGCTAAAACACTTAATAGTGTTCTACATTTTATTATGCTGTGTCATGTTGTTGTGTAATGATTGCTCTATAGTGTTTATATATTGATTTGCTGTGTTGATATGATAGCAAAATCAAACAGCTTGTTTGATTTTAAGCACAGGTTACATGGTTTAGGGGCGAGTGTTTGGTTTTGCCAGAAGAGTCAGAGGTTTGAGAAATTTAGTTTGAAGATGTGGCTTTGTGTTTGCAGTTTTGAGATAGGGGTGAGTGTTTCAATTAATGTTTTTTAACGATTGTTAAAAACTAGCACTAGTTGTTAAGTGCCTGTTTGTGTTTCAATCAAAGGCTTAAAATTTGGAATCGAAAATGTAATTTTGCTTCCAAATGGAACCTTTCTTCCCTCAATGCTTTCCCATTATCTTTGTTTTCTATGGAATTACGAGCAGGTAAGAGGTTACCTGCTCGCAACCTTTTTTTCTTGGATTTGCATTTCTTTTCCCCCATGGCAGCTCATGCTTCCGGTGCCATTTTCATTCTGTTTGGGACAAAATCTGGAAATATTATGTATTATAATTCTGGAACAAAAACAGCTTCAATTTCTCTCTCTCTCTCTCTCTTCCTCTATATATACTCTATCTCTGAAGCTCTTTCCCAAGTACTTACACAAATAAAAGGGGTAATTAAGAAAGAGAAAGTTTAACTTTACTTTAAAAATAGATTTATTTTTTATCAGGACAATGTATTTTGTTTCCATAGCTGAGATAAGTAGACTCACTTGCCCATGGTTATGATTATTGCTTTGCTCTCTCTTATCCCTCTCCCCCTTCCATTTCAAAATTTTTCAATTTTTCACTCTCTGTCTTTCTCTCTCTCTATGTCTGACTGTCACACATTTCCTCCAACCCCATTTGTCCCCAGATTTTGCCGGGTGTTAATCCCTGGCATAAGGAGGCTAGGCTGGATTAGTGACCGATGTGGAAACATCTGTAGGGGGGCTGGATCAGCAGGGGGGTTGGGTGGTAGGGTTGGTGTGGAGATGCACTTGTGATAAAAGGTCAGAGGTGTGATGTGAAGACAGAGAATAAGGTGAGCTTTTTTTTCAACTTTTTCAATTTAAAAATTGAAAAAAAAATGAGGTCTAAAACTTCCATAAACTTCCAAAAAACATACAAGCACGAAGATGGGAGTAATAGAGGAGTACACAGAAATTTATAATTGGGAAACGGGGAGTTGATGGGAGCTCGCATTCCTCCGTACTTCGACTGGACTGATGCGTATGACTTGATTGGCATGAAGGAGGAGTTGAGATGCGATATTCTTCTCCTTCAGTTAAAACTTCAATCATGCCTAACTTCATTTATATAGTAACATGACAATGTCATCAGTAGCGTTTTTTGGCACGGGCGCAGCGGGCATTTTTTCGTGACACATAGCACAAGCACTTAAAAATTAAAATAAATCCTCTGGGCCGCGAAGTGGTTTTCTATTATCAATCATTTCCCTGTGTGGGGAATTGGCAAATTGGTGCACTGTGCAGCTGCAGGCGCCCCTGCTTGCTGAGAAGGTGCCGTGCACAGAAGCTGTGTGAGAAAGTGAAAGGGGAGGTCGGTGCTGGGAACAGTTCACCTCTGGGTCTCCCAAATGGAACGGAGAAGGGGGTAAAGGGGTGATCCACTGTATAGAGCAATACTCTAATGGAATTAGTGGGTGTTGGAGAAATTGAAGATGTAACACATTTATCCTGTATAAGAATGATTCTGTGTTCAGCATTCCTTGTGTGTATAGAGAAGCCTACCCCCAAATCTGAACTTTGGGTAACATGAGGTATATGTAAACAAGGTGACCTGGGCTGACCACTCTCTCTTACTGGAGAGGCCATAAAAGATGTCTGGCCTTATCTGTGTTGGGTGAATCATGTGGTCAAGCTTTCAGGGGTCAAAAGGCACACACGCACACACTCAATCACGCGCACCAGGTCTATGCAAGGAGCCAATGAAGAAGAGCCATGGAACATTTGCATGCCTTTGTCTTAACCAATGACTGTAAAGAGCGGTTCTGCTTAAATAGCTAGCTTGCGCAACATGCTAGCGGACAAACTTGTAGCACAATGGGGTGTGATGTTTTGTCTCCTTGTGGGCCGGCCGCAAGCAATAAAGCTTTCTTAAACTTGTTCACCGACTGACTGTGCAATGCTTGATAGATTAATATTTCTCACAGTGGGCTAAAGTCAGTCACACCTCAACTTTCTTCCAAATAATGCACATTCCATTCATAACGTTATAAATACAGGCCTATAGTTCCTGCACCTTTTAGTTTTTCTGAATTGTGTGAAATGGCTGATAAAAATGGGTAATAAAAAACGATTATGTGGTCACCGAGGTGAATTGGTTTATTCTTGACTTCTGGTCGTGAGTGACAGTGTTGGGGGGATGGGAAATCTGTTGATTGTCGAGTGCCAAATAAACACAGATGGACAGGAAAAGGTCAAAGCCATCAGGTGCCCAAAAAAGAAAAGAAGAAGAGGAGAAATTAGGAAAAGATAAAGGTATGCAATTATGTTCTTTTTATATGATTACAGTATCCATGTCATGAATGAAGTGTGTTAATTGCTGAGTATAACTCTTATGTTTGTTAGCCTTTTTGCTATGATGCTTGCTATGCTTATACAACAATAATTTGGTTTTAACTCAACAAACACAAGATCTAATTTCACCATAAAATTGTGCTATTGTGTAACAAGCTAAATACATTTCCGTTATTAGGGTTAACGTTAGGCCCTGTAATAGGGGTTATACGGAGCGCTCAGCATTCGAACCGGAAAATAGATGTAATCGTTTCCGCTTCTCACTTCTGTACACATCTGCAGCGCTAGGTGATCCAAATAACTTATATTGACAGGGAAGTTCAATTTTATAAGTTGTATTACTCTCTACATTAGGCTAAGTGTGACTGGAATAAAGTGATGAGTTCATATAATGTTATAATAGCCTAACGTTAGACCGTTTCCCAGGAGGTAGCACTAACGCTAGCTCTACACATTAACTACAACGTTACAGTAGGCTACATAGCTACACAACTAGTGCTAAGTTATCAATGAAATATATGAATTCAATGCAAATTAAGCTTCTTAAAATTTAAGAAGCTTATTTTTATTTAGTGTCATATCCATATCATTATTCTGGTTTCTATAGCTAGGACCTACCGTTCCTAGAAGGAATTACGTTTACTAGCCTACTACTAGGCCAAAAAAAACATTAAGGTTAGCAGGTGTATAAGATTACGCTACCGACAAAATTGACCTGTAAATAAATACTGTCACACTGGTAGTTGTTGCAGTTGATTGCCAAACACTGCATTATTTGAGTCCACTTGGATTTCTACAGGTACAGTCTTCGTTTGACTGTTTTAATCGTCTGCGAGCAAAAAAAAAAGAGGCTAAACTACTGATAGCATAGAAGTCTAAACTAACTAGCTTACTGTCATGTTAGCTAACACAATCGCTATATCCGGTGCCATTAGCAAAAGCTACATAATACCTTCATAATTATGAATAAAGGAGGAGGCGTAAAACTTAAATACTTTGCCTAACAGGATACTCGGGGCTCTGGAAGTCCGTTTGGCAATCCTGTGTACATGGGAAATTGTAATTTAGGGTAGCTCCTTTAAACACCGGCTATAATAGGTGGCCTTTACTACGCTGTAGCTGTGTCTACTACCGCGCACTTGTGCACTTCGAGCACTGACTTTCAGTGTTTAGGGCGCTTCCCTCACAAAACCTGCAGAATTCAGTGCTGAAAGTACCCGGATGGCGCACTGCAAACGGTCTCAAAAAACAGTGTACAACGATGGACACTACTCGCCCTAAACGGGCGCCATCTTGGCTACGTAGCGGAAAAGGAGGAGCCCTTTCGGCAGCTTTTTCCACTTGAGTGGAGAAGCGCGTTCATTTTGGCAGGTTTTGCGGGTGTCGCGAGCAGATTTGTGTCCGTCACTTCCACCAAGTGTTTAACGTAAGTGTTCCATTTGAGACAGCACTTATCAGCGACGGAGTGCACTGAATATGTAAGTGCACTGTTTTGCCGTGTACTTTGTAAGGTGCGCGGTAGTAGACACAGCCTGTGTTTACCTCAAAAGCGGCCGGCCGGAAGTTGTTACATCTGTTTTGTAGAACCCGGAAGAATGTTGCGCATAACCCCTATTATCCAACGGAATTTTCAAATCTGTAGGTAGTTTCAAAGACGAACATTTGCTATAATTTGTGACAAAGTGTAGTTTAACAAGTCACTTTTAGTTAAAAGTGTGCCATGCAAATAATTTGAGGCAGTAACCAAGGAGCTCATGTTTCCTCCCTTAAAGTTAGATAAATATAGTTTGGGATGACAGACATTTAGCGTGTAAGGCCATTTTTATGTAACCCTCCTAGTATGTTTGAGGTCAATTTGACCCCAGGCTGTTTTAGCTGTATAGATCATAATACTACGGTCTTTTGATTTCAATTTCAATTGCAATTCAATTGCAAATATAGCTGCAAGCAGCAATGTGGTGGCCAAGCAGGTCAGATGACCCAGAAGAAACTTTCGACATCTAGTGACTGCGGTTTACCTGGCTTTCTTTGCAGTGGCTTATAGTCTCGCTAAACAGAGAATCAGAGACATGACAAGCTTGTCAGCTTTGGCTGGATTTGAACCTCTGACGTTGCCAGGACACCAATTTATCCTAGTGAGCTATTCTCAGTGCTGGAAATCAGATTTCAGTGACTGCGTAAAAATATAAAGAATTTTTCCTGTGGCAAGCGGTTGTCAGATTTGTCCCAAGTTTAAACAGCTGTAATTCAGTCCTATTTTGATATGTCAATGTGATTGTGGTCTGAAGATAATCTGTGTAAAAGTTGGTGAATATTTGATACATTTTGAGTAGGACAAAAACTTTTTATTCATTAATGAAAATGGCGGCATCAATTTGGCTGGTATCACAAGTTAACATGTGTCAGACATGGGATCGCCCCCCTAGAGGTTAGAGGACACATATCTGTAAAGCACAATAAATCTGACTCTTCTTGAGTATAGATCCCCTGAGATTGAAACATTATCATTACCATTATGATTATACTGTTAGACAGCTACTGTGGCATACCTGGCTTCACTAAACAGATAAACAAGTATCATGACATGCGTGATGACTTTGGCTGGATTCGAACCTATGACCTTACACTTCAGAGGAACCCGTCTTATCCCAGTGAGCTATAAATGTTTTTATGAAAATTCCAAATGGCCGACGCCCAAAATGGTGGACACGGGACAATGTGATATATTTCGACTTGGTATGCCACGTAGAATCAGAAGAGACCAATCTTGTGATTTATGACAAATCTGTTCAGAAGTTATGATGCAAGAAATCCGATGCACTGGCTAGATGTAGATTCACTATATCTACAAAGCACAATAAATCGGATTCTTCATGAGTATAAATCCCCTGAGAACGAAACATTATCGTGGCCATTATGATTATACTGCTCGACAGCTACTGTCACATACCTGGCTTCACTAAACAGATAAACCAGTATCATGACATGCCTGAGACTTTGCCTGGATTCGAACCTACGACCTTGCACTTCAACGGAGCCAGTCTATCCCAGTGAGCCATTATCAGCACTGGGAATTGCTGTGTACAGTTACTGAATACAAAAAGGAAGCCGTTTCTCCTGTGGCACGCATGGTCAGATTTGGCCCGAGTTTAAACAGCTGTAATTCAGTCATATTTTTACATGGCAAGGTGATTGTGGTCTGAAGATAATCTGTGCCAAATCTGGTGAATATTGGATACATTGTGTAGGAGTAAGGAAAAAAGTTTTATTCATTCAAAATGGCGGCCTCATCAATTCGTCTGGTATCACGCGTTAACATGCATCAGACGCGGGATCTCCTAAGATATCACGAGACATAGGAATTAATTAAATACGCCAAACAAATCAAAATTGGTCAAAACACAATCCTACCTATTGTAATGCCCCCTAGAGGTCAAATGACACTACCTGTCTCAAACCTCTTAATAAGAGGGCCTTGAGTCCATACACCAAGTTTGGAGTCAATGCATCAACGCTTGGCTAAGATATTACCTCACTTCCTTTTTCCGGATCAGTTGCTCAATTTGATTGGCTGTAACTAACAAACGGTTGCAGAAATCAAAACGCCATGTGATGTCTTTTGTGAGGCTTGGTCTGAAAATGTTTGCCTATTGCAGCGCCACCTAGAGGTGAAATGGCATGACCTATTTTGGACTTCTTTAGAACAGGGTCCCTCGTCCCTATACCAAATTTGTTGTCAATGCAGTAAAGAGGTGCTGAGATATGACCTCACTTCTTTTATGGTGGCTTGGTTGACGATTTTGATTGGCTGATGACTTTGATTGGCTGTTCCAGTCGAGTGTAGAAAGTCTAAAAAACATGTGATTTCTTTTGTGTGGCTTGGTCTGAAGATGATCTGTGCCAAATTTGGTGAAGATTGGACAAACCTTATAGGAGAGGTAGCGAAAAAACGTTATATTCAAAATGGCGGCCACATCAATTCAGCCACATCAATTTGATGTGGCTGTATATAACAAACGGTTGCGAAAATCAAAGCTCCAGGGGATAATTTTTGTGAGGCTTGGTCTGAAGATCATCTGTGGCAATTTTGAAGAAGATTCGACAAGAAATGTAGGAGGAGTAGCGAAAAAACGCTTTTCCTTTACATTCAAAATGGCGGAGAATCTATAGAACTGGGTATGATGTCATAGAGTGCGTTGAACTCGTCTTGATCCAGGGAATCCAACGATACCTCATTTTGGACAATGGGGCATATAGTTCAAAAGTAACATGTGTAAACACACCTTCAACTTTGACCCATTGGTGGCGCTAGATGGTTGGAATGGGAGACATGAAACTTGGTGAAATTGATGAGGGGACTGGTCCCAAATAGTGTGCCAAAATTCACAACTTCTGACCAATTGGTTCTAGGGGCTGCCATAGA
Source organism: Hypomesus transpacificus (assembly GCF_021917145.1). Taxonomy (NCBI): domain Eukaryota; kingdom Metazoa; phylum Chordata; class Actinopteri; order Osmeriformes; family Osmeridae; genus Hypomesus; species Hypomesus transpacificus. The sequence goes on along the minus strand of NW_025813716.1, from coordinate 257,284 downwards.
CTCCCATGGCAGAAGAAGATGTATAATAATAATAATAAGAATACGTAGAAACACTTAAGGTGGCTTCGCCGCTTCGCGGCTTGGCCACCAATTTCAGGGGCACTTCTAAAATATTTTGGAGCATCCTCTGCCACTGGTCATGTCGAGCCACCCACCTTCCCCACTACACAGGACTATGCTGGAATAGTCTCAGTGCCTCAGGATGAAAAGCTGCCATCTACCTCATCAGCAACACAGACCTCTTCTGGAATAGTATCGACCCTTCAGGATGATCTACCATCTATTTCCTCACCTACTCATATAATATGTGTCAATAAATATCTCCACAAATATTTGATATTGAGGATGAAGACCTCTTTGCCTCTACTTTTCCCCAGCATGAGCCTTCAGGTGGGTTTTTGCATATGTCTGTATGTGTGTTTGTGTGGAGGGAGTATACCTAGGCTACAAGACAACTGGACTACTGCAATTTAATGTAATTTTAATATTTCTGATAATTTAGTAGGCCTATGTGTTTCGTTCCACTGCTATGTGCTTTGAGTAATGTGCCAATATGCTGTCTGATAGAAATGCCTGGAGCAGAACCCCCACTGAGCCCCACTGCTGAGGATCAGCCTCTGTCAACCGACCCTGCTAACTGGCCCTCACATTCGAACTGAGCTGGTTCGCAGAAGAACAAGTAAGGTGCCACCTGGCTTTGTTTTCCGTAGGAATGAGAGTGATGGGAGAAGTTTCCATTTTAAGAAGACATTAGTAAGTGGTGAAAAGATGGCTTGAAGTTCGCTGATTAACATAATCAATGAAGAACAACAACCTCTTTTGCTTCTGCTGCAAATTGTTTTCCAAGAGGAACATTCATTTAACAAGTGCAGGAATGGCAAATTGGAAACATGCGAGCAATTGCCTCGCATCACATGAAAACAGTCAAGAACACCTCAATTGCATGAAAGCATGGAAGGAACTGTGAGTGGGGTTAAAAAGTGGGAAAACTATTGGTAAGTTGGAGATGGCACTTTTGGAGACTGAGAGGGTGAGATGGAGAGCAGTGCTGACACATCGAGGAGTCAAAGGCAGTTCGAATTTTGTCTCTAACGGTGCATGTCCACTGCAGCGATGTGAATCGCTTGCCATCGCTCGCCTTCCCACAGTGCACCATGCTCGGGGGCGTGTCAGACAGATTAATGCAGAGTTGTAGTTCTCTAAAGTCACTGTAGTAGTTCGTATAACTTCATGACAAAGTGTGCCAACTTGGGTTTACATACTCGCAATATCAATCAAAATACAACTCAAAACTGTTGAATAGTCATACACGTTGACGTGTGAAAACGTTTTATTATATTACTCGAAGTGTCTGCTAATCTGTCGATACGAAGAGAGAGTCCCAGCCGGGCTAGCTAGCTCTAGGCTAGTTACCACAGAACGAAGTTACGTAATGTGACGAGACTGAATTTAAAAGTAAAAAAAAAACACCAGGAGCACCGACAACGTCGGCCTGCGCCAGGCCTCATTCTTTTTTTCTATGTGTCTGTACAAATACAGAGACGTATCGTACAGGACTGGATATGCAGCCACACAAGCAATTAGTTTCTCCTCCATCCTAAAACTAAAAGCTAGAAATGTTTAGCATGTTTGCTACGTTACGAGAAACAAGAAAACACTCTGATTGTCCATCTCTAGCGAAACTCGCTCCTAATTTGCATAAAGTTGAGAACATCTCAACTCAAATCGCTTGAATCGCGTCACGTCGCTACCCACAATGCACCACGCAAGCAATTTGCCTGGCTCCATCGAAAATGAATCGCTTGCATCGCTGCAGTGGACACGCACCGTAAGGGGACACACCGAAACAGAGTTAACACCATCAGTCCAACTAAATTCTTTTCTTAAAGAAAATAACATTCTGGAAGTCTCGCAGTCAGGTTTCAGGAAATATCACAGTACTGAAACTGCTCTCACCAAAATAATTAGCGACCTCAGACTAAACTCTGATGCAAATAAAGTCTCTATCCTTATCCTTTTAGATCTCAGTGCAGCATTTTATACCATTGATCACAACATCCTAATCAATAGACTTGAAAAGCTTATTGGGTTCACGGATAGTGTATTGAACTGGATGAAATCATATATCACAGGAAGGAAGTTTTATGTTAGTTTAGGAGACCATAGGTCTAAAAAACATGAGAACTGCTACGGGGTTGCTAAAGGAAGCTGCCTAGGTTAATTACTTTTTTCTCTTTATATGTTACCACTCGGTGACATAATCAGAGAACATAACATGAATTTCCATAGCTATGCGGACGACACACAACTATATATATCCACTGAACCCAACGATGCACCGGCCATCAATTCCATTACCAGCAGCCTGTTGGCAATAAACAAATGGATGAATGATAACTTTCTTAAATTAAATGAAGACAAAACTGAAGTCCTACTATGTGGCCCCAAATCCAAAAGAGAGATGCTTACTAAGAATCTAGGAAGTTTAACCCCCTGGCTTAAACCAGAGGTGACAAGTCTCTGTGTAATCCTGGACTCAGATAATAAAGTGACCAAAACTGCTTTCCTGAGGAATATAGCAAAGGTACGACCATTCATAAACCAAAATGATGCAGAGAAGTTAATTCCTGCTTTTATATCCAGCCGGCTGGACTACTGTAACACACTTTTCGCGTCTTCCCAAAAAAAACACTGAAAGACTACAGCTCATTCCAAATTCTGCAGCTAGATTATTAACCAAAACTAAAAGGAGAGAACACATTAGTCCTGTCCTAGCTACTTTACACTGGCTCCCTGTTACCTTCAGAATTGACTTTAAGGTCCTATTCCTCACATACAAAGCTCTACACGAACAAGGACTTAGCTACATTGCTAACTCTCTTTTAAACTACACACCAGCTAGAACACTGCGATCATCAAATGCAGGCCTATTAGAGGTCGCCGGAAGCAGCCATAAGCAGATTGGTGATGCTGCCTTTGCCAATTACGCCCCAAAACTATAGAACAAATTACCCATAAATATCAGAGAAGTAAATACGCTAGACATTTTTAAAAGACAGCTTAAAACCTACCTTTTTATCAAAGCATTTAACACATTTTTATCTCAGAAGGGCCTTACAACTGGTAGTAGTTATATTATTGTTTTTATAGATTTGCTTTGTATTCCCGCAAAGATTGCGGCTTGTGTTTGACTTGCACTATTGCTTATGTGTTAAATGTTATCAATTTTGTTGAGTTATTGTATTTTGTTATTCTGTAGTTTTTATAATTATTATTATAATTTTACTTTATTTTAGTTTTTATTTTATTTTAATTGAGAAACAACAAAGACTGTGCAAGAGTGCATGTGTTTTGTTATATGGTTGGAAACTGCAAGTGCAGCTCGGATCTAAGACGGATTCGAGAGACCGCAGATAGAGTGCGGCTTGTCTGGGTTGTTATGTGTTTGGAAACTGCAAGTGGCAGCTCGGATCCAAGACGGTTTCGAGAGACTGCAGATAGAGTGCGGCTTGTCCTGTTTGTTATATGTTTGGAAACTGCACGAGGCAGCTCGGATCCAAGACGGATTCGAGAGACCGCAGATAGAGTGCGGCTTGTCTGGTTTGTTATATGTTTGGAAACTGCACGAAGCAGCTCGGATCCAAGACGGATTCGAGAGACCGCAGATAGAGTGCGGCTTGTCTGGTTTGTTATATGTTTGGAAACTGCACGAGGCAGCTCGGATCCAAGACGGATTCGAGAGACCGCAGATAGAGTGCGGCTAGTCTGGTCTGTTATGTTTTAGATCTATTACTTTTATCACTTGTATTATTGTTTTTGTTGATTTTATGTAAAGCACCTTGAGCTACAATTCCTGTATGAAATGTGCTATATAAATAAAGTCTTACTTACTTACTAATCATCAAATGGGATTTTTTCTCAGAGAGGTCGATGGTCGAAGATGGCCAGGTTTGATCCCATTATGAAAGATCACCTTAACCGTGTCGAAAGAGGAACAGCAAGTCACAACAGCTACCTAGGCCATCATGTGCTATGGTGGATGACATCAAGCAGGCAAAGTTGTTTTCAATAATTCTAAACTGCACCTCAGATATAAGCCACACAGAACAGTTGTCAGTGGTCATTAAAGTGGTGTGACTGATGGAGAAGCCCCATATCAGGGAACATTTATGGGATTTTTGGAGGCAGAAGAGGCTGCAGATTAGCCTGGCACTGCCCTCCTATGTACTTCCGCTCAATTTTTTTTTTGCTTCTGGGGTTTGGGAACAGTTTGATTTTCCAGCTACGGCAGCTAGCTCTGTTACAGTAGTGGTGAACATTGTGATGTTCATTGTTGCATTATTCAAAATGTGCAACTTGGTCATAACTTTGGTTCCCTTGTAAATATTACATATACCTATATAACTAGACCAAGCTACGGAGCTCTTTAAAGGGGTCATTTACTGATTTTATAGGGTATTTCACACTGTTCCTTAAGGTCTCCAAATAGGGTATGTACATTGGTTGGGCTGAAAATGGCCCAGGTGCTGTTTTATGTGCCCTATTGCAATCCTGTGAAATAGCCCTGGAATAAAACGAGAGGTTTTCTCCCTTTTATGGTATGCTCATGGCTATATAGATGAGCTGCACGCTGATTGGTTGGTTTACAAAAAGCGAAGCTGCGGAGCAACATAGCCATACATGCATCGTGAATGGTAGATTTACATGACAACACAGGTTATTTATTCGAATGAAACACAGTCAGGAAACTGAAATGGCGTTTGGCCCCATTGCTAATAAGCTAAATCATCACACATTCTACCTATGCTAGATACAGGATATGTTAGCATTGCTAAGAACTGTTAGCGACAGAATCATACTTACAACTTGCAGCTGTGAATACAGTCGGAGGGGCACTTCTTTTTAGCGACAGCGGCTTAGCAAATTTTGGGGCGTGAAAAAGGTACGGACCAGAGCCAGAAAAGGTGGAGCCGACCATTTTACGGGACCAGTTTCAAATTGTGAGATTTGCATAGGAAAGAGGTGTCAATGGACTTTGAGGTTCACTGTATGTCCATTTTACCCACCCAACTGTTGTTATTCAACTGACAATGACAAGGTAAACTCGTTTTTGCAGTCAATGACCCCTTAAAGATGGTGTCCTGTTCATTTCTATGGAGCGTACGCAGTGAGGCAAGCGAGAGCGAGAAACGGACCGTGCCATCTTTCTGTCAAATTTCCGTCTCGTCCGGTTTTGCACAGAACAGTAGCTCGCCATGCTCCTAGCCTTTAAAATGGTTATTGTGAACAGAATAAAGAGTACACAACATCGAAATTGTCAGGGGGCATTACATTTATGAATATAGACTTTAGTAAATATAAAAATCTAATTTATAATAAAATATTTGTCATCCTCCTTATCAAAAATGCCAAAACAAATGTCTTTGAAAGATAAATTACATTTGTTAAACAATATTTGCACAAAGTCAAGAATGTCTGACCAGAATTTTTCGGTGTAGGCCTAGGTACAGGTCCAAAACAAATGCACAGTCGTTTCACAAGTGGAATTACAAAAATAATTACAACCAGTTGTGAGCGTGTGAGCTAAGTCATTACAGTAGAGTTAGAAAACTGGAAGAAGGGGTCCATTAAGAAGCAGATACATGAAGCGAACTTAAGAAAAAAACAATGCTATGACTGTATGGTATTCCTTTCACTTGGTTTTTAGAAATATAGGCCCATTCTATCCTTCCCACACACATTGTTTTTTTGCTTTGAGTTTTGAGGATGATTGCCAACGCATTGTATCAAATTAAATGAACTTTAAACGTCTTTGCTTCGGATGAACATGTCAAAAATCTATAATGACGCCTACATTTGAACATCTGTTTAGTTAAACAGGATGACATTGTTCTGAAGTACCATGTGCATTTTCGCCTTGATATGTCAAAAGATCATTGAATTACAGCTGTTAAAAATGTGGCCGAATCAAACAATCCGTGCTACAAGAGAAACGGTTTCCTTTTTTTCTACAGTAACTGACCACATATTCTCATCTTTGAGGGTAGCTCAATGGGTTGAAACGGTGTCCTACTAAGGGCAAGGTCAGAAGTTTGAATCCAGGCACAGTCTTTTGGCCTGTCATAATTTTGATTACTTGTTTAGTTAAACAGGCAGACATCCTTCTGAAATACCATGCGCAATTTCATGCAATTTCACCTTGAAATTTCTTACCTTAGTTTCTTAACCTTTGTCCCAAAGCTGACCAAAAACTAATACTCATATCACGCAGTCGGAGCACAGCTAGATAATCAGCGTCAGCACCCTTGGGTACCCAGCATGCAGTGCGGCATGTCAAAAAACGCAAAGACTTGTGGAAAATAGTTTGGTTACAACCAGGGAGGTGCACAGGAATTTTGAAGGGCAGTTGCTCTGGCCTGAAAAAAAAGTACCCCCCCCCCCCCAAAGAAAAAAAATAGCCTGCCTACTAATGATAATAATTCATGTCATGCATTACTTCCATCATTTATTCTTCTTGTTCAAACAAAATGTTATAAACTAACCATCAGCAGACATGTAGCTAAGTTTTCCTACCAAAAAATTAGCATGTGATAACGGGCTGGTTGTCTGGTAGGCAAGCTAGCCGTCTGATTATTTAGGCTAAACGTGGCAAACTGAGCCTGGATTTATGAAGATTTTAATTGATTTCATAAAACTTGATGATGATTGTTCGTTTGTTATACATTTCTACAACTTAAAACTCACTTTTTCTGACAACGTCAAAGCAGTTTTTTTATCGACACAGAATAAAACAACCGTGACCGTCTCTTAAGTGCAAGAAAATGCAGGCTCAGGTGGCGGTCGCGTGCAGTACCGCAGAGTAAACCGAGTAGGAGGCATACCCCCTCCCCCTTGTGACTTGTTGCCCATAGGCTTATCGATTGGAAGTGAATAAGGCTAGTTTTTTTAATGTTTCGGGTGGCAATTTTTAAAATCTAGGTCTACATGAAATTCTGCAGCTGTTTAAATTCACTATTCACATTCACTATTCACATTTATTTATTTTCCTCGGAGGGGCACTTTGACTCGAGGAGGGCAAAAGGGCAGTTGCCCGGGCAACCTTAGCCATAGCCTGTGCGCGTCCCTAGTTACAACAGCCGTGCGAGGGATTTCAGTTGTTGTTTGTTCAGTTAGATGTTTGTAATGTTATTGTTGGTTAGTTAATATAATCTTGTTGATCACCCTGATTGTGCATGTTGTGTAGTTTAATTTGACCAGAGAGTCTGCTGCTGTACTGTCACAGGCTATTCTCGCAAGGAGTTGAATATGAGCTCTGCCCTTGCATAGTTACCCACATGACTATTGTTAGTTATGCATTGACTGCAAAAGATCAACTCAAGAACAGTTTCAATATCCTATGAAAAGTTAATAGTGAGCCCTTACTAATCATAAAATCTCAGTGGTCGGTGTGTAGCAGAGAGGCTAGAGAGACTGACTTGTAACCTTATGCTCACAAGTTCAAATCCCAGTCCAGCTAATGTTGTTGGCCAAACATGAAGTAGTTTTGCTCTCTTGCTGTCCAAGTCTCGATCTTCTACAGTGTACATGTTAATAATATTTTGCCATTTCGCGGAGGAACCCGCATCGTTGCTTGCAGCTATATTTATAGAATTATAATTATTACTCATTGAATAACAAACCAAGCTGAAATACAAAATATCAATTATAATACAAATGTATGCAAATGAATAAAAGTACATCCAACTCAATGATATCAATTAAAACAATTACGTTAATAGTGGGAAGTACCATAAATACCGTATTTTTCGGGGAAAAAGCCTGTACCCCGATTTTCCAGTTTTCTTGTGGTTGTACGGCTTATATTTCGAAGCTTATAGCCCGGTTTAATAAACAAAAAAGTGGCTTTGTCCCAAGATCTCTATAGACCGTGCAGCTGATTTAATACTCAACACTTGAACGGGGGCTTATTAATTGAAAGAGGAATGATTTACTGTGTCGTCTCAGTTACACTATGAGGGCTTGGAAGTACTGTGACTTGTTAAAGTAGGCAAATGGCTAGTAGAACATAACTTTTCATTATAATTTCAGTAAATCAAACAGCTGCTAGACCCAGTGAAATGTTATACAGCTGGCAAACTAACGTCAGCTAGCATTGCTAACGACATTGGCTAATTCAACTTCGGTAGTGTAACCAAGCTCTTTGTAGGTTTGTTTTAGATATAATTTAATATGGTCTTGTGGACAATAAGACACGAACGCCATCTCTTTTCACAACTTGTATTTTCCCGCTTCTCTTCTTGACATCGCCATTCGAACAACCCTCACCGACTTCACGTAATGCTTACGTCAGCATCATGCTTACGGCAATTCCTGAGGGACAAAACACCCTTCTCCGTTGAACATTGAAAGGTCTGCTACAGTAGGCTATCCTCAGGATGTGCAAGCTAGCTAAACTTATTCTATATCTAAAAGAATTTTGTAGACATAACAATGGATTTTGCCACTAAATGAGTGACTTGGCTTTATTTCTGGACATACTATCCACAACTTAAGTATGTTACACATCGCCTATACTCGTGCATTGCTTGTTATTGTAGCGACAATCCTCTTGGTGCCCAGAATGCCCCACGGCAAGCTGAAAAGCTAAGAAGTTAAGGGCATTAGGTTAGTTAGATAAGCATTGTTCGGAGTTCTATTGTTGTGTTCGTTCTGTGTAATGCTATGGTCTGTAGTTAAGATAACTTGAGTGTTCACCCTGATTGTGAATGTTGTGTAGTTGGATCGCTATCCAAGCTGTCTAATGTGAAAGTGCATCTGGATAAATAAAGAATTGGCCTCTAATCCAGTGCGGCCTAGACTCCGATTTACAAACACAAAGTTCACATTCTGGTGAGATGCGGCTTATAGAAAATGCGGCCGATTTTCCGGAAAATACGGCACATACTGATAAACCAGATAAAGTACTCTAATTGTTTGTTTCAGTTGCTGTGTGTCAGCAAAACTAATGGTAGGATTTGGATATGATAGCTCTAAGTACCACTTTTCATTAGAAAACAATTATGATAAGTAATACCTTCTTGGATAAAGTTTATGGGCATTTTTAGAAAATGCTTGGAAGTACCCTCAGAAAAACGATAAATATTCATTTATGTGGTATCATAATCTACTTTGGACTTGGACTAGGTGAGGCTTCTTGCAGTGTTCCTATTGTGTCTTTCAGCTAATATTTTCTAATATCTCTAGCAAAACAAAATTCAGGCGGAAATAGAAAACTTTCTATTTGATTGTGTTTAAATTTCTATTTCTCAAAACCAGTAGCACTTACAGGGATTCTGACAACAGGGAAAATACCTTTAGAGTTCCACCTTTCCAAAACCATGCATGTACTCCAAATTGTTCAAGACCCTCAAGCCTCTTCACCTTTAGCTTATACTCATACTCGGCCTTCCAAGCGTGCTCCTTGTCACTCCTCTCCATCTGGAGACGGGCAATGCGAACCCTAACGCGGGAGCCCTCTCCTGCCGGCGACAGGGGCGGTGACAGGGAAGTAGGCGTTCGAGGCGGAGAAGATGGGGGTTTTACTTCCTCACCAGCCTCAACGCCAGCACCTGCTTCGGGGGAAGGCAGCACCTCCATTTCCGTCAGTGCATCACAAACACTCTGAGCACCGGCTTGACTCTACCCTTCGATACGGGCAGACCATAGTGGTCGATTAACGCACACAAATCAGCCATGCGGCATTGGTCCAGCAGGTCGCTAGACGGTGCGTCCAAAAACCGCTGTACGATGGTCGGCGCCATGACCAACCCCAGAACTAAAAAAGACGCGAAAACACACAACCCTGGCTAGCTGCTGTAGACCGGTACCACGGCGGACAGCCCGATAGAGGATGAGCCGAATGAGCCCCCATTGTGTTACGACCCTCCCTGACTGAACAAACTAAGGCTTTCGATGTCAAGGGGCAAAGGAGGGACTAACAACCACCAGCCAACATGAACTTAAACGAAGGTGTAGAGAACCGTGCGTTTTATTTTTCACAAGCAGAAAAGGCACCACAGGAGAACAAGGGGACCATGAACGGTGCCAAAGGAATGAAAACAATAAAAGTGTTAAATACCCTGCCTAACACAAATAATGCCTCTCTAACAAAATTACATGGGGTGGCACCGTTCCTTGCCTAGTGAAGTAACAAGGGAGAAAGCTGCGTGATGGGAGTGTATACCCATGGGCGGCTTACCTGTCCCCTCTCTCCTGTGAACGACCAAACGAACAACAATAAAGGCAACAAACACGAGGACCTGCTACCGACAGAACATAAACGTGAATACAAAACAGAATGCGGAAGGCTGCCTCCCGTTCCAAAGACGGATCGGGTCTTAAAGGCTGCGAGGAAGACGGACGGGATTGGACGAGATCCGGAACGAACACAGCCAATCGCGGAAAGACACCTGCGGACAACGACGGAGAACAAAAAGGGGAGGGGAAAACACGATAGGGCAAACGAACAGTACACAAAAGGCCCACAGGCCGTAACATTGGGTATGCCTTGTTTAGGTGGTTTATGTGAATTTAACAGCATTGTTGAGGTTAAACTTTTTTAGTAATTAATGAACATTTAAACTTTGTAATACATATAGTAGACTGCATTGATTCCATGCAACATAATTCTTGACCAACATAACTCGTCACATTTTGAAATAAACAACAGATGAAATGTCAAGTGATTATTGTACTGCATGCAGAAAGTAATTCAAATTGTGAAACAGATCAATTCAACTATTTCATTTAAACCATGTCTTTACAGAGAGGCTGGCAATCAGCATTAGAAACATATATTGTTCAGATGTCGAATGGTTACCCCAACATTTTTCTGCATTGAAATGTCAAATTAAGGAGTAAATCTGCATTCTTTTAAAATATTTGTTCAGGCTGGTCTAAAGGCTTGGTGGGTTCTGTAACGCAGAAGTAATCAGAATAAGTGACCTGATTGATTTTTTTGTATTAATGTAGCCTGGTCTTGGCTCGTGCATTAACTTAGGCAAGAAAGTTCATGCAGACCTACGACCCACTGCTGCCTTGCCAATGTGGTAGGTTCAACAAATTGACAATGTGATTGACCCCTGTTGACCCCTCTAGACAATTAGGCTAAAGTTTGTCTGAGGACCTAGGTAGCACCTCACTGATCCTACATAGACAAACTCTCTTTCTGTCTCTCACAGACACACACACATATAAACTACACACACAAGCACATGTCACATACAATAACTTCTCAACCACATTACAACCTGGGTCTCTAACCTGCCTCTACTTTAACTGAACACATGGGGTGCTTTGCTTCAAGTCAATGCTGACTGGTAACTAAAATGAACAGACCTCTGTGGTGATCACTTTGTAATACAGCAGTTGATGAGACTTCTAAACCATATTGGTACCAAGCTCAAGTTAAGAGAAGATGTTAAACATGTGACTTGGTTCGGAGAATCAGAGCTAATACTTAACAAACACGAGGGGCCTCATGTGTAAACGTTGCGTACGCACGAAAAGCTTACGTACGCTGGTTTTCACGCACGGTGTGATGTATAAAAATAACCTGACGTGAGAATGTGCGGACTCTCCGCAAAGTCTTGTCTGGCTCTGTAACGTGGCGAATTCTAACTGAAAAGTGCCGAAACGCACAAAACATTACAAAATAAAGTTTCCACTACAGTTACTGTCATAGGGTCTATGACGTTGACTATTCAAAAAGCATAAAAACAAAAGTTTGATCATTAATGTGGATGATCACATCAAAATGTCAAAACCCAAACGGGAAATGCTAGGCTATATACTGTTTAATCTGCCACCACTTAATAACTTATGTTAAACTTGAGGGTGTCAAACGAACGACAAAATCACTCAGGAAACGCATGTTACGCTAACCCTATACCTGCCATGCATTTACGATGCGCCACCTCTCGTTTATTTCGAGTTTTCCATCAGACCATTTCTTCTTAATTTCTGCCATGGTCCGGTTTTCTGAACCCAAAGCATTTACGGCCATATAATAATAATGGGCCTCATTTTCGAACATTTTCTTAAGTTTGTTCTGAATTGTTTCTTACGGTCCGTCCGTCATCTGCCGCTTGTCCGGGGATTGGGTCGCGGGGGCAGCGACCTAAGCAGGGATGCCCAGACTTCCCTCTCCCCTACCACTTCCACCAGCTCTTTCTGAGGGACCCCGAGGCATTCCCAGGCCAGCCGAGAGACGTAGTCCCTCCAGCATGTCCTGGGTCTTCCCCGGGGCCTCTTCCCAGTGGGACGTGCCTGGAACACCTCACCAGGGAGAGTCCAGGAGGCATCCTAATCAGATGCCCTAGCCACCTCAGCTGGCTCCTCTTGACGCGGAGAAGCATCAGTTCTACTCTGAGCCCCTCCCGGATGACCGAGCTTCTCACCCTATCTCTAGGGGAGAGCCCGGACACCCTGCGGAAAAAGCTCATTTTGGCTGCTTGTATTCGCAATCTCGTTCTTTCGGTCACTACCCATAGTTCGTGACCATAGGTGAGGGTAGGAACGTAGATCGACTGGTAAATAGAGAGCTTCGCCTTTCGACTCAGCTCCTTCTTTACCACGACGGACCAATGCAGAGCCCGCATCACTGCGGACGCCGCACCGATCCGCCTGTCGATCCGATCCGCCTGTCGATCTCGCGCTCCATTCTTCCCTCACTCGTGAACAAGACCCCGAGATACTTGAACTCCTCCGCTTGGTTCAAGATTTCCTCCCCGACCCAGAGATGGCACTCAACCCTTTTCCAGTCGATTACCATGGCCTCAGATTTGGAGGTGCTGTTTCGCATCCCAGCCGCTTCACATTCGGCTGCGAACCGCTCCAGTGAGAGCTGGAGGTCGCGGCCAGATGAAGCCAACAGGACCACATCATCTGCAAAAAGCAGCGACCCGATCCTGAGGTCACCAAACCGGACCCCCTCAACACCCTGTCTGCGCCTAGAAATTCTGTCCATATAGGTAATGAACAGAATCGGTGATATAGGGCAGCCCTGGCGGAGTCCAACCCTCACCGGAAACAAGTTCGACTTACTACCGGCAATGCGGACCAGACTCTGGCACCGGTCGTACATGGACCGGACAGCCCCGATCAGGGAATCCGGTACTTGTACTCTCGGAGCACCCCCCACATGTGCCCCCGAGGGACACGGTCGAACGCCTTTTCCAAATCCACAAAACATGTGTAGACTGGTTGGGCGAACTCCCATGTACCCTCCAGGACTCCGCGGAGGGTATAGAGCTGGTCCACTGTTCCACGGCCAGGACGAAAACCACATTGCTCCTCCTGAATCCGAGGTTCGACAATCCGACCGACCCTCCTCTCCAGGACCCCTGAATAGACTTTCCCAGGGAGGCTAAGGAGTGTGATCCCCCTAAAGTTGGAGCACACCCTCCGGTCCCCCTTTTTAAAGAGGGGAACCACCACCCCGGTCTGCTAGTCCAGAGGTACTGTCCCCGATGTCCACGCGATGTTGCAGAGTCGTGTCAACCAAGACAGCCCTACAACATCCAGAGCCTTAAGGAACTCCGGGCGGACCTCATCCACCCCAGGGGCCCTGCCACCACGGAGCTTTTCAACCACCTCGGCGACCTCAGCCCCAGAGATAGAAAGGCCCCCCCCGATGTCCCCAGACTCTGCCTCCACGTCGGAAAGTGTGTTGGTGGAATTAAGGAGGTCTGCAAAGAATTCCTTCCACCGATCCAGGACGTTCCCCGCCGAGGTCAGCAGGGCACCATCCCCACCGTATACAGTGTTGACAGAGCACTGCTTCCCCCTCCTGAGTCGCCGGATGGTGGTCCAGAACCTTTTTGAAGCCGTTCGGAAGTCATTCTCCATGGCCTCGCCGAACTCCTCCCATGCCCGGGTTTTTGCCTCCGCGACTGCCAAAGCCGCGTTCCGCTTGGCCTGCCGGTACACATCAGCTGCCTCTGGAGTCCTACCAGCCAATAAAGTCCGATAGACCTCCTTCTTCAGCTTGACGGCATCCCTCACCTCCGGAGTCCACCACCGGGTCCGAGGGTTACCACCGCGACATGCACCAACCGCCTTACGGCCTTCGTTATGGACAAGTCGTGTCTAGCACAGAAGTCCAACAACAAAACACCACTCGGGTTCAGATCGGGGGGGCCGTTCCTCCCAATCACGCCCCTCCAGGTCTCACTGTCATTGCCCACATGAGCATTGAAGTCCCCCAGGAGGACGAGGGAATCCCCGGGAGGAGCCCTTTCCAGCACCCCCCCCCAGAGACTCCAAAAAGGGTAGAGTGAGGACCCGACCCCCCACCCGAAGGCGGAGGGAGGCTACCCTCTCGTCCACCGGGGTGAACCCCAATGAACAGGCGCCGAACCGAGGGGAAACAAGTATTCCCACCCCAGCTCGACGCCTCTCACCAAGGGCAACACCAGAGTGGAAGAGAGTCCAGCCCCTCTCAAGGAGACTGGTTCCGGAGCCTACGCTGTGCGTCGAGGCGAGGCCGACTATATCTAGCCAGAAACTCTGTACCTCGCGCACCAGCTCAGGTTCCTTTCACGCCAGCGAGGTGACGTTCCACGTCCCTAAAGCTAGCTTCTGCAGCCGAGGATCGGACCGCCAAGGCCCCCGCCTTCGGCCGCCGCCCGTGTCACACTGCACCCGACCCCCATGACCCCTCCTGCGGATGGTGAGCCCACTGGAAGAGGATCCCACGTTGTCTCTTCGGGCTGTGCCCGACCAGGCCCCATGGGAAAAGGCCCGGCCACCAGGCACTCGCCATTGAGCCCCACCCCCGAGCCTAGCTCCGGGGGGGGTCCCCGGTGACCCGCTTTCGGGCAGGGGCAACTGAGAACCATTGTTGTTTTTCTTCATGGTAGGTTTTTTGAGCCACGCTTTGTCTGGTCTTTCACCTGGAACCTGTTTGCCTTGGGTGACCCTACCAGGGGCATAAAGCCCCCGACAACATAGCTTCCAGGATCACTAGGACACGCAAACCCCTCCACCGCGGTAAGGTGGTGACTCAAGGAGGAGGCTCTTTCTTACGGGTTTCGGAAAAACAACTGAGCTGTGCTCCCCGGGGAGAGTTCTCATCCTCGTGCTCCTAAATTTGCATACATACACCCCCGACAGCTCTTTATAAGGGCACGCAACAGCAGTGACGTGTGCAGTCAGAATCGACACAATTAGGAAATCAACAGGAACGCAAGTGTGATGTAGCCTGACTCTAAGCTTTGTCAACAAACGAGGGAGACGGATGAGGGATGACCAAAATAACAGTTATTTATTACAACACTAAGTTAACGAATAGCCAAAGTCAATATCCAAGTGAAAAACTGCCGTCTGCAACTGGAAAGGGATCTCCCCCGAACTGGAAGAGTAGTCTTGATAACCAGACCGGGCACAGATGTGGCTCGTCAGGCCTGATGACCCATCACTCCAACAGGACACCTGAAAGACAACCAGCAATAAAGAGAGAAGACACCTAGTGGAGTGGAGGGTCGTCACACCCCCACCCACAAAAAAAACTTTCCCACCTAGAACCGCCAACCTTAGTCAACCCCGCCACCTAGTAACTCCAGTTCCCAGAGAGACGCTTTTGGGAAGCAGAGAGACAGACAGAGCAGGTAAAACAGAGACAAAATGAATACAGAACTTAAGAGCAAGTGTGCTCTCGACAAGGCATCTGCCACAATATTTCCAGAGCCTTTGATGTAACGGATGTTCAAACAGTAGGCTTGCAATAACAAAATCCAACGCATCAACTTGCGGTTTGGACAAAGCACCGAGTGCAAAAAGGTGATCGGGTTGTGGTCTTTGTAGACCACTAGAGGAACACTGGAATCTACGTAGACTTCAAAATATTGCAATGCCCAGATGAGTGACAATGTCTCTTTTTCAATAACAGAATAATTTAACTGAAAATAATTAAATTTCTTTGAGTAAAAATTCACAGGACGTTCAACACCCTGGGTGTCACTTTAAGACAAAACCGCACCTGTACCTACATCACTTGCATGCACATGAAGTTGGAAAGGTTAATCCATGCATGGAGCTGCAAGAACAGGGCGTGAGCAAAGAACAGACTTCACATTACGCTTCTCCTCAGACACGCGATAGAAACGCTGACGGATTGGCTGTGGCTCGCCCACATCAATGTCATGATTCATCAAGTGTGTTCTACTAGGTGTATCACCAAATAAAGAAGTATAGCCATTAACAAGAGCAGACAGCTCAGCACCCCTCTTCTCAGACAGGTGACCAAACAGACTCCAGGTCACGCAGGGTCTCAGAGTTTTTCAAACGACCTTTCAACAGACTGTCATCAGGCGATATAACCTTGTCATCCTCCTGCAGAGGAAAATGTGCCCTATCAACTGGGACCGCGACTAAAATAGGACTAACAGACCCTTTCAGCTCCCTACTGCTGCATACAGAATCCTCTGACTCACGAGCATAATAGGGTTTGAGCAGATTTATATGGCAGAGCTGGGTTGGTTTTCTGCGCAAGGGTGTTGACAACAAATAGTTTTGACTTGAAGTCTGACGCAACACTGTCAACGGCCCAGTGAACTTAGCTTCAAAAGGAGAGCTGAAAACTGGCAGCAACGCAAGAACCTGGTCACCAGGACTAAACTGGCGCTGCACAGTTCTACGGTCGTAAAGCCGCTTCATTCTCACCTGTGAAGGGGCCAACTTTTCCCTAGCCATCTCCCCAGCTGCGTACAACCTGTGGCGGAAACCATTAACATAATTAATCAGGTTCTGAGGCGGTACTGGGTTCTCCACAGTGTCATGCAATAATGCGAGTGGCCCACGAACTGTATGGCCAAAAACCAGTTAATTCGGGCTAAAACCTGTGCTCTCCTGCACAACCTCTCTGGCTGCTAACAGTAGCCACGGTAGCCCCTCTTCCCAATCTCTGTTCAATTGAATACCCCTGTAACAGAGACTTGAGGGTCTGGTGGAACCTCTCCAACGCTCCCTGACTCTGAGCGTGGTATGCAGAAGCCTGATTATATCTAACATGCAACTACTTTAGAACTTGGGCAAATAAATGGGATGAAAAATTTGATCCTTGGTCACTCTGGATTACTTTTGGAATTCCAAAAATGGAAATTAACCGTGTCAGTGCTTCGACTACAGCCTTAGCAGTAATGGAACGCAATGGATACACAGTCGGATACCTGGTGCTCTGACACATTACTGTCAGCAGGTAGCTGCTACCAGACTTGGAACGAGGCAGAGGAACCACACAGTCTATTATCAGGTGCTCAAATGGCTGCTCCACCACCAAAATCGGGTATAAAGGAGCTGGGGAAATACCCTGATTGGGTTTACCGGTCATCTGACATGCATGGCACGTTTTGACATAATTAGACACATCCCTCCTTACACAGGGCCAGAAAAAATATTGCAGCAAGTACTCATATGTCTTACTAACTCCCAAATGGCCTGACTGATCATGAGCAGTTTTCAGAACTTCTCCACAAAACTTAAAAGGAACCAATACCTGAAACACAGGATTATCAGAAAAGCTATCACCATGTGGAAGCCATTTCCTCACCAGCAACTTGTCCTGAAGCAAGTACCCACCAGCAACACACCTTCTTTCCTCAGTAGTGAGAACCAAGTCAAACAGTTGGGTCAGTGAGGAATCAGCTCTCTGCTCCGCCACTAGGTCACTGCGGGAAACGGACAATAGAGAGCTAGGAATAGGCACCCTCTCTTCTGCCCCCTCCTGCTCAGATGCAGGTTCAGGCCCCGACTCTGCACGGCCCATAGCCCGTGTCACCGCACAGGCAGTAAACACGTCCAAGCAAAATGCAACCGGTGCATCGGTGCAACATACCCAGTAAGATAAGCAGTGGAATTGTTCTCCACTGGATCAGTGTGCACACTAAGCAAGGTTAATTATTATAATTATTTAAATCCGAGGAAGTCTGTTATGGCAAGCCGTTTTATCGTTTAACCAATGCATTCTTGATATCCAAAATTCGAATTATTGATATCAAAAATACAATTCTAAGCTTTTTTATCTAGAATTCGAGTTGTTGATATCAAAAATACAACATCTAAGCTTTTTTATCTAGAATTCGAATTGTTGATATCATGGGCGTAGATTTAGGGGGGGACGCTAGGTACTTGTCCCCACCAACATTTGAAAATGACAAAATTGTCCCCACCAATATTTTAGCGAATTGTGCTGCTATTTGGATCGATTCCGACGGCCAGGACGCGACAGTACAAGAAACTCCATAATTTTATTGGCTGAAAACCCGAAGGGGGAGGGTTATCTGACACGCGACACGCACGGGAAGAAGCACATGCTACTTTGCTTGCTTGTACTGGCAGTGGCAGACAAGCTAGAGGTTGTGTCGGCGACAATGGTACAGCTAGCTAACTTACCAGGGCTGTCTGCCGACAATACATACATAAAAGGCCAGAGTAACACATTTTAATATTCCCTTTGCCCTTCAGCATGTACATGTGTGCCCTCTTTGTGCTTTGTAGATCAGATATGCCTCCACCCAAGAAGAAGAAAGGGGACATACAAAGCTTTTTCAAAAAGCAGAGCGTAAGTCAGGCTAAATAACTAGCCACACTAGCAGTGGTAGTGACCAGGCTTTCAAAAGCAGATTCTTCTGTGGAAAAAGTATTAACTGGTGATATTATATGTTACCCAGGATATTGTTACAGCTAAACCTAGCTTCTGTAGCTAATCTTTCAACCAAGGTTAGAAGTCTAGCCTCAGACATCCCAAGTTGCAGGAACTCATTTCCGGGAGGTCCTCCCCCCGGGACGCAATCCGGACGCATGAAGTACCCCCTCAACCAGCACGTACACCCCCCCCCCCCCCCCGAAACGCTGTCATGATGCGCAATATGCACCTATCTCTAAAATAAATGACAATTTCACAGTCTCTCGCTCGCTCCCTGACGCTCGCATTTGGGGGCGTCAGGGAGCCTGCTATTGAAATGCGGGAGACTCCCGGACCTTCCGGGAGGTTTGGGATGTCTGCGAATTCACAGTTGATGGACTGTCACTGCATTGCTAGACAGGTGCTGGAAAAAACAGTTGGCAATGTGAATAAGCTAACACTGTTGGTTATTCAAATATAATGAATCATTATTTGATTATTAATGTCCAAATAATAATAACAATATTATTTACTAACCCTAACCCTAACCCTAATAATAACAATAACTAACCCTAACCCTAATAACAATATGGTAGGAGGGTTAAACTTGCTAGCCATAGAAAAGGCTACAAAATGAATGAACAATTTGGTATGCAGGCATGAAAACTCTCCAGATGTAGAGCAGGCTGAGGAAACAGCATCAGGGCTTCAGGTGAGGTTCTAATTAGTAAAATTGACAATTTATTTGGAGTGATCAACATTGATGTTTGTTTTAAGATGCTCAACCAATCATATTTATTCAAGGGGGGGGGGGGGGGGGTTGATGGGTGGATGTCCCCACCAAGTCTGAGACCAAACCTACGCCCTTGGTTGATATCCAGAATTATCCGCTTCGCGTCGTGCCTAACAACTCCTCTTACCTGTTCTAAAATCAGCGTAAACCACGGACTCGCGGGGCTTATTGCTTTTCTAAAACTCTTACTACAAATATTTGATATGGTTTCATCAATAAAATCAATTAGAAACAAAATAGTTTAATAATAAACCGTCATTCTTCCGCTGCTACAAAGTATAGTTCCTACATAAATCGTTGCCACGCAACAGCCAGATGGACATCTTTGCAATTTGAAATATTCGATGCGCAGTAATATGGAATGTTAAAGAATGTTATGAGGACAACCTGTAAGGTTATGCTGGATTTTACAACGGCATGGAACGCGATACAGCCAATCACAATCAAGGATGGGAACAACCAGTTTTAGAATTCTTGATATCCAATATTCGAATACATTTTGGATATCAAGCATTCGAATTTTGGATATCAAGAATTCCTTGGTTAAATGATGAAACGGTTTGCAATAGTTTGTAGAGTTGATGTGCACCAACAATTTTTCATAACTTCATTAACACTTCAAACACGGAGAGTTTTCTTAAATGCAATTCCTTTGATCCTTGTGGTTTTTTAAGGAATCGCATTTGAGACAACTCTGGACGATTTACGACTGCTATTTCGAGTTCGGAAAGTCTTCTGAAGTTCAGAACAAAACCCAGATGAGAGAACTTTCATGAATGCCAAATTTTTTCCTAAATCCAATTCAGAAGAAATTCCTTCTTGAATTCTTCTTAACTGCGTTCGAGAATGAGGCCCATTAATTGGGGTGTGCTTGCCTCGGCAAGCACAAACCATTGTTATCTCACATATATATTGTTATTATTATTATTTATTGTTTCTTTTCGCCCCCCTAAGGATGCCTCAATATTTGGACTACATAGACAACGGCGATGTCAAAAGGTTTGTCTTGGTAGCGATTGTGTTGGTTGTATTGGGATTTACGTTCCATTGCACGGTTTAAGTAGAAATTGCATTTTTGTGGCGAAAAGTGAAGCTAACTTTGGCTAACTTGCTAGCCACAGTCACTGACGCCACTAACGTCACGAAAACTCGCGTGACTATCTCTAGCAGAACATTAGTTTAGCAGCATGTTAACTTCTGGGAGATGGCTAGGCTAACTGCTTTACTGCAAGGCAGCTGCAGAAACGCCACAAGCAAAGAGGCCTGGGTGATAACTATTTGCTCATTTTACTTCGTGATATGACACACAATTGTAATGTGTATTTTACAATACAAGCTAATGTCATTAAGAAAGTACATCTACTTTCGGAAACAGTAGTCTACTATTTCACTGAAGCATTAGCATCATGACATTAGCCTCTGTTGCCCGGGCAACACATACTACAGCGGTCTATGATGCATCTGTTTTCAATCGTTAAAATAAACATTCCTCACAAATACATTTTCGTTGTAGGATTTATTATGACATTAGATTACAAGTAAGCGATTTGTCGGTGAAATTATCATTACCTGTGGTTTCAAACCAGTGTAGCTCACTGCATTGCTGTAGCCTAGTCTAGTAGCTAACAAAAACATCTCCACAGCTGTTTACAGTACTAGTAGGAAGTTAATCGACGGCACATGTTTGCCACTAACCTTACTTAAATAAAAAGTATTTCAATAGGTGAAACTATCTGACTAGTCACTACTAACCTGAACTCCATTGCTACAGCCTAAACCTTGTCA
The DNA here is from genome assembly GCF_021917145.1 of Hypomesus transpacificus. Classification (NCBI taxonomy): domain Eukaryota; kingdom Metazoa; phylum Chordata; class Actinopteri; order Osmeriformes; family Osmeridae; genus Hypomesus; species Hypomesus transpacificus. The sequence goes on along the minus strand of NW_025813716.1, from coordinate 236,045 downwards.
ATCTGTTCATGAAAATAATTCATTTCAGCCTAGACCGGACAACGGAAGTATTGTTAAATCGAATTCAACCAACGCAATCGCTACCAAGACAGTCTAGCAGTAGTAGTAGCCTACAATTTACCGGGGCAGCTTCTCCACACAGCAGGGCTATATCGCATTTTGCCTTGTTACTGACAATGATTGCTACCACTGACATTTTTATGAATGAGTGATTTACCCCTAAATAAATGTCAAGCTTATTTACGTTTTTGGGGGCATATTTTCAGTTAGCCTATGGTACTATTTGAATCGCGATTCCATCTGAGATAGCTACTGCTGGTAACATCGTCGTTAAAATAAGCTTCAAAGGGGGTTCTTTATTAATAAATTAATGCAATATGAGTAAGCTAAATGCCTGAAAATATCACAAGACGGGAAAAACCATACAGGAGCCTGGTGGCGAGGTACAGTAGTGCAATGTTACTGATAGTAGCTGAAAGTGACAGAGTATAAGTGAGTGTGCAGTAAATCAATGTCCATATCAGTGTCCATTCAGAAGCCTGATGGCCCTTGGGTAGAAACTGTTGTCCAGTCTGCGTGTGCGCGACCGGATGCTGCGGTAACGCCTACCAGAAGGCAACGGGGTAAAGAGACTGAAGGATGGGTGGGAACAATCTCTTAGAATCCTGCCGGCTTTCCTTAGGCAACGTGTGTGGTAGGTGTCCGTAAGGCTAATAAACTAAATAAACATTCCTCCCAAAAAACTTTCGTTGTAGGATTTATTATGACATTAGATTACAAGTAAACGATTTGTGGGTGAAATTATGTGGTTTAAAACCAGTGTAGCTCACTGCATTGCTGTAGCCTAGTCTAGTAGCTAACAAAAACATCTCAGCTGTTTACAGTAGGAAGGCACTACCCTTACTTAAATAAAAAGTATTTCAATAGGTGAAACTATCTGACTAGTGACTACTAACCTGAACTCCATTGCCACAGCCTAAACTTTGTCAATCTGTTCATGAAAATAATTCATTTCAGCCTAGACCGTACAACGAAAGTAATGTTAAATCGAATTCAACCACAATCGCTTTCAAGACAGTCTAGTAGTAGCCTACAATTTACCGGGGCAGCTTCTCCACACAGCAGGGCTATCTCGCATGTTGCCTTGTTACTGATAATGATCGCTACCACTGACATTTTTATGAATGAGTGATTTTCCCCTAAATAAATGTCAAGCTTATTTACGTTTTTGGGGGCATATTTTCAGTTAGCCTATGGAATTATTTGAATCGCGATTCCATCTGAGATAGCTACTGCTGGTAACGTCGTTGTTAAAATAAGCTTCAAAGGGGGTTCTTTATTAATGAATGAATGCAATATGAATAAGCTAAATGCCTGAAAATATCACGAGAAGGGGAAAAACTTACAATGACGTTTATTGGCTTAATGCTAAGAGCTTCTTAAGAGCGTTCGAAGAGCGTTCTAGAGCGCTCTTCGAACGTTCTTAAGAAGTTCTTATGAGCTTCTTAACGAATCTGGGAGACCTGGCCAATGACGTTTAAGTCATAGAGATTAGGTCCATTTTTACACCGGTCTGCCAAATGCATTCGTTTTGATTCAACTATGAGGTTGCTGATCACCTATGAGGTTGCTGATCACCATTCCCTCTTGCAGGGGAAGAAACAACGTTGTTGCACGAGCATTCTTTGTTAGCTACAAACTTCTGCTGGGCGTCTAGCATATGGTCTAGCTGGCTAATTGTTACTAACAACTTTGTTGCAGGAGCATTCTTTGTACATTGCGAGCTAACAATGTCCGGTAGGCTTCTTTGCTATCAATAATGATGTCGCTCTAAATAATGATGTTAAACCGAGACCACTAAGCCCTCAAAGAAAATGTATGGTCAAAGAAACAAAAGAAAGGTTTGAGGTAACTCTGACAAATTATTAATAAAATAGGCTAATGTAATAATAAAACTGCTAAATCCTTCTCTAACTAGGGTACTCTATCTTGCATGATGAAACATTACGTTTTTTAAGTAATCAATAAGCCTGCGCTTGCCCTTATTACTCAAATGATGCCGATCAGGGCGGTAAAATTACAAAATAGGACACGAGTGTCTCAGAAATAATATAGAGCTATTTGTCTTCAAGGCCAACCAATGAGAATATTGTGAATAAAAACAACACAGACACAGGTGGCAAATAAACAGGCAGATGTTAGCCTTGCATTGTTTGAAAAAGAAGAAGCGGGAAGCCATCTAGTATATAAGAGGCAGATGTTTGATGTTGGATCATATCACACCATGGAAAACCAAAGTCGTCCACACGTCTGGATCGTTGGCAGCTCGTTGGTCTACTGGCTTGCGCGGCACGTGGAGGAGGTCGGACTGTACCCCGACCTTGCACTGGAGTGCCATATTGAATGGGTAGGGGTGAGGGGCATGAGGTGGGCAACACCAGGGGCCTCATGTATAAAGGATTGCGCAGCTTTCATACCAGAAGATGGCGTACCGCCAAAACTCGAAAAGTCCATACGCACAGAAATATTCACACGTATAAAACCGGTCGTACGCCAGGTCCTGCCTACTTTCCTTTATAAATCACAATCAACGTGAGATTGACTGCACGTGAACAAGCCACTGACCCCGCCTTGCCTCCTCCCATAAATTAATATGCAGATGGCCTATAAATGCGCTCCTGAGGTCATATCGTTGTCTGAATTACCATATTTCCTCGAAGAAACGCCGCACCAAAAATGAACGTTAAACGCCGCAGCGTTTATACGAAGAAATACGGTGACTGTGAGATCGAGGTTCTGACAACAGAGGTGGAGACGAGAAAATGTGTCCTGTTTGGCGGCCTGTCATCAGGTATTGGTGACAAAAGAAAGTCGGCAGAGTGGAAACCTGTCACTATTTGCGCCCTTTCTTGTTTTTAACCTGCAGCACTTTGAGATTTAGCTAAATGTAAAGTGCATTACAAATAAAATTTTCATTATTATTATAGGGCCATCAATGCTGTGGGTTTAGAGAACCGGACCAGGACAGAAATTAAGAAGAAATGGTCCGAATAAAACTTTAAATGAAGAAACCAAAGGTGGCGCATCGTAACAGCATGGCAGCTATAGGGTTAGCGTGACATGCATTTCCTGAGTGATTTTGTCGTTCATTTGACAGCCTCAAGTTTAACAGAAGTTATTATGTGGTGGCGGTATAAACAGAAGGCTATATAGCATTTCCCGTTTCGGGTTTTGGCATTTTGATGTGATCATCCACATTAATGATCAAACTTTTATTTTAATTTTTTTGAATAGCCAACGTCATAAACGTACTAGTAGAAACTTTATTTTGTAATGTTTGGTGAGTCTCTGCACTTTTCGGTTAGAATTTGCCATGTTACAGAGCCAGACAAGACTTTGTGGACGGTCTGCACATTCTCACGTCTGCTCAAAAGTTTCTGTGACTGCCCGCACATTCTCACGTCAAGTAAATCTTTATACATCACAAAGTGTTCGTGAAAACCAGCGTACGCAAGCTTTTTGTGCGTACGCAACGTTTATACATGAGGCCCCAGGAGACTATGGGCAGCTGGGGCAGCCGCAAGCACACCCTCACAATTTCCCCAGAAATTGTATGCTCTCTAGTTGTATTTGTAATGCACTTTATATTTAGCTAAATCTCGAAGTGCTACAAAAAAAAAAAAGAGCGCAAATATTGATAGTTTTCCACCCCGCCGACTTTCTTTTGTCGCTAATACCTGATGACAGGCCGCCAAACAGGACTCATTTTCTAGCCTCCACCTCTGTTGTTAGAACCTCGATCTCACAGTCTGTGACATTTATTTTCTGCGTGTTTAGCCATTTTAATTCAGACAAAGAAATGACCTCAGGAGCGCATTTATAGGCTATCTGCATATTCTTTTATGGGAGGAGGCAAGTGCGGTCAATCTCACGTTGATTGTGATTTATAAAGGAAAGGTGTGCAGGACCTAGCGTACGACCGGTTTTATGCATGTGAATGTTTCTGTGCATAGGTACTTTTCAAGTTTTTTCCGTACGCCATCTTCTGGTATGAAAGCTGCGCAATATTTTATACATGAGGCCCCTGGATTCCACTGGACCTAGACTACCTATATATCAGTCCTATATAACGAATCTACATAATCAATTACCATGAAACTGTAGACAGTAGACTCGAACAGTGAGACGTTGACCAGCCAGCAGAGGCTGTTGAGGCTGTATTGGTAATATAGCAGTTTTACTCAATATTGATCAAATACACCATTGTATCACTGCATTAATTAAAGTTATGCATTGCCACATTTTAGTTACACCATTATCCCAATAACAACGTCGGAAAAAAATACTTTGAAAAAGTATGTGATTTCAGATTGCATGTGCAAAGACAATATTCTGCAGTGCAGTTCTGATCAAATGTAATTCTTGATTGAATATTTTAACATATATTTCAATCTACCAAAAAATTTGAGTGATATTCATAAAGTGAAAATGCGATTAATGTATTTGCCAACAATTTCACCTGTGCATTTCCAGAATTGTTGCTCCACCTACTGAAACAAACAACACCATGCACAAGTTAAAAAGAGGTCTTGTAAGGTGACTTTATCCCTAAGGTGAGACAAAATCAGCACTAGTAGGAAGACTATAAGATAAAGCTGCATGGTTAAAAATCCCTGCAATGTGGGTTAGGGCTACAGCTGGTGGAGAATGGGAGGAGAGGAAAAGATGTAGAGTTAGAGGCTGGGGGAGGATTAGCATAGTTAAGCCATGCACTAAGTTTCCTGATCTGTCTTCCCAAGCTTTGGGCTGGCAGGCAACGTGTGAGAGAGACTTAAGCTGGCCAGTGGGTGGACAGCTGCGTATTTGTTTGTGCTTGTGTGTGTATGACAAGATTTGAGTGTATGTAGGGAAGGAATGTATTTTTCCAAGGTAATTTACAAACTTGACACAAACACTCACTGCTGCCTGACATTCACCTAATGGTCCAGAAGTTGTCTTTTGTCATCACACACTTCCAAACATCAGAAACAAAAAATGTCGCCCGAGCTTCCATTCCATTGCACGCCAAGAGTGCTTTCTCCAAAGTGAAGCCACACTATGTCAACAGAAATAGATTGCTCAACTTTTTCAAACAGAGCAATTTCTCTGCCATCTGCTCTGCCATTTAAATCAGGTCTTGTTGATGCAAACCTCCTTGGGCAAAATCCTTAGCTACACTGCCAGGCAGTTGCCTAATACACTGTCTCCCCTAGTTCCTAAATCATCACACATATGAGTGACACTATGTGTACTGCCTCTCTACCAAAAATGAATATTTGCTAAATGCTCAGCTAGATAGCTAACTTACTGTAGGTATCTAACTCCCTATAGCAGCCACAGTGGAAACCAGGACATTAGGTAAAAAGTCTACATTTTAGTTTGTTTAGCTTTTTACTTTCTTATGGTTTTTATACAGGATTTAGGTTGGTTGAGAGGCAGTTCTATGGGCGTATGTGAAGCCCTCTGTGACATTGCTTGTAAAAAGGGCTATACAAATACATTTTTATTTGATTTTATACAAATTTAAATATTAAATTTTTACATTTTGAAAACTGCCTTTAAAAACAGCATATACTGTACATCCTGTGTGTTAACCTGTTTGTTTGGCCCCACCCCCTCCAGGTGTGTCACGTCTGCTCGTTAGTTGGGTATTTACCCTTACAGAAAGAAAATATATTTACCAACATATGATTTGAAATACATTTTAATATATTATTTTACATTACATTGACCAATATATATTGTATGGAAATACATGGGATAATGTATTGATGATAAATATATTACTAGTGTATTATAAACTATAATATATATTCATGTAATATATTGCAATATATTGCAGAATACAGCAATGATTGCCGTTTTCCATATATTGCAATATATGGAACATTAATATATAATATATGTGGTTATATATCCCAAAATATATGCAATTTATATCCCGCTTTATATGGGAAAATGTATGGGTAATATATGTAAAGATATAGTGTCACACGTATGCCTCATATATGGTAGAATTCATTTTAAATATATGTAAAATTATATGGAAGATGTATTGTACAATGCATGTGTATATAAATGAGAACATGCCCATACAATGTACAGACATATATGGTGATATTTACATTTAGTCCTTTAGCAGACAATCTTATCCAGAGTGATTTCCAGGTAAGTTACAGTAAGTACAGGGACATACCCTGCCTTGCCCAAGGACACAGCTTCATTTTTTGCGGTTCCGGGAATCGAACCGGCACCCTCTGATTAATAGCCTGATTCCCTAACCGCTCAGCCATCTAGAAGGTATTCTAAGAAGGTTGTCAACGGCAGTATTGAGAATGGAATCCCGTACAACCTGCTTACTGAAAATGTGCCCCAAAAAACATAAATACCGTCAGATTGACATTTATTTGAGGGGAAATGGCTAATTCAAAAGAAGTTTGCTGGAAGCGATCATTGTCATTATATATTTCAATTTTTTTTCCATATAATTTTACCTATATTTCAAATATATTCCACAATATATTGAACACATATCTGTACATTTATTTCATGTATATCTTTCCATATAATTAGGATTCCCCCGTCAGGAATAGGCTTTAAGGTGACCTCCGCCTGAAGTACCCTGCAAAGTTTCACCTTAATTTGTGAAAATATGACTGAATTTGAGCTGTTTGAGCTTGGACCAAAGGTGACTATGATTGCCATAGGAGAAATGTCTTATTTTATTATTCAGTAACTGAACACTGCAAAGTCTAGATCTTGGAATGGCTCAATTGGATGAGAGGTTGTGCTAGTAAACAAAGGGTTCAACTCCAGACGTAGGCATTTTTTTTTGTTTTTACAAAAACAGTTTTTGGTTTTCTGGGTAATCCCGGTGTAACTATCTATTATGTAAATTTTACAATATTTTGCCATTTTGAAGGAGGAATTCGCCATTGCTGCTTGCAGCTATATTTTTTTACATATAATTCAAATATATTCTACCATATATTAAACATACATGTGACACTATATCTTTACATATATTACCAATACATTTTCCCATATAAATTGGAATACATTATGGTGGTATTTATAGATATAAAATTGCATATATTTTGGGATATATAAACACATATTATATATTCATGTTGAATATGTTGCAATATATGGAAAACGGCAATCATTGCTGTATTTTGCAATTTATTGCAATATATTACATGAATATATATTATAGTTTATAATATATTAGTAATATATTTATCATCAATATATTATCCCATGTATTTCCGTACAATATAAATATTACATCCCATATGTGGACATATATTGCCTAATATATCACATGATATTTTCCAATATACTGCAATATATTTTCCTTCCGTAAGGGTAGTCAGTTGGGTTATGTTTGTGCTGTGCCAGTTCGTCTTGTGTGTTACCACCGAGCGTTCCCACATTACCTGTTACCTGTCTTCTGTTCCTGCCTTGTGCTTTGATCTCCCGTGTTTAGACCATCCCTGGACCACAACTACTCTGCCTACTACTGTCCTGTACCTTCACCGCCAACCTGTGTACCGACCACCTGCCTGTCCACAACTACTCTCTGCCTTAAATAAATATTATTGTTTTTGGAAGCTACCTCCTGTGTCGGGGTCTGCATCTGGGTCTACATCTGAGCGTGAGCCGTGATAGAATGTTGAAGCTGTTTTGTTCAGGCTTGTCTGCATAGACATATACACACACATACAATCACCAAATTACATTGTTTTTATGCAAAATACAACATAAATTGTGTTTAGATTCTAATGAAATTATCATGTCACCATATAATTTGTATTACGGGAAGTAAATGACACACAGGACTTGGATCGCAAATATTCTTCAATTTGTAAAGCAGCTTATTTTAAACCTAATGTGATATGAACCAAAATATGGCCCAGATCTAAATAAAATACAAAAATGCTTGGTTCAAATTTAGGGACCTGTATCCAAAAGCTACAAGATCCACCTTTATCAGAGCGCATTAAAGTTACAGCAAGTACAAAAGTACTCCAGCTCGAATACCACTCTTCCTTTACAGTTTGTCGATTGCTTAAGCACGATTTTGATAGGTTTTTCAAAACACCTCACACAATTAGCACAACCGCACACGCAATGAGAAAAACACCTCAGATATTTTGCTAAATGAAACACTCTTGTAAAAACTATACACAAATTTAACAAAAACATATTTTGTTACCATATGAAACACGTTGCATATGACTTAATTTTGTTTGTACCAGTTACACACTGCTGTTGCAAACCTAAAACACTTTTAGCCATTCTACTTATCAGTGATTAGAGTAGTGTAAGTGAAGTACACAGAGAAAGTGCAATTATACGATAAATTCACCAGTACACAAGACCGATGGTGCAGATTGATGAAAATCTAATTAATTTTTCTCCATGTACCTAAATTTGTCAACATGGAAAATCACAACAAAAACAACGAAACATGTCTCAGTTTTCATAACTCCATACTGTGTAAGTTATCGGACAAATATAATTGTATCCAGTACCAAAAAAAAAAAAAACACAAATAGAGCACAGAAAATGCCATACATCATCTCTCCACCTTGCTGGATCTGGCCAGATAATTTCATCTACATCACAGGCAATATCCTCATTGGAAAAGCAATGTGGGAAGAACAGTCTGGAATGTTGAATCTATCCTTGTACTGCACTGGTCACAGGCCTTCTCCATGGCCTGAATGAGGGGTACCTGAGCCTGGGGCCGGAGATCGTATACCTTCCACCGCCATGCCGAGAAAAACTATTCGATTGGGTTAAGAAATGGAGAGTATGGTGGAAGGTAAAGAATTGTGAACTGTGGATGGTGTTGAAACCAGTTCTGGACCAGAGCAGAGCGGTGGAATGACACATTGTCCCAGACAACAGTGAATTGCATCTGGTGCATGTGGTTAACTGCAGTGATGATGTTTTGCAATCTGTCCAAAAAGGATGTGAACTGTGTTACTGTATAAGGGCCCATATTGGCATGACGGAGGAGGACCCCATTCTGGGTGATGGCAGCACAAAGGGTGATGTTACCCCCACGTTGCCCTGGGACATTGACGATAGCTCTGTGGCCAATGATATTTCTGTCTCTCCTTCTAACTTTAGTGAGGTTAAACCCTGCCTCATCTTTATATATAAATTCCTGAGGGATTGCCTGAGCGTCCATCTGTAAAACTGTAAAATACAGTGAAAGACAAGATTGTGTAGTTCAGCATAGATTTAGTATACGGTACATTTACATGTAAAAAGGTATGCAACATTAGAGTGCTAAAGTGAACAATACACACCTCCACATACTCATGCCGCAGCTGTTTGACCCTCTCTGAGTTACGCTCAAGGCAATCGATAAATCTGTTTCATCACAACCTGATTTTTAGTCAGGATGCGTGCCAGTGTAGAAAGAGAGACCTGATTGACATCATGGAAAATGGCATGGTTGCCAATAATGTTGGCTTGGATTTCTCTGAGCTTTATTGCATTATTGGCCAGAACCATGTTACAGTAACAATCTGTCTTTCTTGCTGTTGGTTGAATATGGCGCCCACTGTCCTTGTCGTGCTAGACCCTCAATCCTATGTAGGACAAAATACATGCAACCTACTGTAAAATGTTTCTCTCTGATTTCTTCCATTTTGGTTGAAGATAGGTGAACTCACCTGCTGCATTTTTATAACGCTTAAACCTGATTGGTGTGTCTACAATTAAGCAATCATGTGTCTGCGCACCTGATGGCTGTGTTTTACCAATTGCCACATAGGTGTGGTAATTTGTGCTTTGGAATTGCAAGGAAGTGACATCTTGATATCCTTCTGTGTCTAATGCATACAAGTGTGTTTAGTGTTTTGCAAATCACTTGTGTGTATTGTTTAGCAAAAAGTGTGATGTTGACATGTGCTTATAGTGGTGCAAATCTGAGCCGTTGCTTTGCTCCTTGAGTGAAGGTATTGATAATTGTGTAAAACTTTTGATTTTAGTGTTTATCCAATCGTAAAAAACTGTAACCTGTCCACACCAGATATCTCCCAGCCACCAGAAAGAAATACTTCCACACTCCTCCCCTTCTTAGGGCTATGATGTCACAGGTCAAGAGGTTAAGGACGGAGGAAACGGGTGACCTGACCCTGATGTGTCACTTGGTGCAACATGGCGGGATAAGCGGAGGAGACGAGGAATGGGAGGAGTCTGTGGTTTTCCAGTTGTTTACCGACCTTAATTTTTTTCTAGTTCTCTTTCCTTTTTATCTCAAACATACAGTTTTCTGAAGAATTCCTTCTCATTCTCTCCCCTACCCATCCACCATACTTAGACTGTACACTCCCTTTCTCCTCTTTCCTCCACCTGACCCCTCCTCCCTCATTCCCTGCCATCACTGGGGGGCTTTAAGTATCTGATTGATCACCTACTGCCTTCATATTTCACTGCTTGCTGGCAGGAGATTACGGGTGGCAATTTGTGTTTATGGGATTCCCGAAATTCGCTTAACAACTGGCCTCTTATTAAAAGGTCAGGCAACAAGGATGGGTGGGGGAGTTTTAATCGTCTTGTACTCTCTTCATCCTCGTCTGTCATTTCATTTTGCAAATGTTACTCGTAAAAACAGTATTGGCTCTGCTTAACCTCTAGAATGAGGGGTTAAATAAACCGGCAACCATAGTCGATAGGGTTGTAGATGGTGACAGCTTGTGCAAATGTTTTTGGGTAAGTGTCTTTATTGCAGGGACATTACCTGTAAGCCAGTCCTCTGCTGAAGAAAGACTTTTTTCAACACCAACCCAAGTAGGATTTAGATTATTTTTAACCTGTTATTCATTGTTATTCAACACTGTTATCAGGTACTGAAATCTATTTCAATTGCACTCTAGGGTTTCCAATTGTAAATTTCACTGTGAAAATCTCATACACTTTCTGATGCTCAGTGTAATGGAAATTTAATTCAAATTATTTGATGATAAAGTACCACTTTAATAGTAACTTATATTGCGTTCCCACTATTAAAAAGTCTACACTGGAAAAGAATGGCTTGTACAAAAAAAACTGAGGCTATCTTGGGAGTTTAGAGCTGCCTCAGGTCCGGTTACAGGCTTCTCACACACTGACCTAGTGTTGCAGGTTTGGGATTACAACAGCTCCTCCATTATTGATACACACTCCTTCCCCAGGTCTCCCTTTACACAGAGATGAAGTGCTTTTTACCAAACACACCTCCTGCCCTGCTCTGCAGTGTGTGGGTTTATGAGTGAAAGAGAGAGGTAAAGAAACGTAACGTCAGTGTGGATGTGTGTGCGTATTTCGTGTGTGTTTGTGTGCATGCCTGTAAGTTAACCGGACAGTGGACAGGCCTTGTCATGAAATATTTATTGAAGCACATCACATAGGCTTTGAGTTGTTAAAGGTCGGATAGGCAAAACAGAAGGGGGAACGGTATAAGAGAAGGACAGGAAGAAGGAAGTAATGTTCTACTGTAACATACAATACGCACTTTAAACTCACTAACCCTAACCCTGGCATCTAAAAAACACATGCCACAAGAACGTGACACTTCATGTTACGTCAATCAATATTGAACAGCACAAATTACTAAAGTAAAAATAGCAGAAATTGCTGTATTTGTGACCTTTTCTAAAATATTTATGCTTTAGGTGCTCTGAAAGCTTTGAAGTCTTTGCAACAAATCCCCCCAAAATATTTACGGTGCCTGTTTTACAAGCAATGACCCACATATCAGCACCTATATCCAGTGTTGGGAACATTACCGAAAATTAGTAATTAGTTACAGATACTAGTTACTTATTTCAGAAGTAACTGCATTACTTTACTAGTTATTGCATCGAAAAGTAATTAGTTACAAGGGAAAGTAACGTTTGCGTTACTTAAAATGTCCTGCTTCTATTATCAAATTAACGCACACAGGTTATAATAGGTTATAATATTTTTGTGTTGCAGTGGCAGAATGTGGTACAAGACAACTGTAAAATCTTATATCATTGTATGTTGCTAATTAGTTGCCTGAAGGCAACGGACTCAACTGTTTAGTTCTGCCTAGCTTAGAGACTGGAAATACTTCGGCCTTGGCTGTTTTGATGAAGTGGCTCCGACTGCTTGATCAGCGGAGCTAGCACTGGGTTCTTCCGCGATTAGCTTTGTAGAAGCGTGTTGTTTTACTAGGTGCTTGTGAAGATTATAATTACTATTCTTCGCAGTGGATAAAGTTCTCGCACCTGCACACAAACTACAACTAACCAGTACATTTTCATCCTTGATCTGGACAAGGGAAAAATAATGTCGATATTTCCATGACAAAAAGCTTGCACGGTCCGAACTGTCGGCCATTGTGTGGGCTAGTCTAAAATGCGGATTGATTCATTCATACACTGCGTTGCCGTAAACTTGTTTAAGTTAGATTAAAAACAGGAAATTGGGGAATTCAAGCAAGAAAAAAGTTACGAGTAACGAGCGCATTTCAATTTCAGTAATGTAACTGCGTTATTTAATTGAAAAAAGTAATTAGTTACATTACTAGTTACCGCTAAAAGTAGTGGAGTTACTTTGTAACCCGTTATTACCAACACTGCCTATAACCAACCGTAACCCTCAAAGAAGACAAGGGGGAAAAACTGTCGAGAGAAAAAATCTTTTTGAAACCTCAGGGAGAGGAATTCAGTGAGGGATCACCTCCTCCAGAGACCAGATGGATGGTGATGCAAAGAGGTGCAGATAATAGGCTGGAAACAATTCTGCAATGAGAATACAAATAAAAGTATAGTGAAATTGAGCAACTATGTAGTCAGTGAAGTCCCATATATTATGTTATTGCATAGCACTGGCAATGTCCTGCATTGGCACTTCTCTTGAGGGCAGCATCTTCAGTACTCATCATTACTCGTGGTTACAATCAGATATTACACAATTGTAGAGTCCTGTAGTGGCTTAGCTAGCCAGAGGAGCTGGTGGAGTTTTGTTTTCGTCAGGTCACTACAGAGAGCGTTTAGCTGTTCTTGAATAATCGAATGAGAGTAGTCCGGCAGATGGGGACCAGGGGTCGGAAACCCGAGTGGCCATGACACCTGACACATGAAGGGGGGGGACGACGACGACGCAGGCACCTGTTGTCTGTCTTGTGGGTAAACTCATTGTGTCACCTGCCCCTCCTCAATCCCTTTAGCCCCTTCTTCCGCCTTTCTTCCAGACTCCAGAGAGGGCATGAGGTCATGAGTTAAATGTTAAACAACCCATCTAGCTTGGAAGAGAGGGTCTGGTTTCATTCTGGTGTGTAGTTGTCTTGCCAACATTGTACTGGTGGTCTTTCTGTGGAGGAAAGGTGGGGTGGTGGGTTTTTCTCTCTTTGGTGTGTTTTCAGGTCAAAATAGTTTTACAAGCGCGGTGGAGGAAACGTTCTTCCTATTTTGCAGTGTTCCCTCAAGCTAAATACTGTATATTGCATGTAGATGTATAGGCAGGGCAACTTTATTTATTGAGCATATTTCATACACATGTACAATTCAATGTACTTTACATAAAAATATGGGTAACACTTTAGATTAATGGTCAGTTGTTAAAGAGTAGCTATGCAGGAAGTAATAGGTAGTACTACATTAACACTGAACTTAATACTATTAACTAATATGGAACCAAGATTAAATGAGCAGTAAGTAATAGCAAATTTAGTACAAAGGTAGTTCCTTGGTAGGTATTTGATTATTACTAAATAAATATGTCCTCATTGAGAACTACTTGTGAACTATGACCAATTAAGAAAGAATAACCAATTAATTACTAATCACAAAAGTAACATGTCTAAAAAGTGAAAAAAAAGTGTTTTACTCTTTACATGGTCATAATATTTCAGAAGCTTGTGCCTCAAATGGGTTCTTTGTGGAAACCAGTTTATGACTATTATATCCCCCCAAACACACTAGGTTGAGATTGTGACTACTACTTTTACCAAAGGATGGACGTATGTTCTCTGTTTATTCCTAACTTAAACACAGAATAATACAAATAATGATAAATTGTTTAAATTAAAGATTATTAGGAAGTGATGCTGACATGCTCATGATTGGATTAGTTAACTATTATGAGCTCTATTGAGTGTCAGTTCAATATGTCTCAGACTCCAAAGACCTACCTCTATGTTACAGCCTGAGGAGGACTTCTTTGAATATATGAATAAAAACATTGATGTTCTCTTGTCAAAAACAATTAGCATACTTAATGAAGACATTGGCTGCATTTATGTTGCGATAAGCGCAAAACCACATCTTCCAGATTACAATGTTTGTTAGAATATCATATACATAATAAATAAAAAGATGAGGCCATCTCTCTAATAATATCAGGAATCTGTTTTTGTGTACAAACTAGAATGGATTTAGTTTCCCCTGATCAGATCAACAACCGGACACTCTGCAAAGTTCATATTCAGCATGTGTCCTCTTTATAATCCAACAGAGTGCTGTGCCGCGACTGACATTGTTTGGATAAGGATTTTGATATAAAATAATGAGAAAATAATTAGCTGCCAGTTTGGCTTGCTCTCCCAGCCCTTTCACTCTGATTGGTCCTCTGGTCTGCAACGAGTTTAATACGAATTGCAGGTGTCCTTTTCATAATCTAACAAAGTGCGAACTGCGAGTGAACTAATGCGATTAACAAAGGCTTTCACAATCAAATTAAACTAAGCGTACTCAGGAAATCTGAAAATGTTGTTTAGTTATTTAGAAGCAAATTTGCTTTTACAACCGTTTCAGCTGCTTTTAAAGGGGCTGGCTAGCTAACAGAACGACAATGGAGGTGCATATACATTCAGTATAGATCAGTGAATTTTGTTACTTAAATTAATGTGTTTATTGATGTCAGAACTGCCTGGACATTGCAAATGTACAAGCGCTGTATGGTGACTTGGGCCTACAATTATGACACCTGACTCAACCATTGTGCATGTATTGACTTATGTTATGTTAACTGAATGTTACGGCCAAGGGCCTTGCAGTTTGTGTTGTCTCATGTAAGGCAGATTTTCGGTGTACATGTGCCTGAGTCTCTGCAAGGTCAAGAGGTCCTGCAGCGAGGCCCTCTCTGAGCAGAATATAGCACACAGCCCAGACAGTTAGGAGACACTAAGGCAAAACATGTACAAACTGGGACTAATGTAATTAACGACCACTTCACCTGCTGAATGTTCTAGTGTATCAGTGCACTGACCACTGAAGACCCCTTAAGGAAGTAATTCTGTGCATTCTATATCTGTACTGTCCAACTCATGTATTTAACCATGGCAGAGAGAGTTTTCACTCATGCCATCAGTTTGTCTTGAACTGATTGTTTGATCCGGGCGCTCGACTAATAAACCAAAGTCAAACTCCTTTCCTTTGTTGTGACTCCTTCTAGCCTGCCTTATCCAGACAATACATCTTATCATCTTCCCTGTTATGTTTGCCCCTCCGTTTCGTTCTCCTCCCTATCGTTCTTAGCCGGTGTCTGTCCGCGATTGGCTGGGATCGTCGTGCTCGCTCCGGTTTCCGCCCAATTATGTTTCTGTCCGTCTGCCCCGCTGCCTTTTTAAAAGCCGGAACTGTCCTCAGTTCAGAAGCCAGCCAGCCGTGTTCTGTTGCAACGTTGTCGGAATCGTGCATTTTCAAGAAGCTTACAAGCTTTGTCTGTTAAATCTAAGTCGTTTGTGTTTTATGGTTTCTTTTGGTTCATTCAATTGCTCACAGGAGAGAGGGGACAGGTAAAGCGGGGTATACACTACCATCTCGCAGCTTACTCCCTGTTACCACACAAAGCAAAGGAACGGTGCCACACCATGTACATTCTGATAGAGCACTTTTATTGTTTTCTTTTCTTTGGCACCATTCACCGTCCTTGTTCTCCTATGACACCTTATTTGTAAATAAACACATGGTTATTGACAGCCTGTATGCTACGTGTTGGCTATGGTTGTTAGACCCTCATTTTGCCCTTAGACATCGGGTATCACCCTTCAGCCGTACAAGTTCAGGGAGGGTCGTAACACTAAATGTTTAGATGTTTGAAGTGGTAAGACAATTTCACAGAGAACCAATATAGTACGGTTTGATCGAGATAACATAAGCAATTTATATGAATGTGGGCTACCACAGCATTGGCAATTTACATTTAGCAGACTGTAGTAGGCAAGTAGGGTGAAGTACCTTGCCCAAGGACACAACTTCATTTGGCACAGCGGGAAATCGATCCGGCAACCTTCTGATTACTAGCCCGACTCCCTCACCGCTCAGCCATCTGACTCCCTGAATTTATATCAGAAGAGATGTGAAGGTTGAACAAGTTCTTCAGGGATGACAGAGAATTTCAATCGTGATCTAAGAAATATAGGTACCAAAACCACTGAAAAGAACTGTCATCACCAACTGCATCTATCTATAATTTAAAAAATCTGTGTGTCACTGATATCATTGCGGGCACTATGCCCTATCTATAATTCCGGAAATCTGTATGTGTGTGCCACCAATTTTATCACGGGCAATATGCACCATCTACAGTTCAAGGAATCTGTATTTGTGTTCACTGACATCTTAATGACCGACTGCATCACGGGCACTGTGCACGAGTACAATTAACAACAGAAACAAAAGAAACTGAATAAAACTATAAAAGATGGACAATTAAAGCTGCACAGATTATTTACATTTACATTTATTCATTTAGCAGACGCTTTTATCCAAAGCGACTTCCAAGAGAGAGCTTCACAAAGTGCATAGGTCACTGATAATAACAACAAGATAGCCCCACAGCATTGCGGGTAGTCAAAAACAAGAAGTACATATTGTGAACAACCAAAAAATAGTGCTAAAGGGAAGAAACCATAAGAGCATGTAGTTAAACAAGTTAAAAATTACACAACATTAATCTCTAAGTGCAGGTGTACCTGTAGGAAAGCAATAAAAATAGGATTAACTAAAAAAGAATACAACAGTTTAAATCAGCTACCACTAACCAACAAGAGCAACAGTCTAAGCAAGAGTCATTGTGAACCTTGAGGAAACTAGCGTTGGGTTCAGCAAACCATTCCTAAGTACCATTGTACTCCCGGAACAAGTGTGTCTTGAGCCTTCTCTTGAAGGTGGAGAGACAGTCCGTGTCTCTGATGGAGGTGGGGAGTTGATTCCACCACTGGGGTGCCAGGCAGGAGAAGAGCTTGTGCTGGGACCGGGCGGTCTTGAGAGGTGGGACTACCAGGCGGTTGTCTGAAGAAGACCGTAGGTGGCGGGTGGGGGTGTAAGGCTGCAGGAGAGACTTGATGTAGTCGGGCGCAGTCCCGTTCACTGCTCGGAAGGTCAGTACCAGGGTCTTAAATCTGATGCGGGCCGTTATGGGTAGCCAGTGGAGGGAGATGAGGAGCGGGGTAACGTGGGAGCGTCTGGGTAGATTGTAGACCAGACGGGCCGCTGCGTTCTGAATCCTCTGAAGAGGGCGGGTTGCGCATGATGGGAGACCGGCGAGCAGCGAGTTGCAGTAGTCCAACTTGGAGAGGACAAGTGCTTGGACAAGCAGCTGGGTGGAGTGCTCAGACAGGTAAATCCTGATCTTCCGGATGTTGTAGAGGGTGAATCTACACGACCGGGAGACCGCAGCAATGTGGGCCGTGAGGGAGAGCTCGTCATCCATGGTAACCCCAAGGTTCCTGGCAGAGGATGAGGGGGTCACCGTCGCAGATCCCAGGGTGATTGAGAAGTCATGGGAGATGGAGGGTTTGGCCGGGATGATGAGAAGTTCCGTTTTGGCAAGGTTCAGCTGGAGGTGGTGCTCAGTCATCCAGGCGGAGATGTCTGCGAGGCAGGCCTCAATCCTAGCTGAGATCCCCGGATCGGTCGGAGGGAATGACAGGTACAGCTGCGTGTCGTCAGCGTAGCAGTGGTAGGAGAAGCCATGGGAGGTGATGATTGGTCCAAGTGAGGTGGTGTACAGAGAGAAGAGGAGGGGACCAAGGACGGAGCCCTGTGGGACACCAGTGGAGAGCTGGCGTGGGCCTGACAGTTTATGAAAACTGTCAGGCAAAAACAGATTATGAAAAAAAACATTAAAATATTGGTTCTACAACTCACAGTTGTGACTGAAGCTACTATTAGTGAAAGTAGTCAGAGTTCTTAAGCCCTACAAAACAGGAAGGTGTTGAGGGTGGATTTAAAAGTTGCCACATTTGGGGCGTATCTAAGTGTTTCTGGGATTTTGTTCCAGGTGTAAGTGTAGCCAGTGAAGATCAGTTAAACTCACTCCTAGGGTGCGTATAGATGCCACCCGCACCAGATAATAGCTAGCTTTTCATTGGTGTAGCTGATAGTGGTCGTGCTTGAGAGGTCGGAGGTGGCAGGTTCGATCTCTGTTCCGGGCGAACGTCTGCCAAGTGTTCCTTCAACGAGGGTGCAGCCAAGTCTATTACATTGGTGCCATGACCCAGATCATCAGGTTAGCTGCAGATGACTGGCTCGGGTAGCTATGATGTGAGGAGTGAGTTTAGAGGGGTGAGTGTAGCCGGTTTAGATTGGTTAAACTAACCACTAAAGTATGTATACAGGCTGCCATCAAAGAGCCAGCTTTTCACTGGCGCAGCTGGTATTGGTTGCGCTTGAGATGGTGGAGGTGGTGGGTTTGATCCCATTTGCGGGCAAATGTCAGCCAAGAGTATCCCTGATGGGGGCACGGCACCATCTCTTACATGGGAAGTATGATATCTGAATGATGGTTTACCATGGTTTGTCTTAGGTCTTTAAATATATGCAAGTATATCATAAAACAGTTGGAAAAACTTGAATGTATTATTTTAAACTTTATTTAGATGCAATCAACAAAAACAACAAGTGATGTACTGTTGCATATATATATAGTTATGGTTTGGTTGGCACTTCTATTCACAATCCAAAAACGGCTCTTTTCTACTTTCATCACAAAGAGTTTTGGCAAATCATCTCACATTTTAAATCCCATGCAAGTGTAAACAGTTAATTGTGCAAGTATGTGTCAAGTGCCTGCCCACTAATAGGACAAGCCTTGACCACTCCACCCTCTACAGGGTTTGTAAATCTCTAGCACACAACTCCAACACGCATGACCAGGACAGGAAATGGCTCACATCTGGCTTTATTACAAAGTTAGATCCAATACAATAAAAATCACTTCCCAAATGACAACCATCCAACACAAGGTATAGAGTCTTTCCTCAGTTAACAACAATACCAGCCTGGCATTTCCCCCAAAGCGTCCGGTCCACGGAGTGGCACTCAGTCCCGAGCAGCAACGCCGCCCAAAGCTACGTCAACAGGCGGTGACAGCTGGCAGTTGAGAAAGTCAGGCGTGGTGTCCGTCTTTCACAGTCTCGGGAGGTTTTACGGAGAGCGTGGTAGAATGTCCAACTTCATTGTGGCCATTTTCCAGCAGCGTTAAGAAGTCAGGATTCTCATGCCGATCCCCAGGGAAAGAATAAGATACATCAGTCAGCATACCTGGCGAACCCCCCCCTCACAAACAACCATTTCAGTATTATACCAGAACACAGCCAATCCAACAATCCAATCAACAATTATCTAGGGTTCGTCCTGGCCTGTGACATACAGTGCCCTCCAAAAGTATTGGAACAGTGAGGCCAATTCCTTTATTTTTGCTGTAGACTGAAAACATTTGGGCTTGACATCAAACGATGAATGTGAAACCAGAGATCAACGTTTCAGCTTTTATTTCCAGGTATTTACATCAGGATCTGATGCACAAATTAGAAAATATCACCTTTTTGTTCGAACCCACCCATTTGTCACGTGAGCAAAAGTATTGGAACATGTGACTGACAGGTGTGTTTTGTTGCCCAGGTGTGTCCTATTACATACATTATTCAATCAATAAATACCACTGAATGTCTACACTCAGGTTCAGATTGGGTAAGATAGGTTTTGTCTATGCAGACTGCATTCAGAGGTGAAAACAACATGAAAACCAGAGCGCTGTCTTTGGGTGAAAAACAAGCAATTGTGAGTCTTAGAGAAGATGGAAAATCAATCAGAGCCATTGCAGAAACATTGGCCATAGCCAGTGCAACCATTTGGAATGTCCTGAAGAAGAAGAAAACTACTGGTGTACTTAGTAACAGACGTCGAACAGGTAGACCAAGGAAAACATCAGCAGTTGATGACAGAAACATTGTAAGAGCTGTAAAGAAAGACCCTAAAACAACTGTTAGTGAGATCAGCAACAACCTCCAGATGGCAGGAGTGAAGGTATCACTATCTACTGTTCGCAGAAGACTTCATGAACAAAAGTACAAGGGCTACACCAGAAGATGCAAACCACTCATTAGCAAGAAGAATAGGAAGGCCAGGCTGGAATTTGCCAAAAAGTACAGAGATGAACCTCAAAAATTCTGGGACAAAGTTTTATGGACTGATGAGACAAAGATTAACTTTTACCAAAGTGATGGAAAGGCTAAAGTTTGGAGAAAGAAAGGAACTGCTCATGATCCCAAACACACAAGCTCATCTGTGAAACACGGTGGAGGCAATGTCATGGCTTGGGCTTGCATGGCTTCTTCTGGGACGGGCTCATTAATCTTCATTGAGGATGTAACACATGATGGCAGCAGCAAAATGAACTCGGAAGTCTACAGAAACATTTTGTCTGCCAATTTAAGGAAAGATGCAACCAAACTGATTGGCAGAGCCTTCATCATGCAGCAAGATAACGACCCAAAACACACTGCCAAAACAACAAAGGAGTTCATCAGGGGCAAGAAATGGAAGGTATTAGACTGGCCAAGTCAATCTCCAGACTTAAACCCTATAGAGCATGCATTTTACCTGCTTAAGAGGAGACTGAAGGGAGGAACCCCACAAAACAAACAACAACTGAAAGAGGCTGCAGTGAAAGCCTGGGAAAGCATCAAAAAGGAAGAATGCAAAAGTTTGGTGACGTCAATGGGTCACAGACTTGCTGCAGTTATTGAAAGCAAAGGATTTGCAACTAAATATTAAGTCTTATTCACTTAAATATGTTTTAAGTATATCTGTTCCAATATTTTTGATCACATGACAAATGGGTGGATTCAAACAAAATGTGATATTTTCTTAGTTGTGCATCAGATCCTGATGTAAATACCTGGAAATAAAAGCTGAAACGTTGATCTCTGATCTCACGTTCATTATTTGATGTCAAGCTCAAATGTTTTCAGTCTACAGCAAAAATAAAGGAATTCGCCTCACTGTTCCAATACTTTTGGAGGGCACTGTATGTTTTGTGAAGAGCCTCTAAAGAAAGTAAATCCAAATGACCATACAATGCTTACTCAGCTGATGCAACAATGTGTTTTGTGATGTATGTTGTTTGAATTAGGCCACAGTAGATACATCTGCGGTGCTTTAACAGATGACAAATGTGGACTGGAATAAATCTTACCTTTGCATCACTGGAGTTAGGGTGTTGTGATCATTGGAATTTCCTTTCATTTGAGGCTTTCATGAACCTAAACTCACCAGATAAAATGTTGGGTTTTGTTTTTAATATACTGTCGGAATATACTGAAGTATTGGTTCATATTGGGTATGTACTCACGGGGGGATTGAGGGGCACAAAGGAGGGCAGATTGACCCATTCCAATCACAAACAAATGTAGATGACATAAAATTACTTCTAATTCTTCCTGATTTTCCTGGAAAGATACCACAGTATATCCCTGAAAGATACCACTCATAGCATAACCCAAATTAATGAGATGATTTAATAATATTTATACAGAAAGTTAACATTTATATTTAAGCGTTTTCTTTTCCTTTGCCCCTCCTTTATATTATATTTCCTGCTTAAATGTTGTATGTGCAGTCATCAACATTTACTGTATGTATGATCTGGGCTGGCCACTACAACCAGTACTTGAGGCACAGCGCCGTAACTTATCCCTGTGTCCCTAACCTTTCTTGACCGTGGGGGCATCCATCATCTTAAAGTGTGATTCAGTTCAGCCCAACTTCATCCCAAGGAAAGGCCTGAGCTAGCATGTTTGTGTTTGTGTGTATCCGTGTGTATGTGTGGGGGTGGGATAGTTGAAGGCAAACAACTTATGAGCTGTCGCCTGCAAAGTGCAGAGCCATGCGCCTGATACTGACAACTGCCAAAATACTGACACTGACATTGTAGTGTTATAGGGTGTGTTCTAGTTTTTGTGTGCTTTTGTTTGTGGCTGTGCAGAGGCTGAAGTGCCATGTTCCTCATTTCTTGTTTTTGCTGTTTCTTTTTCACGTACTGTTTTTCCTCC
Source organism: Hypomesus transpacificus (assembly GCF_021917145.1). NCBI lineage: Eukaryota > Metazoa > Chordata > Actinopteri > Osmeriformes > Osmeridae > Hypomesus > Hypomesus transpacificus. The sequence continues at coordinate 213,697 of NW_025813716.1, read as the reverse complement.
CTCTATCCCTAGTCCTTTCGTTGCTCTTGCACAAAACTAGCTTTAATCTCTCACTTATCATCCCAATGACTTCCTCAGTGTCATCTCCTTGAACTAATTTTCAAGCAGACTTCGAGGTCCTATAAGGTTTCAGAAAAATGGGGATTAGAAAAACATAATATGTATCTCTGCCCCTGGTTTCTCATCTTAGTCCTATATACATGTATCTTTACTTATTTTCCTCCTACCCCCAAATCATTCGTATTGTCTTTCATTTTGTCTCAGGCCCCCTCCTCCGGTCTGACAAATCATGTGATCCGTCTCAACAAACCCTGCCACCCACTCTTCACTTATGTGTGTGGGAGGGGGGGGGGAGGGGGGGCCTCAGTGCTCATGGTCTGATGAATGTGTGGCCTCCTATTGATCCAGATGGGTGATGGATGATGGCCAGGAGATGACTGATGGGCTCTGGGAGAAGGTGCCAATAAGGGGCAGCTCGAGGGCGGGGCCTCCCCGGCAAGCCCTAATAGGAGAAGACTGGGGGCTACAGCAACCGTGGCAACTACTTGCCCCGTCCCTTAACCCCTGTACACGAGGTACCACCTGTATATTAAGTGTTTAGAATTCCATGGTTTTGTACTATTGCTATGATGAATTGAGAATGTGTATACGTGTGCTTGTGTGATTTGTCTGTGCTTGTGTGTATTTGTCTGTTTGTGCATGTGGCATTGCAAGTGTATGTAGGGGTGAGAGTAAACATGTGTGCGTGTGCGTGTGGAGGGTGTGTGGGTGGTAGTGTGTGTGGTGGTGACGGGGTGGAGCCTGAGTCTGTGTGAAAAGATGATGGATGATGGTCCAGAAGGGGAAGACTGCCTCTCGGATCCAAATTGATATCCAGGCAAATGTGTTTGTCTGCTGTGAAAAATGGTGCCACTACTTTCATCTCCACTGCATCTCCCCTCCTGCCTCCATCCACACCCCCAACCGTCATACCTCCGTGCTCCCCTCTGTCCTCTCTCTTGCTTTCTACTTCTCCCTGCAGTGAACCTTTCCCCAACAATCCATTCCTATCTCTCTCTTCTCCATATCCTTCTCACTATCCAAGACAGTATGGGCACATTGCTCTGGCTTCCTGGTGTCCTGTGCTCATTCCTTACCTGCCCTCCCATTTCCTTGTTGCCATGGTAACCCAACTTAGATTATTGACAGCCTCTCTACCACTCACTCAACCCTTCCCCCCCCAGCCCTACGCTCACCCATGCACCCGTAGAACAAAAACCCTCCAAGTACAGTACTACTGTATGTGAGGGGGTTGGGAGTGGATCGAGAGGGTGGTTAGGCTAAAGGGGCCCTTTGAGAAAAAGTGTTGATTTTAAATGTTTTACATTTTAGTTGCTAGCACCAAAGGAGGAAGGGTTAGAATTTGAAGTAGATGTAATGAAACTGCAGGAATTTAAGGACTCAAGCTTCTTGAAATAGTTACGCATGACGTGTGTTAATCTATTGGGGGGGAAAACAGAAGCAACAATTTAATGACCCCATTTCTAAATGTGGAGCTGGATCATGTATAGTTTTCAGAGGATTCAGTTAGTGTAAAACAGCATTTCAAAATGTAAAATACACTTCACATCAAGGATTTTGTTTATGGTGAGTTTATAATTTTGACACCATAAATGAAAGGTGATATTTGGGGAGAGTGGGATGAGCAATTGAGAGAGAATAAGAACGCTAATGTGGGGAGGAAGAAGTGAAGAGGGTTGGATGGGGGTGGTTGGAAAAAAAGGAAGAAATAGGAGAGAGAGTGTGAGGCAAGGGAGGGATGGAGGAGGAAAACAAGTACAGGAAGAGTTAGACCAATAAAAGAAGGGAAGGGGATGATCTCAGTGCAGTGCTTAAATGATTAGACAATCCTGCCGCCTGGAACAAGTTCTGCCACCCACCCGGACACACACACAAACACACAAATGCATGGGTACGCATCGGCACACACACACAGCAGGACATCAGTGGCCAGTCTGAGGTCTTTGATATCATCATCAGCAGTAGTATGGCCCTGATCCAGTTGTCACATCTGGAGGCTGACTATTGCATATTTGTTTATAAGGATATGCATAATAAATCAGTAAAATGCTGCATTGTTCAAAAATTGCAAACAGTACTGTTGATTTGTCACGCATATCTTGGATGTGGTTGCAAAGATTATACAAAATAAAGTGAACATTTCAGCTTTAAAATAGAAGTCATCAATGTGTTCTATCTAAGTGCCATTTTCATAAAAGTGGTACACAGATCTATATGGTACAATAGAATCCATTTATGTCAGGGGCACGGAACATGCCGTTGCGTCTAATCCCAGCTCACTAACCATGCCACCCAGTGCAGGGGCCAAGAACCCTGCTCCCATAAGACCAATCTCCCTGACATCTGGGCCTCTGCCTTACTCCAAGCTCCAAACAGATGTTGGCTTCTCATGCCGCATGCTTAAGCTCCAAGAGCTCCGAGAGAAGGCGATAGTAGTGCAAGCTACGTTCAATACCATGATTTGTAGGTTTCAAATGTCAAATTCAGTTGCCATTTGTCATTCACCGTTTGCCATGTGAAGTACAGATACATTGGAGCTTGTGCAATTACATCCTTTTGACTGTTTAGTGATCTAACCTATGTTGTATATGCTTCTACATTTCTGCATAAATACATGTGAACTTTTCATTCTTATGAACAATATATTTAATCAAATCTAAACATGATATCAAAAGATTTGTGATCAAAAGGACAAGTGAGGGGTTTGGGGATCAAAGTTTATGAATGGTGTCAAAGTTGAACCATTCTCTACTGAGTTCAGAAGGACCCTTTTAAAACATCTTGCAGATCTAATGTTGTCTTATGTAAATAAATAGGCAAAGCAGGGATTTAAGTTTATATTTCCGTCTTTTTTACACCATACACACATATCTGCTGCATATAGAAATATTTGCTGATTTTGAAGGTGTTACATGTGTAAGTGTTACAAATGTGCAAAGGAGGGATTCACATGCTGCTGAAATACTGTAATTTAGGTTACAGAGAAAGACTTTATGAACCTCTGAAGAAAGAAATACGACGAGGGATTTCATTTATTTGTAAGGATTTTTGCATTGTATGTACATTTGAAAGAAGATTAGAGCAATGTTTACAGTTTTAATCCAAAAAACGAATATTGTCACATGAAGCATATTAAATGGGGACCTTGCAAATGGCGACAACTCCTTTTAATCTCCTTCCCTTTCTTAATTTGGTTGTGTTAAGATGATAGAATGAACGAAACACAACATTCAGTCAATAAGTCCTAACAGAACTGTATCCCTACAGTATCTAACTTAAATAACCTCTCTGATATTTACAAGGAGGGTTTTAAACTTTAGTTATTTTTTGTCTCTGTGGATTTATTGAGATTTGGCCACTTGGTTTGGTGTATGCCACCAATGAAAAATTTAATTTGAAGATTTGTTGAGCTGAATTTAGAGGCCAATATAGCAATAAATCTAGATTATATCATTAATAAAGTTGAATCCATGCAGAACATACACTGACAAACTTCTAGAAACACACAGATGAAACACACAGAAGGGGAGGCTATGTAAATACTTCCACCTTCTGCTCCTTTAATCACACAGACATCTACATACAGTATATCCACAGATATAAATGTGTGGGTAGTCCCAATGCCAATCTCCAAATCATCTGATGAAATCTATGCTCTCACTAACTGAGAGGATTACATCAGATACGATATGTGAGATCCCTCCGCACTTCCTTCAGATTCAGAAGTAGTACAGATCTGAAGACTTCTAAATACACATTGTGAGAACGGATTATGTGAGTGAGTTCTTTCAAGTGCAGGTATAAAACCTCCAATCTGATGTTATGTTTCCATTTCTTAATTAGGTTAATTGGAAGTACACCTATTTTTCTTATGAGATTTGTTTATTAGAGGCCAAAGGAAACTTTGATGTGTCTTTTGTCAACACTGCATGTAACCCAAAAAATACATTTAATGTAATTTGGCTATAACTAAAAGAATTTGAATCTAAATTTGAAATCCCTGTATATTATTGTAAACCTTTCTAGGTTTATCTGTTACACATACATAAAATGGTCAGAAAAATGTACCTCATTTCACGCAACCTCGCTGACCCATTGGTGAATAACAGTGGTGATACAGTTTGATCGGTGAATTAAACAATGACTCCTCCATCCCATGCACTTAATTGATATTCCCACCACCCCAAACTCACCTCCTTCACCCTCTCCTATGGACGCTTCGTCTGATAAATTACCCAGAATTGATATGTATTTAATTAACAATTTGCAAAAGCTGTTCTTAAAATCTCTCTCTCTGTTCCCAACGGCCGGTCTACATTACAGACGCTCTTATCCAGAGCGACTTACAGTAAGTACAGGGACATTCCCCCCGAGGCAAGTAGGGTGAAGTGCCTTGCCCAAGGACACAACTTCATTTGGCACGGCAGGGAATCGATCCAGCAACCTTCTGATTAAAAGCCCGACTCCCTCACCGCTCAGCCATCTGACTCCCCGGTCTCAGAGCATATCCTTGAGGAGAACAGATACATGGATAATTTATGGTTTGATCAATAAATCCTGCACTGTAAAAAACGGGAACAATCTGGCAGCTGGGATGCCAGATTAAACCCATTAAATTACAGTAAAACAATTTTTTTATTAACATTAACTGTAAAATAATTTTCCTGCACCAAATGTGCAAGATATATCTGTGAAATTACATTACAGGCTGTTCTTTGCCAGTAAATATGACTTTTATTAATTGAACTTCTCTGTAAAAAAACTGCATTTCAAATTTTAAATACGTACTATTATCCTAAATAAACACGATTTGCGGGGGAAAAACTATTTGTAATTGAACAAACATATGTATGTTGTGTACGTTCACATTATAAACCCATGTTATGACAGGTTCCAGTACCAAATTTACAAGATATAGCTGTGAATTTACATTACAGGCTGTTCTTTACCGGTAAATATGACTTTTATTAATTAAACTTCCATTTAAAATACAGCATTTTCAATAAATACAATTATTAAATTAAGCCAAAACAAGATATCACGATTTAAAATGTTCATTCAAAACTACACGTGTGCAAAACATACAGCATCCAGGGGGGTATTCCAGGTAGCGGGTTTAACAAACTCTGAGATTAACCCTGAACTCTGAGTTGAGTTACTCTAACATGGGAAACTCTGAAAATTCAGTTCCAGAAAAGCTGATATGAATTTGTTAACTCAACTCGGAGTACGTCAACTTAGAGTTAAGCGCGGGCATGAGAACTATTAAAAGACAACATCAATGGAGCTCCGATTCTAGGATCCACCATGGCACACGGCGAAAAAAAACGTTGCATACTCCACCAAACTTCAGATACAAGTTTTATTTCGTGTTTATGGTCGAGCACATATTCCAGGAAAAAAGCAACACGGCTGTAGTAGCGTATACAAGTGGCGTGGGAGACAATTGTTGCCGAGTCAATGCATACATTTGAAGGCAATAGCCAGTCCATAAATTTAACATTTAACCCCACTGTTTGTTAATATTACAGGAGAAAAAGTGTTCGATGTTTTATTAAATGTAAAAACATACTACGAACAGGTAACGCATATTTTGCTTAGGCTATACGCTTGTGATTGTATAGCCTCGACGTCACCTTAGTTTTAATCATATTCGACATGATACTAAGTAAATATCAATTGGTGCCTATTTCAATTTGTAGTAGCAGTTTCCCCCAACAGAATGTTTTTCATCAAAAGATGATGATGATTAAGATGACGAAGAGACATTGACTGCTGCCGCAGAAATGGATGCAGAGAATTATGTATGTACATTGACATTTGTTCATTTAGCAGACGCTTTTTTTGTAGCTACTGGTAGTTCTCTCAACATCTACTTTTATTTACAGGCTTGTACGGAATTGTCAGTCACACTGACATTGTGAGAATAATTAATATTTAAAAAACAATTTGCACATTCTGATCCTGTTGAACAGAGCATGGATGCTGTATACAGTGAGATGTTCATTTAATGGCAGGTGAATTTCGCATGTGGAACTGTGAAATGTAGCTAATGTAATCTCATGTATACCCAGTTACAAGTAAATGAGTTGTACAAATTGCACCTCGTGAAGAAAGTGCCAAAAACCGACCAAGAGATGGTATAGGCCTATAGAAGAATAAAGGCTAATCTCCAAAAAGATTTACTGGAACACAAGTTACGGGAGGATGCATGGTCACAGGTGATATTAATTGTAGGAACAATAACCTACATTAATATTAATTGTTGAATTTGCTGAATTTCTATTTTGACCAAGAGATGTTGTACATAGGGCAGAAGAATAAATGCTGATCTTGTAAGGCTATCCACCTGCCCCCACCTCTCATATTGTAAAATATGGAGTTACTGGATGGAGTCTCAACTTGATGGCTCTCACATCTTTGTAACTTACTGTAGCATTGCTAGACATGTTGATAAGTAAGGGTCAAGATTCTGGTGTGATTGTAGTTGTTCTTGGGTGTAAAAGGTGTGTGAAGCATTGTTCTGTGGATTCTTGATCTCCTGAGACCTTCTCCTCAGCTCTGGCTTGTCCTAGGCCTACTCTTTCTTCCTCACCTCATGCTTTCTATCTCTGGTTTACAATAATCATGGTAGAGTAGGCGTAAGAGTTAACTTAATTGATTGCATTCGTTTGCAATATGATAAAATGATTATATTATTTAACCTTAATTTGACCATTCTTGCTCTGATTTAACCCAAAGAGTCAAATAACTGCAATTCCATTGGTATTGGCATTATTTGGTTAATGTTAATACACTGTTCAGTTTCCCATCTCCCTTCAAACCATAGGGGAATTAGGTTCGGTTGTTTGGCCAATATATTGACCTATTGTAGGAATCATATGAATCATGTAAATTGTAGGAACAATAGCCGATAGAAATAGGCTACTTATTGTTAGATTTCTATTTGTAGGCAATAAAGAAGACCAAATATTATTTAAATTATTTGTCTTTATTTCAGTGCCAAAAGGCATTTGGTCAATTCTGAGTGCAAATCCACGGCGAGTAACACTAACGATGAAGACCCAAGGGCTGAGAATGTTGCTAAAATAAATTACAGATTGTGACAGGAAACGGTAACGTTAACTTAGGTATTCATCAGGGAATTAAAGTACATCAAACCGCAGTCTTAAAATCGTCTCCCGGCGTATAACTAAGCGATTTAAAATTTGTTCGAGATCGCTCGGCTGAACCAGGAAATGATATGCCGTGTCTGCCAACGCTATCAGGCTAAGAAAGTGGGAGGGGATCGGTAGAAACGCAGAGTTTGGCATGGAAAGTAGTTTCAAGGAGTAAGTTACCATGGAAACTTACCAAAAGGTTTCGTTAACGCTACCTCTCTTTCTGGAACGTGGAACTCGGAGTATGCCTCTTTTCGGGGTTGAACAACTCAAAGTTTTCATTAAACCCCGTACTTGGAATACCCCCCCCAGATGCTGTAATCAGTATATCCAGATATTTACAATTGTAGCGCCGGTTAGCTGTACGAAACGGAGAGAAACACTAATTATTGCATATTTTGTTAAAAGACAGTTTAGACCGCCAACATTTACACTCAGGGTGAACACTTAATTTTTCTAAACTACAGACCATCACATTACACATATCAAAACAGAACGAACACAACAACAAACAACAAATGAATACATGTAAATGTAAACAACAAAACTCCAAACAATGCTTATCTAACTAAGCTTAAACCTTTAACTCTGTAGCTTTTCAGCTTGCCGTGGGGCATTCTGGGTAACAGGAGTGTTGCCGCTACACAACTGTCTAATCAACTTTCCTTCGTCCTACTCTGTAGTCTTTACATTTAGTCATTTAGCAGACGCTTTTATCCAAAACGACTTCCAAGAGAGCTTTACTAAAAGTGCATTGGTCAATGATCTTAAACAACGAGATAGGCCCAAAAAGGTTTTTGCAGGCTTTTGTAGTCTTTGATATTGACTTGTGCATGCGGTCAACTCCCGGGCTCAGTTCACAATTCAAGGTTCCTATGTCTAAACCAAAGAAGTTATTAAGAAGTTATTTGTCCGTGGGATGAAAGTAAATATCTGCAAAATAACTGTTAAAATAGCTAATTTTGATAAAGTGAAATTATGTGTTTTAACAGAACATTGTGGTGAAAATTGTTAAATTAATATTTGTAAAAAAAGAGACACTGTTGTGTATTTTTAAGTAACAATATTTTGCTGTAATTTTAATGTAAATATATAAATTAACATTTTTCCATTGTCTTTCCATCTGTATTTCTTGTCATTCAGAAATACAGAAAAAAACACGTATAATTTACATAAAAAGTATTGTAATTTAATCTTTTTTTTTTTTTACAGTGTGGCCTAACAACCATCATGTTAAGGTAAGGAGGTTGGAGGACAGTCACGGTCCACATAAATGGAGAGTGTATACAGGGACGGACTGGGGGGAAAAAGTGGCCCGGGAGTTTTACTGTCAGACCGGCCCACTAAACGGTGCGCGGCCCACTCAAAACACGTTGTCCACTCAATGCATCGATCACACGTATCGACCAGTCATTGGCTACTTGAAAAAAATACCCATATACACTTAGAATTATTTAGGATGATTACAAAGAAATTACATCATATAGGCCTATGTTGAATTTCTTACGTTAAACTTCCGTTTTACGTAAAGTCCGTAAGAACACATTTCAGAAGTCAGGTCAGAAAATTTTCGAAAAATCGGCACCTTGAGTGTAAATACAGATCGCAAGGAGCAGTATAAATATCAGTCAGTGAATGCAGACTACAAGAGGTCTAAGAACTATTTTATCGTATTCAAGCTGTGACGTGAAATAATATGAGATGCTGGCGATGTCAGAGGGCCGGTTGGTAATGGAAGTGGGCCGGTGTTTTGGATCATCCCAACCCCGTCGGCCCACCGGGGATTCTCCTGGTATCCCCGATGGCCAGTCCGGCCCTGAGTGTATATATATATACACGCACACATACACACAAACATACAGTGACTTCAAAGTATTCTGACCCTTTCACTTTTAGTACATTTGCGGTGTGTAAATAATTAACAATTTGAAACAAAGTACCAATTCAGATAGGCTGGGCAGACGTCTTGGATACGTCTCTACAAGCTTTGCACACCTGGATCTTGGCAGTTTATACCATACTTACTGTCCTTGAACTGAAAGTCTTTCCACAAATGTTCTTTAGGGTTTAATTTAGGTTTTTGGGCTGAGCCACTCAAGGACAGTCAGAGACTGTCGCCACTAAAGTGTTGTCTTGGCAAAAGGCTTCACGTCATTGTTGTGCTGAAGGGTAAACCGTTGCACAGGTTGAGTGTACTCTTAAGCACTCTTCCAGGACTTCTCTGTATATTTTGCATTACCTGACCAGATAATCTTTTCCTCATATTTTCAGAGTCCTTTAAAGAGTTTATCAAACTCTAAGAGGGCTGTCACATGCCTTTTACTCAAGATTTTCTTCCGTTCAGACACTGTATCATAAAGGCCTGATTGAGTGCTAATGAGATGATCATCTTTATGTCAGATTCCGCAATCTCTGCAGAGCGTTTCATGGGTTCGATTGGAGTGATTGTTGGGTTCTTGGTCACCTCCCTGACCAAAGCCCTTCATGCCTGGCTACTCAGTTTGGCAGGATGGCCACATCTAGGAAGAGTCCTGGGGCCTCATGTATAAAGGATTGCGCAGCTTTCATACCATGGCGTACGGTCAAAATTAGAAAAGTACCTATGCAAAGAAATATTTAAATGTATAAAACCGGTCGTACGCCAGGTCCTGCGCACCTTTCCTTTATAAATCACAATCAACGTGAGATTGACCGCACGTGAACGAGCCACTGACCCCGCCTTGCCTCCTCCCATAAATGAATATGCAGATGGACTATAAATGCGCTCCTGAGGTAATTTCTTTGTCTGAATTACCGTATTTCTTCGAATAAACGCGGAGATATAGAAGGGTGCCGCCCCTGAGTGGCGCCTATACCGCCTGTAGGAAAGACCGCCCCTGTTGACATTGATACATGATATCCATGCTTCATCCACAAATAAACTCTCACACGCAAGGACGTGCACAGACATTTGGAGGGGCTATTGCTGTAACATGAAAAAAGCCCTTCCCCCGCCACAGTCACTCTCTTTGTCATACAAGCTCAAAAAAGCGATCAACATTATCTCCATTACTTCAAAAAGTCATGTGAAAGTGGAAGGGTTTTCCCCTTTCCTTCACTTGCAGTGCACCGGCGTGAGACTACAAACAATGTCATGTGACTGGGGGCAGAGGGCAACACTGACGTTATGGTGGCAAAATAAATGAACACAGAACTGGATGATATGGCAATTTTATTTAATTGAACTTTACTAATGATGGGCTTATCGTATTGATGCAGCCACAAAAAAATATATTTTATCTTGGCAGGGTGGCAGATCAGCCAATCAGGGCAAACAGGCTGGACACATACACACTCACTTATACATACAGTGCCCTCCAAAAGTATTGGAACAGTGAGGCCAATTCCTTTATTTTTGCTGTAGACTGAAAACATTTGGGCTTGACATCAAACGATGAATGTGAAACCAGAGATCAACGTTTCAGCTTTTATTTCCAGGTATTTACATCAGGATCTGATGCACAAATTAGAAAATATCACCTTTTTGTTCGAACCCACCCATTTGTCACGTGAGCAAAAGTATTGGAACATGTGACTGACAGGTGTGTTTTGTTGCCCAGGTGTGTCCTATTACATACATTATTCAATCAATAAATACCACTGAATGTCTACACTCAGGTTCAGATTGGGTAAGATAGGTTTTGTCTATGCAGACTGTATTCAGAGGTGAAAACAACATGAAAACCAGAGCGCTGTCTTTGGGTGAAAAACAAGCAATTGTGAGTCTTAGAGAAGATGGAAAATCAATCAGAGCCATTGCAGAAACATTGGCCATAGCCAGTACAACCATTTGGAATGTCCTGAAGAAGAAGAAAACTACTGGTGTACTAAGTAACAGACGTCGAACAGGTAGACCAAGGAAAACATCAGCAGTTGATGACAGAAACATTGTGAGAGCTGTAAAGAAAGACCCTAAAACAACTGTTAGTGAGATCAGCAACAACCTCCAGATGGCAGGAGTGAAGGTATCACTATCTACTGTTCGCAGAAGACTTCATGAACAAAAGTACAAGGGCTACACCAGAAGATGCAAACCACTCATTAGCAAGAAGAATAGGAAGGCCAGGCTGGAATTTGCCAAAAAGTACAGAGATGAACCTCAAAAATTCTGGGACAAAGTTTTATGGACTGATGAGACAAACATTAACTTTTACCAAAGTGATGGAAAGGCTAAAGTTTGGAGAAAGAAAGGAACTGCTCATGATCCCAAACACACAAGCTCATCTGTGAAACACGGTGGAGGCAATGGCATGGCTTGGGCTTGCATGGCTTCTTCTGGGACGGGCTCATTAATCTTCATTGAGGATGTAACACATGATGGCAGCAGCAAAATGAACTCGGAAGTCTACAGAAACATTTTGTCTGCCAATTTAAGGAAAGATGCAACCAAACTGATTGGCAGAGCCTTCATCATGCAGCAGGATAACGACCCAAAACACACTGCCAAAACAACAAAGGAGTTCATCAGGGGCAAGAAATGGAAGGTATTAGACTGGCCAAGTCAATCTCCAGACTTAAACCCTATAGAGCATGCATTTTACCTGCTTAAGAGGAGACTGAAGGGAGGAACCCCACAAAACAAACAACAACCGAAAGAGGCTGCAGTGAAAGCCTGGGAAAGCATCAAAAAGGAAGAATGCAAAAGTTTGGTGACGTCAATGGGTCACAGACTTGCTGCAGTTATTGAAAGCAAAGGATTTGCAACTAAATATTAAGTCTTATTCACTTAAATATGTTTTAAGTATATCTGTTCCAATACTTTTGATCACATGACAAATGGGTGGATTCAAACAAAATGTGATATTTTCTTAGTTGTGCATCAGATCCTGATGTAAATACCTGGAAATAAAAGCTGAAACGTTGATCTCTGGTCTCACGTTCATTATTTGATGTCAAGCCCAAATGTTTTCAGTCTACAGCAAAAATAAAGGAATTCTCCTCACTGTTCCAATACTTTTGGAGGGCACTGTATATATTCAGTAGATTTGCTCTTCAAATACTTTCCAAATACTGTTTCTGTATAATTTAGTATGTGTGTGTGCATGTGAGTGTAGAGTACATATGTGTGACTGAGTTTGTGTGTAGAATGCATGTGTGTTTGTTTGAATGTGAGTGTGTGAGTGTTCGGACACTTAGAGGCAATGAAAGGCAGCTATAAGATTAGTAAACACAAAAGAAATGCTGATCTGTTTGAGTGAACATTCTGTAGGATGGAAAGATTGGGAGGAAGGGATTAAGATTGTGTGAATACAGAAAGGAGGAGAAGCCCAAGAGAGAAATGATGAATGGGAGAATGAGGGTCGCGATTAATACTGTACTAATCTTTGGAAAGTACCAGATGCTTGGGTATCAAGCAGCACACAGCAGCAAGAGAGAGACTAGAATCACTGAAGTCACACGTCTGTCACTGAGAAATGACTTGCCAATCAGATTTGATGATCCATAAAGTGTTACCGAATAACCATGTGCTTAATAATTGGCTTTATCCATGCCATTACTGTGGACATTTATATAAACTTTATATGGATTCCCTCCACACACACACACCAAAGAAGATTTCAGACATGTAGGCCAATGACAATTTTGCAATTCATCTGAGAGTAAAAAAGATTATGGCGTACATAGTCATATAGGGATAAGGGAGTCAGATGGCTGAGCGGTGAGGGAGTCAGGCTAGTAATCGAAAGGTTGCCGGATCGATTCCCCGCCCTGCCAAATGACGTTGTGTCCTTGGGCAAGGCACTTCACCCTACTCGCCTCGAAGGAATGTCCCTGTACTTACTGTAAGTCGCTCTGGATAAGAGCGTCTGCTAAATGACTAAATGTAAATATAGCCCAGGTATCCAAAGTACTAGACCATTCGTGTTTCATTCATGTTCATGATTCTTCTTGGAATGATTAAACACACAAATGCATATGCATACACAGCACTATACAATAAATGTAGGCCTACTGCAAGAGCCAAATATGTATTTGTATTGTAATGGTTATGGTTGTACACTGGGTGGCGCTGTTTGGCTCAGCTATATGAGCCAGTGGGAAACAGGTAGAGCCAGGTGTTGACCCCGGAAGGGCAAATGGTTTTGACCGTTTCGGTGGAGTATTGCAACAAGGTACTCGTGTATATGTCTTATTTGCACCAATCCCTGGAATGAAAAGTATTATCTCCTTAGCGACTTTGGGACTTATTGAAGATGAGCACCAGGTAAAACAATAGCCGCCTAGCGCGTCGTACCAGAGCCTGGGGCAACACCAAAACAGCGCAGCATTGGGCTGGCTGTCACACTGTCAAAACCTAGTCGATTGGACTATGCAGATGGCCTTGGAAAATGTGGAAACGTGTGACCTGTGCGTGAGCTGCTGTATGGAGCTGTGAAAGGGTTTGGAGCCAGGACGTGGGGCTATGCTAAGGATAGCCTACTGGAGCCTGAGCACCGCAGATCATCGCCTGGACAACGGAAAATCACTGCAAAGGTGCCCAACGATTGAAGTACGTGTAGTGCTACACATGGCCAGTTTGTGTGCACATATTAAATCCAATGCATTGGTAAATCAACGCGAGCCCTGGAATATATTGGAATTCTGCGTGTTCGCTTGTTGTGGCGTATCACGTGACTTTTTCACCTACTTACGGTGCTGTCGTGGATTGAACTCTTATCTCGTTTGCGCTGTTTCCAATTGACCCATCGTTTGTGCTTTTTGGGATTTACTTTGTTGCTAACTGAACCCTTGCTATGGATGTGCAAGGTTTGGAAATGGACAACAAAATTGATATTGAACAGGGTGCTATTGGTAGGGAAATTCAAAAACGCAAACGTTAAATTAACTGAAAAGGGTTTGGCTGAAAAACTTGACCGTTTACAAAATACCAGAAAATCTAAATTAAACAAAGCTGGTAAAATTAGAGATGACATACAAGAGTTGGTATTTAATGGTGATAAAACTATGGAGCTAGAAAGCTGACAAAATTATCTGAATTTGAATATGAAAGATCTGAAATATTTGTGTGTCGAATTTCATAAAACTGAAATATTTTGCTGTTGAATATATAATATCTGAATTATTTGTATGCTGAATTTAATAAAACTGAATCATTTTGATCCAAAAATACAAATTTCTAAAATTCAGATTGCAGGAATTCTGATTCTTGAAATTCTGATTGCAGGAATTCAGATTCTTGAAATTCAGATTGCTGAAATTCAGATTGCGGAAATTCTGATTTTGTCTGAACTAATTCAGATTGCTTAAATTTAGATTGCGGAAATTCAGATTTTGTCTGAACTAGGCCAAAGGTGAAACAGCTAGCTTTCAGAGGAAAAAGTTGACGATTTCAGAACGACCGAACTTTACCTCAGAACAAACTGAGTTGCTAGTTGGAGGAAGACCCAGATCAAACATACGTATCTGGGATAACACACATACGTCCCGATGTGTAGAAGATACGTCGGCAAGATCTAGTATGGAGATCGTTGGCATTTGATCGAAACTGAGTTCCAGACGATATGTGTACGATGAATCAAATCACACCCGGCCGCTTTCAAAAATAAGAACATCTCCTTAGCAAACAATCTTGCTGTGGCCAAACAGAGAATCCAAAGCTTGAAGAAAAGATTCATGCACAACCAACAGTTCCACCAAGAGTATGTAAAGTACATGAAAAACATTGTTTGTTGTAATTATGCAGAGCGCGTGCCTGAAGATCAAGTGAACAAAAGCAATGGAAGAGTGTGGTATATTCCCCATCATGGGGTGCATCATCCTAGGAAAGGGGCACTGCGCGTTGTCTTTGACTGCGGCGCCATGTTCAAAGGTGTGTCACTGAACAATGAACTGTTAAAAGGACCAAATCTCACACGTACGCTGCTGGCTGTCCTCACGAGGTTTCGACAACAGCCAATAGGCTTTATAGGTGACATCCAAGCTATGTTTCATCAAGTGCGCGTGCCAGAAGAGGATTGAGATTTCCTTCGCTTTCTCTGGTGGCCAGATGGCGACACAGCACAAGAGCCAGTGCCCTACAGAATGACAGTGCACTTATTTGGAGCAATCTCATCACCAAGTTGTGCTGCATATGCCTTGAAAACAACAGCACAAGAAAATGAGTCAAAGTTCCCAGCCATGGTCAGTGAAACTGTAAAGCAGAATTTTTACGTTGACGATTGTCTGAAGAGTTCAGCCTCTGTAACCGGCTTTGTGTTGGAAAAATGGACAAGCAACAGTCGGGTTGTTCTGCAAGTCATCCAAAAGGAGCAGAGAGCCAAAGAGCTGAAGATTTGGGATTTGGATATTGACAACCTTCCAGTGGAAAGGGCTCTTGGTCTCCAGTGGTGTGTGGAAACGGATGCTTTTAAGTTTAAAATGGAAGTAAAGCATCAGGCTCTGACCAGGCCTGGAGTGCTATCTGTGAACAGTTCTGTGTATGAGCCGTTGGGATTCTTGGCGCCAGTGACATTACAGGCAAAAATGATGCAGCAAGAACTGTAAAGCGAGGTTGTGGATGGGATGATGCCTTGCCACAGGACATCTGGCAGAGGTGGAAGAAGTGGTTGGAGGAGTTGGGGCTGCTGGCGGCATTTAGTGTGGATCGGCTTATCAAACCTGCTGACTTCGGAACAGTAAAAAAAGCACAGTTACACCACTTTTCCGATGCTAGCGAAGAAGGCTATGGGACTGTTACATACATCCGCATGGTGAATCAAGAAGACCATATACATGTAGCCTTTCTCCTTGGCAAGGCTAGAGTAATGCCTCTAAAGTCGGTTACCATTCCTCGACTCGAGCTATCTGCAGCCGTCCTTGCTGCCAAAATGGATGCTATGATTAAGGTAGAGATGTGTGTGCCTCTTCAGGAAACGGTGTTTGGAGTGACAGCACGTCTGTGTTGAAGTACGTGAACAATGAAGACCGACAATTTCACACATTCGTAGTCAATCGAGTAGCCACCATTAGGGATCTGTCAGACCCTACACAGTGGAGACATGTCAGTACGAAGGAAAATCCAGCTGATTATGCGTCTAGAGGGCTGAAGTTTGCAGGTTTCTTAAGTGCCAGAAAATGGTTGGAAGGATCAGAGTTTCTATTGAAAGAGGAGGAAAAATGGCCAAAGATCACATTGGATGTCTCTTTGGATACAGGACACAAGGAGGTGAAAAATGAAGTTGCGTCTAACACTGTCAAAATTGACGCTCTCACCCCCACACACCAGCTTGTCGCATATTATTCAGACTGGAGAAGGCTCAAGAGAGCAGTGGCTTGGTATCTGCAATTCTAGTCCTGGATGAAAGAGAAATATCAAAGAAAAAAGCTGTTGAACCCTTCGCTGAATAAACACCCAGTGGCATACAACACCAGAGGCCGTCAGAGTACCCCTGCTGACTCCAGAAAGGGTGGTTTGACATTGGACAACTTACGAACCGCAGAACACTCCATCATTCAATATTGTCAGTAGCAGAGGTTCGCGGAGGAGGTTGAAGCCCTGATGGGAAACAACAGAATTTGCTGCCGGAGTCCCATCCATGTGTTGGATCCTGTTCGGCAAGATGGACTACTGAGAGTGGGAGGCAGGCTGAGTAAAGGTGTCATGCCAGAGGACTCTAAGCATCCCTTGATTCTCACAAAAGATCAGCACATATCCAGTCTGATTTTGAAGGATGCCCACGAAGGTCTTGGACATGCAGGTAGGACTCACACTCTGTCCTCTGTGAGAAGGTTTTGGATTGTCAAGGGCAACTCTGCTGTGAGAAAGATCATTGGAGAATGCAGCATCTGCAGGCGCTACAACGCAAGACCTTTGGAGCAGAAAATGGCCAACTTACCCACAGCTAGAGTTCTACCTGACAGTACTCCATTTACCAACACTGGCATTGACTACTTTGGTCCAATTGAAGTCAAGCGAGGAAGATCCTGCTATGGCGTGATCTTCACCTGCATGGCAAGTCGAGCCATTCATCTGGAAGTAGCGCCTACGCTGGATACAGATGCTTGCATAAACGCATTGAGGCAGTTCATGAGCCGGAGAGGACAAGTTAAACATCTGTGGTCAGACAATGGAACAAACTTTGTTGGAGCGAAAAGGGAATTGAAAGAAGCCCTTGCTACGCTGGACCAGGAGGCAATAAAGGGACATTTGGTGCAGGCAGGAGTCGAGGGGACATTTAACCCACCTGCAGGCTCCCATTTTGGTGGTGTTTGGGAGAGGATGATCCGCCTGGTGAGAAGGGTTCTCAATTCAGTGCTCCGCCAACAAACTCTGGATGATGATGGGCTGACCACAGTGTTGCATGAAGCAGAAGCAATTTTAAATGATAGGCCTATTACTAAACTGTCAGAAGATCCACAAGATTTGGAACCCCTTACTCCCAACCACTTGCTACTGCTGAGAGGCAAGCCATTATTACTCAGTTTTTGATCCAGAGGATCAGTATGGAAGGAGGAGATGGAAGCAGGTGCAGTACCTTGCTGATCTCTTTTGGAAGAGATGGGTGCGAGAATATTTACTATTGCTTCAAGAAAGACAGAAATGGAACGACAAGAAGAAGAACCTGGCTGTGGGAGACGTTGAGGCTATTATGGATCCATCTGCTCCACGGGGATCCTGGTCTCTTGGAAGGGTTTTGGAGGTGTTCCCAGGCAGTCATGGCCTAGTTAGATCAGTAAAACTAAAAACTAAATCCAACGAAATAGAGAGGTCAATTTCCAAGCTTTGTTTGGTGCATGGGGTCTAACAGTACTGTGCTAAAGGTTTATTGTGTCTGCATATTTTGTCTCTTTTTTTTTGTGTAAATTGAGAATTGTCATTTACCATGCCAATTAGGGGCCAGTGTGTAAGAGCCAAATATGTATTTGTATTGTAATGGTTATGGTTGTACACTGGGTGGCGCTGTTTGGCTCAGCTATACGAGCCAGGGAGAAACATGTAGAGCAAGGTGTTGACCCCGGAAGGGCAAATAGTTTTGACCATTTCGGCGGAGTATTGCAACAAGGTACTCGTGTATATGTCTTATTTGCACCAATCCCTGAAATAAAAAGTATAATCTCTTTAGCCGGCCTTTGGACTTTGAAGACGAGCACCAGGTAAAACAATAGCCGCCTAGCGCGTAGTACCAGAGCCTGGGGCAACACTACAACAGCACAGCATTGGGCTGGCTGTCACACCTACCTATAATATTCATCTAATGTTATAATGTAACATAACCATGAGGGGGCAATGCTGAGTTTAGGAATACGTCTCTTCTCCTCTCCAATAATTTCTATAGAACCATTTGAACAGAGCAACAAATTAAAAGAGGAAGAAAAAAAAACACCATCGACAACCAAACCTGTGCAAACTTACTGAACACCAGGAAGTGTGCTAAATATAGAAGGCCTCATTGTGACTAAAATGCATTAAAAGACAAGAGACACGCATAAAAGTTATGCACTATATGGTGTGCAATATGCATCCTCAGTCTTGAATAAGCCATAACAGACAGTATGATAGTGTAATGTGAGGGAAGGTAAGCCACCTAGAAACAGGGGGCCACGGTGAGAACAAAGACATTAGCCCAGTGCTGACACCTTGCGACTGGCCAGTGTTCTTGACCCACTCCTGGGGATGCACAGACTTAAAATGGACCCTTGAATGGGGGCTGGTGGATGTTAGACGACAACGCATCTTTTACTATCTTCCCATAAAGATGTTTTATAACGTATCTTGTAATGCAGCACATTAAGGGTTGCTGTTGTTATTAGAAGCAAGGTCGTTTCTTCACTGCCCCCCTCCTCCAAACCACCCCCTTCTCTCTCTCTCTCTCTCTCTCTCTGTCTCTCTCTCTCTCTCTACTCTCTCTATCTGTATGGGCTGGGGTACTTAGCATGTTGTGTCACAGCTCTGCTGTGTTATTACTCTTAAAGAGGTGAACATGGCGAAAATATACACACGTATGAATAACTGTGAGGACCGCAACATGACAGGGTAATCTAGCATTATGGTAGATGTTCAGCATCCACACTTTTGCTGTGTGTAAGTACAGCGATAGGGGGTAGTGTATTGAGATACCATGATCAGGCCTATCTGTTTACCCCCCCAAATATCTGTATCCATATCCAGATAGACAGTCGTAATGGTACCTTGGGCCTAACCAGGAGGGAACCTAATGTTATTGTTGGTATTCTTATTAGGGTTCCTCCGTCAGGAGGACCCTATTGTAATTGTTGGTATTATTAGGGTGCCTCCGGAAGGAGGGAATTTTTTGTTATTGTTGGTATTCTTATTATTAGGTTCCTCCGGTAGGAGGGAACCTATTGTTATTGTTGGTATTCTTATTGTTAGGGTTCCTCCATGAGGAGGACCCTATTGTAATTAGGTTTCTCCAGTAGGAGGGAACCTATTGTTATTGTTGGCATTCTTATTATTAGGTTCCTCCGGTAGAAGGGGACCCATTGTTATTGTTAGTTTTACAATTATTGGGGTGTGCTCTGCCTTCGGCGAGCACAAACCATTGTTATCTCACATATATATTATTATTTATTGTTTCTTTTCGCCCCCCTAAGGCTCAGTCAATATTTGGACTACACTGACAACGGCTGTGTCAAAATGTTCGTCTTGGTCTCAATTGCTTGCTTGTATTGGGATTTACGTTCCGTTGCACAGTTTAGGAGGTTACAACGTTTTTGTGGTAACAAAGTGATTTTAGTCGACAAAGGGTAATCTGTGCTAGCTACGTCACCACGTCAGCAACGACGCATTGATACAACGTGATAGAGACGTTCTAGCAAGCAAATTGGAGCTTGGATTACGAGTGAAAAATACCACCCCCCAAAAATCCCAACCATTTAGCTTTGTTGAGAAAGCGATTTCGAGTGGAACTGCGATCTCGGATTTTTGATTTAGGTCGTTAAAATCTTTGTAAATTGAGCGAGTGCGGGTCGCCCGTGAGACCGCCTAGTCTTTTAGGCGGCAGCCATGCTATACAGCGTCATATCATAGTAGTATTTCGTAGCTAATTTTGTAGTTTAATTTTACACGAAAAAAAAGAAAGAGGGAAATGTTATGACGATATGACTATTGTGAAAACATTCAGGTGGTGAGATTTTAATGTAGGTTGCTGTATAAACTTTGATTTGTTTGCTACGTGAGAGCCCCGTCAGCCATTGACGATTGCGGCAGCAACAACAGTGTTGTCGATCTGCGTCTGATGAGTCTTTGTTTAATTTCGTACCAGGCCAGGGTCAATTCTACATCCAAATGGAGAGCAGTGTTTTAAAGATATGGCTATTGTGAAGACAGCCAGCGGGTCAGCATATTTTTGTTATTTGTGTAAAACTTGGAATTTGAGGGAGACTGCGTCTTCTTTTCACGTTACAGACTCGGCTCGCCCTCTGGCAGTGTGTAGCAGTACAGTAGGCTACAGTCCGTTTGGACCCCTCCACATTTGCGATCAAAATATTAGTGCATGACTGGTCTACTAGTCCAGCGATCTTTCCATTGCTTCACAATCAAATCCGTTCCACTTTATCAGTAGGGAGAATACCCGTAGCAATAGAATTCCACTCCACGTTTTCTAGAAAAACAGCATCATGCATGCAGATTCAACTCCCATATTCTTTGATCGACGCATCGCGCTTGTAGCTAGCACTTCAGACATGACTGTTCCACAGACCAGATGGACTTAAGGAGGGTTTTTTCGACGAAGAAGAAAGTAAGTCAAAGTTGCCCAGTTTTCCCTTCAGTGGCCAAAGCACCCTTATGAGACATTTTCTGACTATAATAGCGTTAGTTAAGTCACAAAGATCCTTCTGCAAACATTATGATTATTGCTAGCTAGATGAGCAAACTTTTTACCTACATCTAGCACTAGGCTATACCATACTTTATTTACCCATTACAAGTGGAACAGCATTTGTTGATTCTTAATCTGGGTCTGAAATATGTTGTGCTTTTGGCCGTGTTCAGATTTAGGCGTCTGTTTCAGGCAGAAATAGATGACAAGGATGTTTTTTCCAAGTAGCTACAAAATAAATTGCTGGTGTTTTTTTATTGCCATAACAACCGTGATCTGGAGTTAACCTTAGCTAACATGCTAGTTTGTCTAGTTTGTGTAACAATGTCTTCCAATTTAAATAAGGTTGCTCAACTTGTAATTTTGGCAATTGTCAGAATTTTATTGCTACATGTTAGTCTGTAACATGAAGGCAAAACCGATTCAACCATTAAAACCATATATCCTCTGAAAGCTTATACCCTCAGGATGTTATCTAATGAGACAAGAGACACGTCCATCTCTCCATATTAGGATGCTGTCCATGCATAATAAATTCGGTATTGGTAAATGGAGTAGGCTATATGGCTGACACTTTTTTGGGCTGTGCCATTTAGGGAAACTGATTCAACCACCTAAACCATGTATTTTCTGAAAGCTTACATCCTAAGGATGGTATCTGTGGAAAAGACTACAGGTTTGAACACAAATTTGATAATTTCTGAACCGTCCAGTCATGCTCTAGGGAGATGCTTTTTTTAATGTAGCCTACATAATTATTAGGCTACTAAACCTATACCAATTCAGAATTTTATATGCTGATAACATGATGTACATCTCAGAAATCTTCATATGAAAAATCTACTTTAAGCTTATTATTATCAATATGAAAGAATGCTCAATGCATCTCCATGTCTCCTGATATAGGTGGTAGAGATTGAGAGTGAGTCAGAGGCAGGGGCAGCATGCAGGGGCAGTGGAGACAGCTCTGTTGCTGAGGTGAGTGCTGAAAGGTGACAGGTAGTTGAAGATGTCCCATTTCTTATTGGGAAGTTTAGTTTTTAAATGTCCAGCCCCTCAGTATATAACAACTATGGTAAATAGTTGGTAAATGCACCAGAATGCGGGAAATTGCATCTACATCTCAAAACATTCTTGGGGAGAAACCCCCAGACCCCCCGCATAATGTGTGTCCCCCCACTCTCAAAATGCTGCTGACGCCCATGGCTACAGTTCTGTCTTCAATGCCACAGCTATGGCTAAACTATATTATGTCTTTTTACAGGCCTGTTCTTGAATGCTGTAGAATGCTCCATTCACTTGAATGGGGCTTCCCAACGTTCTGCGGTGAACTATTTTCTCATATTTGACCGTTGCTATGCAAATTTAACCTCTGTCAAGGGAAGTGTCCTTTTTACCTCGGATTCACGTCTTTCGTAGCACTCTGCAAGTAGTCCGGTAACTTTTCAACCCCAGCGTACTCTGTTGCATTAGCGACGTCAGCTGATTTGAAGCCTAAAGAATGTTCAAAGTCTATGAAGTTGGCGAACTATTTCTCTGCTGATCAACAATACGAATGGTAACAAATACATTGTAAAAAGACAAACTGTGTGAAGTTATTTTTGTTGGCAAGTAGCCGTGTAATAAGCGGGATAATGCATAGAACGCCGGTCATTATTGGGAAAATAAGCCCCTTCAGGGCTTCTGCTGTTCGTCCTGTCGGGGCTTATTTTCCCGATAATGACCGGCTTTCTATACATTATCCCTTACAAAAGAAACATTCTCATTTCCAGCGCTTTCAAACAATCAGTGAAGTGTGGATAGCAACGGCAGCTAGGTTGCCTCTAGCAAACTGCTTTTGAATTAGCCATGTCCCCCTAAATTCATATCGAACTTATTTACGTTTTGGGGGGCTTATTTTCAGTTAGCAGACGGTACTATTTGAATCCCAATTCCATCTGAAATACTGCCAGTGACAACGTTGTTGCAGTAGCTTGTTTCAAAGGGGGTTCCTTGTTTCAAAGGGTGTTCTTAATAAATTATGCAATATGAGTAGGCTAAATGCTTGAAAATATCACTAGAAGGGAAAACGGACCCACCTGCAACCGACGCAAGAAAGCACACCCTACAATTTCTCCAGAAATTGTACCCTCTCTAGTTATTATTCTTGTTCCATGGAAGTCAATGGCAGCCCCTAGAACCCTTCCACAACTTTTTGAGAAATTTGGCACACTCATTAAGGACAGTTACTTCTATACTTACACCAAGTTTCATGTCTCCCATTAGACCACTCTAGCGCCTCCAATGGGTCAAAGTTGGACTTGTGTTTACACACGTAACTTTTGAGCCGTATGACCGATTTTCAAAAATGAAGTACCATTGGATTCCCTGGATCAAGACGAGTTCAACGCACACCATGGCGTCAATTTCCGGTTATATAGATTTTCCGCAATTTCCGGTTTTATCAAAAACCTTTGAAAGCCTACTCCTCCTACAATTTTTGTCAAATCTTCTTCAAAATGACCAGAGATGATCTTCAGAACAAGCCGCACAAAAGTTATTGATTAGAATTTTGATCCTCACAACCGTTTGTCCGGTACAGTCAATCAAATTCAGCAGAAAAGCAGCCAAACAGAAAGTGAAGTCATATCTCAGCAAATCTTTGAGATATCAAAACCAAAGTTGGTATATCGGTGGACGACACTACATCATGTTACCATGTGAAAAACTGACTTAATATCTTAAAAAATGACTGATCTAAAGCAAATCAAATTTATCGCTAACGCTAAAATAATGCTTTACACATCCACCGGTCTAAAACGGATACTCTGATACTATCACTAGTTCATATGAAGACTCTTGAGAATGTTTAGTATTCAAATCTGAAAAAAGTTGAATGTAAGATGAAAAGTAGATTTTTTGTGAATATTTTAAATATACATGCTTGGCTAATTTCAGAGCTTTTGGGCTAAATCCTCTCTCCCCTCCTCCTGCCTGCGCGTGCTCCAAATCCTCACACACTCAGCCTTAACTTACACACGCGCGGGCTTGGCAAGACGCACACGCAACATTTCAGAAGAGTGTGGGCTGACCAAGCCCCCACTCATTCCTTAGTCTCTAGCAAAGGCCTTGTGGATCTTGTGGTCTTAGATCAGTGGTCGCCAACCTGTCGATCGCAATCGACGTGTCGATCTCGGAGACTTTCCCTGTCGATCTCCAAAATAATTTCAGAAATACTGATCTCCGACTAATTCATGAACGCGGAGGATTCTTAAACTGAACGCGCGTTCTCTTGTACCTGGATTTGCATATTGGCCTGTGCGTGTTGCAAAGCAATTCACCGACAGAATAAATGGGCGTTTTTTCCCGAAGACGACCTTTGAGAGACCTGCTATCCCAGGATACCTGTGGGCGTGGTTGCCGTTGGTTTGTTTATTTACCCGGCCGTGTTGTCCACATAGTGTTAGCAAGCATGGCAGAGGCACCACGAAAGAGGGCGAAAAACTAAACGAAAGAACGAGAGGTGAGGATATTTACAACGTTTTTAAAAGCTATGTCCGTGAAAAGAACATCCCCATTCAGAAACTGGTGGCAATCACTACCGATGGGGCACCGGCAATGTGCGGTGTGCACGCTGGTTTTATAGCACTGTGCCGTAATGATCCGGATTTCCCCGACTTCATGAAGTATCACTGTGTGATTCATCAGCAAGCCTTGGCTGGGAAAGTTGTGGACTTTTCTTATGTCATGTCACTGGTGGTCAAAGTGGTAAACGCGATTCGAGCAAAAGCGCTTCAGCATCGCTTATTCAAGGCGTTATTGGATGAGCTCGATTCGGCGTATGGAGACCTGCTTCTGCATGCTGATGTCAGGTGGTTGAGTCGCGGAAAAGTGCTGCAGCGATTTGTTGACTTGCTGCCTGAGATTAAGACGTTTCTGTCGAAAAGGAACGAGGAGCACGAAGAACTTTCAACGGATGCGTGGCTACTGGACCTGGGGTTTCTGACGGACCTAACCGGAAAACTGAACTCGCTCAACCACGAACTCCAGGGAAAAGACCGGCACCTCCTCCACATGATCAGCGCAGTGAATGCGTTCAAGGCCAAACTCTGTGTCTGGACCACGAATCTGAGGAAAGGGACGCTGACACACTTTACAAACCTGGAAAAAATGTCACAGTCCATCAAAGACTCTTCTGACTTTCACCCTGAGCAGTACTGTGTGCACCTGGACAAACTGGCAGCGGAGTTCAGTCGACGTTTTGGTGAGTTAGAAATCATGAAGGATATTGCTGCATTTCTTTCAAACCCATTCCTGCCTATTAATACAGAGTAGGTTGCAGACCAATTCGAGAAAGCATTTGCTTTGCCAAGTGGAGTGGACATGGAGATGCTTGATTTGCAAAATGACATTGAGCTGAAAGCCAGGTCAAGGGACAGTGACTTTTGGGGACTTGTCAGCCGAGAGAAGTTTCCTCTCCTCAGTGCATGTGCACTAAAAGTGAGTGCCTACTTTGGATCGACCTACCTCTGTGAAATGGCATTTTCACAGATGAAAATCACCAAATCCAAGTACAGGAGCCGGCTTACTGACAGACACCTCACAGACTGCCTCAGACTGGCTGTCTCTGCTTATGAGCCAAACTACAAGGCACTCACAGACAGTGTTCAGTCACAGCCATCACACTGACTTGTCACATGAGAAATTTGTCAGTGTTGTGTTGTAACTTCAGTTTATAAATAAAACCATTCATATCCAGCCTGCTCATTGCAAAAGTGTTTTTTCTTGTTCATATTGTTCACAAAGTGTTTGATTTCATTCAATTACAATAAGGCCAAATATAAAGTTAAGTTGTAAGTTCAGTCTGGAGTCTGGTCTGTCTCTCAACGCCTCAATAGGTAGATCTTCGGGTCACCAAGGCAAAGGTCGGTGATCTTTGGCCTAAAAAGGTTGGTGACCACTGTCTTAGATCTTGTGGATCTCTTAACAAAAGCTGATCAAAAGGCTGAGTAAGACTTGTGTACCTGAGACAATCTCCTTCAGAGCATAGATACAGAGATCAGTACCATGTTTTCTTTTAAAACCAAACTGATTGTCTGCAGTCAGAATATACATTTCCAATTTCAATAAAATCATTCTCTCAAACACTTTAGACAAGATACTGGCCAATGCAATGGGTCGATAGTTGTCTATGCTGTTCAGTTTACCAGCCTTATCTTTAATAACAGGCACTAACAGTACTGATATAATAGAGTTCGGTAGAACACCATGAACGATAATTCCAGTGAGACACATGGCTAGTAATGGACTGAGTCTATAACTGGCATTTTTAAAACAACATTTTTAAAATGGGGGCTTGGGTTGAAATAACAAGTCGAAGGGCATGTTGTACAGCGTTTCCGCCTCATTTTCCCCCAAATAAGTCCAAATGTATAACTAAACTACTCAAAATCTCCCCAAAACTACTCAAAATACTTCAAAACTAGTCATAATAAACCGAATTCGTTTTTTCTTAGACGTCTCTTTGTCCTCTCGTTTTTTCGTGCATCCTATAGCTATGAGTCAGTAGAATCACCCTTCTCTCTCCGTTTCATTTTTGGACAAAAAACGAGAAAAATAACGACAAAAACTTGTATCAGGCAATAATACTTGATATAATTAATTGAGTTTCATTACAGAACTGCTGCAGATGTTGTGCGAATAAACACTTATCTGACATGTCAGCATTAAAATCACCCATGACATAGACACAACATGAACTATTGTCCTCTATGAAGTACTGAATAAAAGCTAACCTGTTCTGAAATTCATCCTCATGGTCATAGGATTCATATGGTGTGTACACATTTAAAATAGTCAATTTCTTTTCATTATGATTAAACCCAATAGCCCAGTCAACGTTAAGCCACACCACTTACCGTTGGGTCATATTTTATGTTCCACTGTATAGCTACACCACCAGCTATCCTCCCAAGAACCATTCTCATGCTGAGATCGGTAGTGGACTCTCCAGCACCATGAAAGTTCTTGTGTAGGGAGTTCAATTTGTCCAGATCTTGCTTGGCCATCCAGGTTTCTTGAAGGCAGACAATGTCACTCTCGTCCAGCAATGTGTCCACCACCAAACGTCTTGATATATCAGCAGCAGTATGTCCTACTCGGAGGCCACGAGCGTTGTAGGATACAACCCGCATTAATGATCTACCACGGACCCATTAGGGCAGCTGGCCGGTGTGTCTGTCTCCCTGGTCTCTATAGATAGGCCTACATGCATCCCAGCATCATGACTGAGCTGAAGCTCAGTACCCTGAGAGCGTGGGGTTTGCTCTGGTCTAGCTTTTTTGAAAGTATAGACCAAGAGTAATTACCACACCACAACTGGCCCACCATTACCCATAGGTGGCGCTACATTCCACGCCCTAAAGCACAAAGATACAAGGCTTTCTGGAATGGATAGGCTAACCAAGCCCCCTCCCTTCACTCCTTGGGTTGAAATAAAGGCCCTTGTGGATCTTGATGGTATTGCATTTCAGATTTGGTATCCCATTGGTAATTCTGCAGCATACATTTTTCTATACAGTTACAATTTGTCAAGAATATACATTTTTCAATGGTTCGCAATGTTTGGAGGAATCCGCCATTACTGCTTGCAGTTATATTTATTATTATATCCATGGGAGTCAATGGCAGCCCCTAGAGCACAATGGTAAAAAGTTGTGAAATTTGGCATATTGAAACTGCAGACCATTAGTAACTACCATACCAAACATGGGCCATGTGAGACAATAGGTGGCGCTACAGGCCACGCCCCAATATGTCAATTTTTAAAGTGATGCCATTTGCAGGCCATAAGTCCAAAACTCTGAAATTCATTACATATGCCTTATTTCTCATGAGGAACAAAAAAGCCTCTAGAACCTATAACGGCCGCCTTATTGGATTTTTCTGTACAATAAAGATTGAGGAAACAAGTTTCTTCGCTACTCCTCCTACATTTTTGGTCAAATTTTCTTCAAAGTTGCCAGGGAGGATGTCCGGACTGAGGTTCACAAAAGTTATCAATAGGATTTTTGATTTTCAAAACCGTTTGTTCGGTACAGCCAATCAAAATCATCAACAAAGGAACCAAACAGGAAGTTGGGTCAAATCTCAGCAAATTTTTGAGATATCAACACCAAACTTGGTATATCGGTGGAAGACACTACAACATGTTCCCATCTGAAAAATTGACTTAATATCTTAAAAAATTACTGATGTAAAGCAAATCGAATTTATCGCTAACGCTAAAATAAAGCTTTACACATCCACCGGTCTAAAACGGATACTCTGATACTATCACTAGTTCATATGAAGACTCTTGAGAATGTTGAGTATTCAAATCTGAAAAAAAGTTGTCTGTAAGATGAAAAGTAGATTTTTGGTGAATATTTGAAACATGCATGCTTGGCTAATTTTAGAGCTTTTTGGCTAAATCCTCTCTCCCCTCCTGCCCGCGCGTGCTTCAAATCCTCACACACTCAGCCTTAACTTACACACGCGCGGGCTTGGCAAGACGCACACGCAACATTTCAGGAGAGTGTGGGCTGACCAAGCCCCCACTCATTCCTTAGTCTCTAGCAAAGGCCTTGTGGATCTTGATGGTATAGCATTTCCGATTTTGTATGCAATGGTAAAAAGTTCTCCAAATCCTGAAATATTGATAATATAGGCCATGAGTAACTACCACACCACAAATAACCCACCCTTATCCATAGGTGGCTCTATGGCCACCCCCCAATTGTCCATTTTCAAAGGGATGCCATTTGCATCCCATTTG
The DNA here is from genome assembly GCF_021917145.1 of Hypomesus transpacificus. Taxonomy (NCBI): domain Eukaryota; kingdom Metazoa; phylum Chordata; class Actinopteri; order Osmeriformes; family Osmeridae; genus Hypomesus; species Hypomesus transpacificus. The sequence goes on along the minus strand of NW_025813716.1, from coordinate 184,883 downwards.
TCCCAAAATTCTGAAATTCATTAAATATGCCTTATTTCTCATGAGGAACAAAAAAGCCTCTAGAACCTATAATGGCACCCCCACAAATCTGAAAAATAGTTCAATGTAAGATGAAAAGTAGATTAATTGTGAATATTTAAAATATGTATATTTGGCTAATTTCTAGAGCTTTTTCCCCAAATCCTGTCTGTAATTTGTTTAAACAAACGTAGCCTTTTAAACCTCTAGGTTTAATTCTCTCTTCTATATATTTAAATTTGGATTTGACATTTAACAGACATTTAATCATTTAGTAAATTGTTGACTCTAAAACCATAACAGTACATAGTTGTAAGTTGTTGACTCTAAAACCATAACAGTACATGGCCCCAACAGTACCAAGCTCCCACCTTCACTCCTTAGTCTAGTAGCCATTTTAGACGAGTAGGCATTCTGTGATTAGTTTGGCCAAAGCTAATTTTACTGTTAAAAGAAACAGAAGGTCTTCTTCTTCAGAACTATATAGTTGAATCAACCAAACACAGCTTGCTCCTGTTATCATCTTCTTTGGCACATCTAAACTAAGGACTAGACTTTTAAGAAAGCATGATCAAAGCAATTTGATGAGGGAGGGTTCCTCCATAAACAGTTGCCGACAAAGAATTTCAGACAATAACTTAAACATAGTCTTGCATTAAGAGTAGAGTCAACAAATTTAATAACTGTGCTAATGGTTGTTGAAACTCATTGCTCTGAGTTGGTGCATGTCAATTTAGGCAGAAGTCCATGTCTGGTGATATTTGACAACCTGAAACAGCATGAGTCTGCTCAACACAAGTTCTTTTACTTATCTTCATTTTACTTATACATTTGCCTTTAACTTGTATTTTTGTTCATTTCTAGTAAATTCTTTGCTTATTGTAAAAAAAATACAAAAGGCTAACAACCACTTATTTTTAAATATACGTTCTTATTTTACTCATCTTCATTTTACACTTACATTTGTCTTAACTTGTATATTTTGTTCATTGCTAATAAAGTATTTGTTTATTCTAAAACTGCTTTCTATCTTAACACCTCACAGAATATTTACCTTGCTTACATCTCACACAGATCATACAATAAGAAATAGTTAACCACCCAGCATTCACATACATTTCCAACACAACAATGACATGGACATATTACCACATGTAACTACACTGACTACAATTTATTTAAAATTCAGTGTGAATGTTTATGTAAGACACCTATGTTTTTATTCTACTTTGACATCACAAAAGCTAGGAAATAAGAGTGAATGCAATTAGGAAGCAACTTTGTCCATGTACAATTTGTCTTGATGTTTGTTTATAACTGGAATATAAATAAGTGAACAACAATTATTTCCATTCAAGTAAGTCTATTTTATTGGACAAGAAGCATTCCATGAGTGGTGACATTTGACAACCTCAGACAGTCTGCCCCTGGGCCAAATGAAAAGGCTCTATTCTTGATTTGCAATGCAGCTAAGGGAAGTCCTAGACCATAAGGGGCAAAGCTGCGGCCACTTGTGATGTTAGAAAGGTGTGTTACATAAAAAAATATTGCTGTCATATGCCATATTCCTTTGATTAAATGCTGCAGACAAACAACTAGACAAGGAGGTCAAACAAACGCTGAGTGTAAAATTGAAGCTGCGCGTGTCTCTACTTTGTGTAGAAATGTGAAGTAGCATTGCCAAAACATTCTTATACTTTATCTTTCGAACAGAAAGCTGTGCAGAAAGCACTCACAAGCAGCAACAGACCTGTAGCACGCAAACTTGGGGTTGATGAAAGGCACATTCAGGAGTGGTGAAGTCAGCTCCCTCGCTATATTGTATAAAATATATATATATAAATATAACTATACATATAGGCCTTAATGTAATTGTCGTCCTTACATTACATACACGTCCTTTACTACATTTACATTTACATTTATGCATTTAGCAGACGCTTTTATCCAAAGCGACTGCCAAGAGAGAGCTTTACAAAAGAGCATAGGTCACTGATCATAACAACGAGGTAGTCCCAAACATTGCGAGCAGCCAAAACATGAAGCATACATTGTGAAAAAACTAAACAAGTACCAAAAGGGAAGACCCATAAGAGCATGCAGTTATACAAGTTACAAATTAAAAGTGCAGGACTGTACCCGTAGAAGAACAAGCAATAGTAAAATATTTCACAGCGAGTACAACACTTAACTTCGTTATAACTAACCTACAAGAGCAACAAGTCACTCAATAAGAGTCATTGTGATCCTGGAGGAAACTAACAACAGGTCCAGCCAAGCATTCCTAAGTGCTGTTGTACTCCCGGAACAAGTGCGTTTTGAGCCTTTTCTTGAAGGTGGGGAGACAGTCAGTGTCCCTGATGGAGGTGGGGAGCTGGTTCCACCATTGGGGGGCCAGGCAGGAGAAGAGCTTGTGTTGGGACCTGGCAGTCTTGAGCGGTGGGACCACCAGGCGGTTGTCTGAGGAAGACCGTAGGTGACGGGTGGGGGTGTAAGGTTGCAGGAGAGACTTGATGTAGTCGGGTGCTGTCCCGTTCACTGCTCGGAAGGTCAGTACCAGGGTCTTGAATCTGATACGGGCGTTGATGGGTAGCCAGTGGAGAGAGATGAGGAGCGGGGTAACATGGGAGCGTCTGGGTGGATTGTAGACCAGGCGGGCCGCTGCGTTCTGAATCCTCTGAAGAGGGTGGGTTGCACATGCTGGGAGACCAGCGAGCAGCGAGTTGCAGTAGTCCAACTTGGAGAGGACCATTGCTTGGACTAGCAGCTGGGTGGAGTGCTCAGACAGATATCTCCTGATCTTCCGGATGTTGTAGAGCAGGGGTGTCGAACTCCGGTCCTCGAGGGCCGCTGTCCTGCATGTTTTAGATTTTTCCCTGCTCCAACACACCTGATTCAATTAAATGGTTTGTTATAACGACCCTTCATTCAAATCAGGTGAGCTGGATCAGGGAAACATCTAAAACATGCAGGACAGCGGCCCTCGAGGACCGGACTTCGACACCCCTGTTGTAGAGGGTGAATCTACAAGACCGGGAGACTGCGGCAATGTGGGCCGTGGGGGAGAGCTCGTCATCCATGGTAACCCCAAGGTTCCTGGCAGAGGATGAAGGGGTCACCGTCGCAGATCCCAGGGTGATTGACAGAACATGGCAGATGGAGGGTTTAGCCGAGATGATGAGAAGTTCTGTTTTGGTGAGGTTCAGCTGGAGGTGGTGCTCGGTCATCCAGGCGGAGCTGTCTGTGAGGCAGGCCTCAATCCTAGCTGAGATCCCCGGATCAGTCGGGGGGAACGACAGGTACAGCTGCGTGTCGTCAGCGTAGCAGTGGTAGGAGAAGCCATGGGAGGTGATGATTGGTCCAAGTGAGGTGGTGTACAGAGAGAAGAGGAGGGGAACAAGGACGGAGCCCTGTGGGACACCAGTGGAGAGCTTGCGAGGGCCTGACAGTTTGCCTACTAAAGTGTATCTTCCCATTCACAAAGTTATTGTTGTAATCAAAGCTTTTAAAAAATGGATCTCTGCATGATGGGCCTGCCCAGAGCACAAGTGGCCTGACAGAACATGCTTCAAAGTTGTCAATTTCAAAAGGGTGGCATTTTAACCCTGGAGGGTACATGGGAGTTCGCCAAACCAGTCTACACATGTTTTGTGGATTTGGAAAAGGCGTTCGACCGTGTCCCTCGGGGGCTCATGTTGGGGGTGCTCTGAGAGTATGAGGTACCGGATTCCCTGATCGGGGCTGTCCGGTCCCTGTACGACCAGTGCCAGAGTTTGGTCCGCATTGCCGGTAGTAAGTCAAACTTGTTTCCGATGAGGGTTGGACTCCGCCAGGGCTGCCCTTTGTCACAGATTCTGTTCCTTACTTATATGGACAGAATTTCTAGGCGCAGCCAGGGTGTTGAGGGGTCCGGTTTGGTGGCCTCAGGATTGGGTCGCTGCTTTTTGCAGATGATGTGGTCCTGTTGGCTTCATCGGGCCGTGACCTTCAGCTCTCACTGGAGCGGTTCGCAACCGAATGTGAAGCGGCTGGGATGCGAATCAGCACCCCCAAATCTGAGGCAACGGTTATCGACCGGAAAAGGGTGGAGTGCCATCTCAGGGTCGGGAAGGAGATCTTGACCCAAGCGGAGGAGTTCAAGTATCTCGGGGTCTTGTTCACGAGTGAGGGAAGAATGGAGCGCGAGATCGACAGGCAGATCGGTGCGGCGTCCGCAGCGATGCGGGCTCTGCATCGGTCCGTCGTGGTGAAGAAGGAGCTGAGTTGAAAGGCGAAGCTCTGTATTTACTAGTCGATCTACGTTCCTACCCTCACCTATGGTCAGGAACTATGGGTGGTGACCGAAAGAATGAGATCGCGAATACAAGCGGCCAAAAGGCCGCTTGTATTCGCAGCCACCTCTGCTGTATTCCAGCTGAGGTGGCTTGGGCATCTGATCAGGATTTCTCCTGGACGCCTGCCTGGTGAGGTGTTTTGGGTGAGGTGTATTATTATTTTAGTAATTTATCTCATGAACACATTGGTAAAAAGTTTTGAAATTTGGCATATTGATACAACATGCCACATCTTAGGCCCAAACACAGACTGGCCCACATCAGATCATAGGGGGCGCCACAGGCGACGCCCAAATGTCCGATTTTCTAAGTGATAGCATTTCCACCCCATTGCTCAAATTCTTCCGAAACTTGGTGTGCATGCCTTATTTCTCATGGCTACCAAAAAAGCCTCAAGGAACCATAAGGTCCGCCTGATCTATTTTCCTGTACAATGATAATTTGGGAGAACCTTCAAAATTCCTCTTCTCTTGAACCAAAGGTCAAATTAACTTGAGATTTTGTACAGATATGTATCATTGACATATTTAAAAACGTTACTTATAGCAATTGAATAAAATACAAAATGGCTGAAAGGGGTGTATTTATATAAATGTCCACATTGCCTCAATATGTTTGTGTCACTAAATCAAATGTCATTTTGAATGATGGGTTTTCAAACCTAATAGACTTTAAGGTGACATGCCTCTGAAGAACCATAACAATTTCACCTTGATATGTCAAAATATGACTGAATTACAGCTGTTTGAACTTGGACCAAATCTGACAATGCTCACCATTGGAGAAAAAGCTTTTTTTTTGTACAGTAACTGAACATGACAATACTCAACACTGAGAATAGCTCAACGAGCTGGAACGGTGACCTGCAAAGTATAAGGTCGAAGGTTCAAATCCAGCCACACTGAGTCTGTCTTAAATTTGAATATATGTTTAGTTAAACAGGATGACATCGTTTTGAAATACCATGCGCAATTTCACCTTGATATGTCAAAAGATCATTGAATTTGAGCTGTTTAAGCTTTGGCCGAATCGAACAAGCCATGCTACAGGATATACATCTTTTTTTTTTTACAGAAACTGACCAGAATTTCTCAGCCTTGCGGGTAGCTCAATGGGTTGAAACGTTGTACTGCAAAGCATAAGGTCACAGGTTCGAATCCAGGCACAGTCTTTTGGCCTGTCATGATTTTGATTACTTGTTTAGTTAAACAGGCAGACATCATTCTGAAATACCATGCACAATTTCATGCAATTTAACCTTGAAATGTCAACCGTTTCTTAACCTTTGTCCCAAAGCTGACAAAAAACTAATACTCATATCACGCAGTCGGAGCACTGCTAGATAATCAGCGTCAGCACCCTTGGGTACCCAGCATGCAGTGCGGCATGTCCAATAACACAGACTTGTGGAAAATAGTTTGGTTACAACAGCCTTGCGAGGGATTTCAGTTGTTGTGTTCAATCAGTTAGATGTTTGTAATGTTATTGTTGGTTAGTTAATATAATCTTGTTGGTCACCCTGATTGTGCATGTTGTGTAGTTTAATGGGACCAGAGAGTCGGCTGCTAAACCTCACAGGCTTTTCTTGCAAGGAGCTGAATATGAACGCTGCACTAGCCCAGTTGCTCACATGACTTTAGTTTGTTGTGCATTGACTGAGAGTCTGGAATTGTTTTTGGCCAAACATGAAGTCGTTTTGCTCTCTTGTTGTCCAAGCCTCGATCTTCTGCAGTGTACATGTTTATGATATTATGCCGTTTTGCGGAGGAACCCGCATCGCTGCTTGCAGCTATATTTCTTATTAGGTTCCTCCGGTAGGAGGGAACCTATTGTTATTGTTGGTATTCTTATTAGGTTCCTCCGGTAGGAGGGAACCTATTGTTATTGTTGGTTTTCTTATTATGTTCCTCCGGTAGGAGGGAACCTATTGTTGTTGTTGGTATTCTTATTATTATTTTTCTTCTCCTTGCGCCCCAATATCTCAAAAAGTCCCTTGTCATAAATTTTCTAATTTGGCACATTGATACTACATCCAAGTGGGTACCCCCAAACCAAATATGGGCCACATCTGACCATATGGGGCGCCACAGGCCACGCCCAAAAGTCTGATTTTCAAAGTGATGGCATTTCCACCCCATTGCTTCAATTCTTCTGAAACTTGGTGTGCATGCCTCATTTTTCATGAGGAACAAAAAAGCCTCAAGGACCCATGAAGTCCGCCATGATAGATTTTCCTGTACTGTGATAATTTGGGAAAACCTTCAAAATTCCTCTTCTCTTGAACCAAAGGTCTAATGGACTTGACATTTTGTACAGATATGTATCATTGACGTATTCAGAAAATGTTACTTAAGGCAATTGAATCAAGTTCAAAATGGCTGAAAGGGGTGTATTTATGTAAATGTCCACATTGCCTCAATATGTTTGTGTCACTAAATCAAATGTATTTTTGAATTATGCTTCAAACCTAATAGGCTTTAAGGTGACATGCCTCTGAAGTACCATGCAAAGTTTTACCTTGATATGTCAAAATATGACTGAATTACAGGTGTTTGAACTTGGACCAAATCTGATAATGCTCGCCATTGGAGAAACAGCTTTTTTGATTATCCAGTTATTGAACTTTGTGTATTCCATGCCTGGGAATTGCTCAATTAGCTGAGATGTTGTGCTGGTACGCAAAGGGTTGTAGGTTCAAAACCAGTCAGAGGCATATTTTTTATTTTTTTTATTCTGACAAAACGGTTTCTTGTCTTCCGATAAATCCTCCGGTTGTAAAACATAGCAATGTGTGTTTATTTGAGCCCATCACAGCACTCCAATCATCTGTTAAGCGAGACTGTGTAGACCACTGCAAAACAAGTCAGGTTCACCACAGTGCCTAGCTACTTGTAGTCTACGCGTGGTAGAGATAAAGCTAATGGTTATCTCTAGTAAAGTAAATTGATTGTTCAGGTGGATCCCTTGTCTGTTGCACAAATTCATTTCAGTAACCTAAGCCAGGACACATCCCCACTGATGCTAGGCATGATTTGAAATTCCCCTCCATGACAAGTTATGGCACTCCAAACAACCTTTTAAAAAACTATAAGTAAGTTGTTCTTTACAGCAGCAACCCAGTCATCCCGTTGTCCCATTTTTATAGGAAATGTACAAGCAGTTTCAACTTTGGCTGAATCTAACAACGCTTACCACAGGAGAAACAGCTTACTTTTTAATATAGTTACTGAACATGACACTATTCAACACTGAGAATAGCTCAATGGGCTGGGATGGTGACCTGTAAAGTATAAGGTAGTAGGTTGGAATCCAGCCATTATCTTTTGGCCAGTAATCATTTTGATTAACTGTTAAGTTCAATAGGATGACATCTTTCTGAAGTCCCACAAACAATTTCACCTTGGTATGTCAAAATATGATTGAATTAGAGCAGTTTCAATGTTGGCTGAATCTAACAACGCTTACCACAGGAGAAACAGCTTACTTTTTAATATAGTAACTGAACATGACAATTTTCAACACTGAGAATAGCTCAATGGGCTGGGATGGTGACCTGTAAAGTATAAAGTATTAGGTTGGAATACAGCCATTATCTTTTGGCCTGGCATCATTTTGCATCTGTTTAGTTAAACAGGATGACATCCTTCTGAAATACCCTGCACAAATTCATGTAATTTCACCTTGAAATTCGTAACCTTTGTCCCAAAGCTGACCAAAGCTAATACTCTGCCCTTTCTATTCATACAATCTCAACAGTTGGTGTGTAGCAGAGAGGATAGAGACTGACGTGTAACCTTATGCTCATGAGTTCAAATCCCCATTCAGCCTATTGTTGTTGGCCAAACATGAAGTAGTTTTGCTCTCTTGTTGTCCAACTCTCGATCTTCTACAGTGTACATGTTTATAATATTTTGTGGAGGAACCCGCATCGCTGCTTGCAGCTTTTTCATTATTATTATTTTTGTTATTATTATTACAATCATATCACAGTGTGGTATGGGAGCTGCACAGACCGGGACCGCAAGGCCCTACGAAGTGTGGTCCGTTCTGCTGAGTTCATCATCGGCAGGAAGCTCCCAGCCCTACAGGACACATACCACACACGTTGCCTAAGGAAAGCCAGCAGGATTCTAAGAGACTGTTCGCACCCATCCTTCAGTCTCTTTACCCCGTTGCCTTCTGGCAGGCGTTACCGCAGCATCCGGTCGCGCACACGCAGACTGGACAACAGTTTCTCCCAAGGGTCATCAGGCTTCTCAATGGACACTGATATGGACATTTTTACTGCACACTGGTCACTTATACACTGTCACTTTCAGCTACTGGTTGCTTTTCAGTAACATTGCACTACTGTACCTCACTGTACCTCGCCACCAGGCTCCTGTTTGGTCATTGACATAGTCACTGATCTGCAAATTTGCACTATTGCACTGAACTCCACTTAGGTTAGAATTGGTTATAGGGTTGAAACAGGTTTTTTGTGCATTAGGGTTAGTATAGCGTACTATTTATTGTTATCTGTAATTTAGGAAGTTTAGTGTTAGGGTTAGTATAGTCGTTTATTTATTGCTATCTGTATATTTAGGAAGTTCATTTATCTAAGCTCAGCATAAATGTAAATTTGTTCCGTGTACTTATATGTTATGTTATGCCAGGTGCTTGCGTTGTCTTGTCTTAAGAATTTCAGTGCCCAGTCTAACCTTGTGTTGTTCTGTGCATCTGACAAATAAAAGACTTGAACTTGAACTATTATTATTATTAATAATAATTTTCACATTGACAGTGTTGAGTTAAAATGTCTTGGTCCCGAAATGTATAAATGTACAATGTTTTTTAGGTGAAAAGTGAAGCTAACAGTAGCTAACTAGCTAGCCATAGTCACAAACGTCACAAATGTCACAAACATCACAATGTCACAAACCTGCTGCTTTTCCAGTTGCCTGGGCTCTGCTACAACGCCAGACTCCTCTGAGCCCCTTGGTTCCGATCCACCCGACCTGTCCACGGTACCCAAGGACTACCATGACTTGGCCAGGTTTTTAACAAGAAGAGCGCGCTGTCTCTACCACCACATCATCCTTACGACCTTTCCATAGATCTGCTTCCTGGTGCGCCTCTCCCCAGCGGGCGTCTCTATAACCTGTCACGACCGGAGACCGCTGCCATGGAGGAGTACATTAAGGACTCGTTAGCAGCCGATATTATCCGACCCTCCTCTTCACCATAAGGGGCAGGATTCTTCTTCGTGGGCAAGAAAGACGGAGGCCTGCGTCCGTGTATAGATTACCGGGGCTTGAACGCCATCTCAACCCGCAACAAGTATCCTTTGCCACTCCTCAGATCTGCTTTCGTTCCCCTCCACGGAGCCTCTATTTTCACTAAGTTAGGCCTGCGCAACGCTTACCATCTGGTGCGCATCCGGGAGGGGGATGAATGGAAGACGGGCTTTAACACACCCCTGGGCCATTTTGAGTATTTAGTGGTTTCCGTTTGGACTCACCAATGCACCCTCAGTCTTCCAAGCCCTGGTGAATGACGTCCTCCAAGACATGCTAAACCGCTTCGTCTTCGTCTACCTTGACGACATCCTCATCTTTTCTCACTCCCTTCCGGAACACATCCAACATGTTCGGTTGGTCCTGGAACGCCTGCTTCGGAACCGGTTATTTGTCAAGTTGGAGAAATGACACTTCCACACCTCTACTGTCTCGTTCCTGGGTCACGTTATTTCCGATGGGAGATGGATCCAGCCAAAGTAGCCACGGTGAAGGAGTGGCCAGTTCCAGGGACCCTAAAACAACTCCAATGGTTCCTGGGGTTTGCCAACTTTTATAAAAGGTATATTCGTGGCTAGTGTCAGGTGGCTGCTCCGCTCACCACGCTCACCTCCACCGCCTCTCCATTCAAATGGACATCGGAGGCGGTGTCCACCGCCTTCAACACTCTCAAGACCCGGTTCATCTCAGCCCTCAGCCTGACCCATCCCTACAGTTTGTGGTGGAGGTAGATGCGTCTAACACTGGAGTGGGAGCTGTCCTCTCACAGATGTCTCCCCAGGACCAGAAGCTCCATCCCTGCGCCTACTTTTCTCGCAAGCTAACCCCTGCTGAACAGAACTAGGATGTTGGTAACAAGGAGCTACTGGCAGTCAAGCAGGCGTTGGAGGAATGGCGTCACTGGCTGGAAGGTTCAGAACAACCGTTTGTTGTCTGGACAGACCACAAAAACTTGTCATACATCCAGACAACTAAACGCCTTAACTCCCGTCAGGCGCCTTGGGCGCTGTTTTTCGGTAGGTTTAATCTCCACCTGACCTACCGACCAGGCTCCCGGAACACCAAGCCCGACGCTCTTTCTCGGATACACGCTCCTGATGAAGACGACTTGCCACCAGAAACCATCTTGCCCCCAACCTGTCTGTTGGCCTCCGTCACCTGGGAGGTGGAGTCCCTCATCACTCAAGCCCAACTACAGCAACTCGACCCCAGACTCAGTCCACAGAGCCTCCGGTTTGTCCCCGACACAGTCCGTACTGAAGTGCTACAATGGGCTCACTCCACCAGACTCACATGCCATCCCGGAATCACACGCACTATAGCGTTTTTACAGCAATACTTCTGGTGGCCTACCATGGCGAAGGACGTGCACGCTTTTGTGTCTGCCTGCTCTACCTGTCCTCGCAGCAAGACCTCCACACACCCGCCATCGGGTCTCCTGCGCCCCCTACCGGTTCCTGGTTGCCCTTGGTCCCACATCGCCATGGATTTCGTCACCGGCTCCCTCCCTCGGACAACAACACCACAGTCCTCACCATAATTGACCGTTTCTCCAAGGCAGCTCATTTCATTGCCTTGCCCAAGCTCCCGTCAGCCAGCGAGACAGCAAATCTCTTGGTTGCCCACGTGTTCCGCCTGCATGGGATCCCGATGGACATCGTATCTGACCGTGGTCCACAGTTCACGTCACAAGTTTGGAGGGCTTTCTGCAAAGCCATGGGGGCAACAGTCAGCCTGTCCTCGTTGTACCACCCCCAGACCAACAGCCAGACAGAATGAGTCAACCAGGAGATGGAGGCGGCTCTCCGCAGTGTGTGCTCCTCCAAACCCACGTCCTGGAGCTCTTACCTGCCCTGGGTGGAGTACGCACACAACTCCCTAATCAGCACGTCCTCCGGGTTGTCACCGTTTCACTGCTCCCTGGGCTACCAGCCAACTCTGTTTCCGCACCAAGAGGAGGAGATATCTGTTCCCTCGGTCCAGGTCCATGTCCGCCGCTGCCAGCGAGTGTGGAGGAAAGCCCGTTCCGCCCTGCTGCGCACCTCAGCCACCACCAAACGCCGAGCAGACCGACGACGGGTCCCCGCCCCGGCTTACGCCCCCGTACAACGGGTTTGGCTCCTGGCTAAGGACCTGCCCCTCAAGGTGGCCTCACGCAAACTGGCTCCCCGCTAAGTGGGTCCCTTCGAGGTCGTATTGGTGATCAACCCAGTGGCTGTCTGCCTGAAGCTGCCTGCCTCACTGAAAGTCCACCCAGTGTTCCACACCTCCCTCTTAAAGCCTGTGTCATCCAGCCCGCTGTGCCCTCCCGATCCAGCTCCACCGCCTCCCAGGCTGATTGACGGTCACCCAGTGCACACTGCTGGACGTGCGCCGCCGTGGACGCGGTTTCCAATACCTTGTGGACTGGGAGGGTTATGGTCCAGAGGAGCGGTGCTGGGTGCCCAGTTCCCGCATATTCGACCCCTCTCTCATCCGGGACTTCCATCGCACCCACCCGGGCTGCTCCGGTCATTAGGGGGGGGGGGGGGGGTACTGTCATGTCCCTGGGTTGGACCTGTCCTTTTTGTTCTGTCTGTTTTGTCTGTCGGTCCCTTTAATTCAATTACAGGCTCCTGCATTCCTGTCCACACGCTCCGTGTTAACGACGCACATCTGCGGATCATTTACCAATCACCATCTGTATATCAGCCCCGTTTTCCATCCACTTTTTGCCAGTTCAACGTCGTCATTATTGGCCGTCTGAATGACCTTAGTCAGTCTTAAATCGTATTGTGTTAATAACCAGTTTTTTCCTGCCTTTTTCTAGACCCGGTTCATACCCCTGCTTGCTCCAGGCTCGTCTCGTTGTTCCAGCATTCCCCCCGGATTCTCCGCTACCGCAGCCCTGCCTTTTGTTTTATCCGACTGGATTTTTTTGTTGTAAAATACATCTTTAATTTACCTCCTGGGTCTGAGTCCTGCATTTGGGTCTACCTGCTAGCCAGCCATTATGACACCAAGTCTCCCGGAAGTTCTGGGAGTCTCCCGCATTTCAGGGGCCCGCAAATGCTATACAATCTACTGGAAATCGCGGATATTGTTTTTAGAGCGAGCGAGAGACTGTCCTATGGTCATTTGTGGTAGAGATAGGTGCATATCGCGCGTCAAGATTGCGCCATGGGGGGGGGGGGGGGGGGGGGGGGTACGTGCTAGTTGAGGGGGTACATCATGCGTCCGGATTGCGTCCCGAGGGGAAGTGGGACGACGACTCATTTCAGGGAGGAGACACCTCCCTGAAATGAGTCTCTGCAGGTTGGGATGTCAGCAATATCCGAACGATTGAGTTGGATAAGCTTGAGGCGGTATCACCATTCCCTCTTGCACTACGGGAAATTAAAAGAGAACCCTGTTTCATTCTACACTTCACTCTTAGTATTTTCAAGTGTACATGAGCAGCAACAACTGTATGCTTTCTAATCCATGCAATCTTCATAAATAATAAGTAAGTATACTTACCTGAAATATACAGAAATATCAGTTGTAAAATGTAAGTTAAAAAACTGATCTGCAAATGACAAGCACACCTCACACTTTCTCTAGAAAATGTAACCTCTCTAGTCATTATTATTTATGCCATGGAAGTCTATGGCAACCCACAGAACCGCTTGTGGGAAAGTTATGAAATTTGGCACAGTGGTTGGGGAAAGTACAGTGTCTCTTCTCACAAAGTTTAATGCCAGTTTCTCGAGCATTCTAGTCCCACCAATGGGGCAAAGTTGGAAGTGTATTTACATACATAACTTTAAAAGTACAATTGAATGAGTGCATACATGACCCACACTGATCTCCCAGACTTCAGACTGCTTGATCGTAAATGTCTGGGTTTATCCTTAATTACTGCTTGAATCCTACTGGACTTCTATCAACCCAATTCTACCTTAGCTCATTCACAGTTCATAATTTCTTACCTCATTCACAATTCATAATTGCTGCACTGATCATCTTGAAATAAATGTTTCACTCTTCTCAGTCAGATTTAAACCTCTTGGCTTTGTGCTAATCCTGTCTGTCCAGCCTAGGACCACCCCTTCCACTCCCCCGTCCCCATAGTCTTCCTCCATTCCACCCGCCTTTATGTCCAACGGTAATAAAAGAGAAGCATAATCCAGTGTTGAAAAATATGAGATTTGCTTGTTGGAATCCAATGGCTCATGTTGGATTATGGTGCTTGTGCTGAGGCTGAGACTGTTGTTGTGGCCAATGCCTGACGAGAGTCAAGCCAGGCTTTGAACCCTGTCTAGATGGAGGGATAAATAGAAGGGAGAAGAAAAAAGTGGAAAAAAGACATCCTTTGACTTTGGAAAATTCTAATGATATCCTTGTTATAATTTTCCTGCTACTTTAAGTGTGTAAATGCAGCCTAAATATTAGAGTGTGTATGTGTGTTTAATAGTAGTAGTATGCGAAGCATACAAAATTGCCTCATTAATCAATTAACAGAACACAAGCTGTGCTCAAACATGTGGGCCTATGTGTGCAGTACACTGAAAAGTGTGTTTGTGAGTGAAAACCATAAGGATATCCTTTGTGTTTTTGTATTTAGTTTTTTGTTATTTTTTCACAGTTATTTATGGCTGCCTGGATTTGAGATGATGGGACTGGAAAACAAGGCTCTATTTTATTTATTTCTCCCCTTTCTTTTTTTTACTGCCCATTTCTTTAATACCTTCTAAAATGTAAATCCGTATGCACACATGCATCTTGAACAATGCCGGCGATATGAATTTTATGTAAAACCTACCCATAACTCCAGCCCATGATGGAACACAACTCCATGCAATTTCATTACGTAAAAAGGGTTTTGAGATTGTATGTGTGTGTGTGTGTGTGTGTGTGTGGGGCACACACACACATACAACTCCTCACATCACTCCGGATGTGAGGAGGGGGCAATAATGGGAAGGGAGAGTGGCTATTGGAGGGTAACAGAGGAGGGGTCTTATTAGTAAAGGCTTTTGTATGCGAGCATGTGTTTTTAGTGTGAGGACATGGGTGTGGACGTGTGTATGTGAGTGCATGTGCGATGTAGGGAGAACATCCTGAAAATGCAAAGTGGACAATCGCATTGAATAGAGAGGGGAGCCTTTCTCCAACATTTGTCTAATTCAAGCAGCTACAAAGAGAGACTGCACAGCTTAGATTTAACATGCACTTATTCAGGTGAGCAATATGAATAGGATTAAATGACAATATACAATCTCAGTAATTATAATATTTTAAGCAAAGGCAACTGGTCGACCCTGTTCTGGTCCTCAATCAATCTTAATATACCATTAAAAAATGTATGGGCTTGAGTTAAGATTTTTTTTAAGCTATTTATTTGGATGGCATTTGTGTCAAAATGATAAGCTGTTCTGTGTGTTTTATGTGATTTTGTATGAGTTGTCAATGTTGGTTGAACTGGAGGAGCCTCATCATCTGTATGAACTTTTTTGAAAGCCTGACAAGCTCAAAGAGTGTTTTGATGTTTTAAGATTGGATTGTGAGAGGATGTCACAAACATACTGTATCAAAAGAGCACACACAGTGATTTTTTTGTTTGCATACAAGAACATATTCTATTAATAAGGGGCCCTGCCAGTCCATAATGCGAAAATCATGCTCCTTGGCTATCGATCGTGTGTGGAGTGGGGTGGGGTTTGGGGAATGGACATCGAAGGGGGCATGCTTGGGCCAAGAAGCCCTAGACACTCCAGTCTATTGGATTGAGATTCATTCGCTATTTAAGGGTCAGGGATTGGGCTATGGGCGCGCCGGGGCCCCCTCTGATCAATACTAGCACTGCATGGCTGGCCTGACCCCAGCATTTTGTCACCGTAAATCCCATCGCTCACTTTTTTTCTCTTCCTTTTCCTCCTTTCTATCCTTCCCTATTTTTTCAAAAGGCGCCCAGTCATTTAAAAGAAATAATGGAGTCAAGGGGAAGCCCTTTGTAAGATCTTAATACATTTAATGTAACCTTGGATTGAGGCTTGATGATTAATAGAAAGCTTGGCTTGAGGACCTTCACTATGATGTCATCAAATCGGCTTCCTACATTTGTGAACCATATATTTATATTGTTTACTATTTATTGTCAATAAAATGTTGTTAAAAAAAAGTTTTTGATGTATACAGCAAAAACAAAAAAGTGCATAAAGGGTAAGTGGACATTGTAAACATCCTCTTATCCCTGGAAAGTCCAACCTCCCCAGACCAAGTTTCACTTATTATTTGTACCGCAAAATGTTATGAAGTGTAACCACATTGCAATTCCCATGTAAGTCCAATGTTGTTAGCTTTTGCTACTGTATGTAGTTACATGCCAGTTAATGTTGCCTTAATGTTGCCAATCTTTTTTTATCTAAACTACAAAATATTCTATCATTCAACAATATGCCACATTGTATTCTTATGCTGCTTTTTTCATTAACACTTTCTTTCAGAGGTTTGACTGAACCTCCCGTTCTGGCTATTCTAGCTGCCTTTCTCAACCTCACAACCCCACACACCCATAGACATAAAAATACACACACACCAAAGCAATTCCCCACACACCCAATGTCCTTCACAAACCCTTCAGCTCCTTCCTCATTACCATACGGAATGCAAACAACCTCCCCCCCCCCCCCCGTTGTCGTCGTCGTCACTTCTGTAACCCACTCTCTTCTATTGCTCCTCCATCATATTTTATCCCCCTATCTCTCTACAGTGTCAAGAACCAATGTAACATTTCTGTCTCTGTCTGTCTATTTATCTGCTTAATTGCTTGCATAGTTGTCTCAGCTTTTCTGTCTGCATATCTGTGTGTCTTGTCTGCTTGCCTGCTTGCCTGTCCGTCTGGTTGTGATAAAGTGGGACAAGGCTTGGATGGTCGCAGAGGTCAGGGACAACCTATCTATTCAATCCACTCACTTATTGGGGTTATAAATAATTTGGATCGGGACTGAACCTTGAACCCTGAACCTTTACCCTGTACAAAATATATCTTTCTTCGTTTCATCCTTTGCTCTCATGCTCTTGGACCCAATGTGTAAGCAGCTCATCCATTAAGCAAATGAAATGGACGTTGCTGCTCTACATACAGTAGGCAATATTCCCAGACTCAATTTGCTTATGGAGACAAAAGGGAATGTTTTTCTTCCTTTCAAGCAGTGCTTCTTCTCTATCTGTTTCTCTGACTCTATTTCTCTTGGAATCAAGTATATTAACATCGGTCTATATATGGTTTATTGCAATGGGTATAGTGCCTTTAAAAAAGCATATATATCTGCAGGAAACAAGTTGATTTGAATTACTGATGCAACATCTCTTGAAAGAACATGGTCATTGGGATGTCACCCAGGTGAAAGAAAACAGTGATATACAAATGGTCTGATTTGTTTGGATTCACTTCAAGTAACACTTTTACAATGTTTTTAGTAAAAACAAAAGTGCTAAGATAATAGTCTTGAGGGTAAGTTTAATTCATAATATAGGTTAGCACCATTTTAATACAGGATACAATATGTGGACATATGTGGTGATGTGAAATACAGTAAGAGATCGACTGGGCTGTTCATCCAATGTGTGTGTGTGTCTCAGCTTGTGAATGTGTGTTGTGAGTATGTCTCTTACTCAAACTCACCTGTACTATCACCATAAAGCCACATAAAAGCCTCTACTACTGTACCTTTTAAAAAAATATTTATATTAATTTACATAATTTTATCAAAGCTGGAAATGTACTCTAGCGTGCTTTCAGAAATGTCAATACAACCCCTACCTCATCTGTCTTTGGCCCTGATCCCATGGAAACAAAATTACAAAATCATAGAGAGCATGATGAGATTGCTCCTCTATTATTAATCTTCAATAAATACATCTTGACCTAAGGATTAAGTGAAAACCCCCTATCCACATCGGGCTCACCCTCCTCCCTCGACCATTTCTCTAAATATAAGGCGATCGCGCTGACATGAATGAAGGGGGAAAAAACTAACAAAAAAACATTGGATTGGGAGGGCAACCAATGATCCACCCTGGATTGAGTGTTGGAAAAGTATACACATATCAGTAGACTGGCACCTCAGCGTTACTAGGAATGGATAAGGTGGAAACATAGCAAAAAAGGGAGTCAGGTGCCTGAGCGGTTAGGGAATCGGGCTAGTAATCTGTAGGTTGCCAGTGTGATTCCCGGCAAATGACAACATTTACAAATGTTATGCATAAAGACAGCACACTTTTGAAAGGCATTTTCCTAACCAGCATTTACTTACATCACACTAAATGCAATTGTTTCATTCAACCTTCTGTGCAGTTTTTCTTACGACCTCCTGTGGGATTCACCCTAAATCTAACACTAACCCTAACCCCAACCCTTAGAGTAGTGTTTGCTATTTCAGCGCCTATTTTAATTGCTGTTCCATAAACAGAA
This sequence comes from Hypomesus transpacificus, assembly GCF_021917145.1. Lineage (NCBI taxonomy): Eukaryota > Metazoa > Chordata > Actinopteri > Osmeriformes > Osmeridae > Hypomesus > Hypomesus transpacificus. The sequence continues at coordinate 166,818 of NW_025813716.1, read as the reverse complement.
ATGCAGATAATGATAATAAATAGGTTAGATCCTAGCTACTGCCTGAAATTCAGAGAAAAAATTGTGTAGCTCCACAGAAAAGGTATGTAGTTCAAAATCACTTTAATATTCCAATATTGGCATTGGTAAACTATCTGTCACCCTACTTCACCCTAGCCATGTCATAATCTAGAATGTTAATGATGTCCTACTGTCACACTTGTCCTAATGAGAGACTCTACAGAACCTGCAAGACATTGATTTGGTGTCTCCGTGTCACAACATTTCAACAGAAAGTATGTGATACAGGGCATGAAACACAGGCATTTGTCATTTGACAAAAATAATTGTTTGGTTAGGGCTACTAGTTAGATAGTCTGATAAACAAAAGACCACTGGACAAGGTTTCTGGGGCTAGTGGGATATATTTTGAAAAGGGGGTCTTGCAATATGATTTGATGTAATTGTCAATCAGAGGTTATTGGTAAACTATTAGTGGTTCAGTTTCGGAGACAAGAAACACTAAAATCCCTTTTTTTCAATGTTGTGTTATTTTCTGTTACCATTTGTTACATTTTAAAATAAGAAATATTTTGTTGATTACAGTGTTACGTAAGATTTTTCATGTTCATTTTCTGAGACATTTACAAAAATCCTTCCGGTGTGCAGAAATGACCAGAAATCCTTCATATTATTTTAAGTGATGTTAATTCATCCATCCCCCCTTTTCACATTAATCAATATTCAATTTAAACGCACAAAGAGGGGTGTCAGTTAGCTTCTATGCCAGAGCCCTGACTCCCTCCAAGCCTTGGAGCAGACATGCGTGGGCAGAGCTACCTAGACATCCCCCCTTCCTTTTCTGGCTACTGAACCAACAGTTGTTCTTAATGTATTTATCACCTCATTCAGTTAGATAGCATATGGAACAAACTGAAGAAACACTCTGTTCTAACTGAATACCTTAACCTGAACACTTACTTGTTGACGTACAAAGAAGAATTCTCATACGTTATCTGTAACATGTTTCTGGATATAGATAATGGATAAAAGGATAATTATTTGCCAATCAATTTAGTGGCAGGTGTGGATGGGGGGCACTTCTAAATCTCTAAAACTCGAGTTTGGATTATATTGCTGTAGATATAACTTTATTTAGTTGGAAAACTGGGTACTCATCTTCATTTATTAACGTCTATTTTCCTGTATGTTTATGTATCTCCCTCTTCATGCTATTTTGTTTTCCTAATATCCTTTTATTCTCTGTCTTTACCTTTTATAACAGCCCTTTTCCAACATTTCTCCATTCCTGATGTCCATCCTGTTCTTTCATGTGGCTTGTGACTCATGTCTGGTGAGCAATGGCTTGTCCTATCAGCTATGATGATTGAAAAGAGTCGCTGTGGCTGCTGGGACCATTTGCAGGTCTATATTCTATATGCTGCATGTGTGTGTGTGTTGGGGAGGGGGGGGGGGCTATCGCCAGACTGGCTCCCAGGGGAGTTGTTAACTCCGCATAGATGCTTTGGGACCCTGGGGACCCCCGGTGGAGAGCCTTAATGAGAATGCCGGTGATTATAAATGTGTGCTTTTATGAATCCTGCTGACTACAGCAGGTGCTGTAAAATAACTGCATTAAGTGATACCACATATTTAAGGCACAAGTTTGCAGAAAATAATTCTGTTCTAGGTTTCATGGCTGAGAAAGTGAATGCGGATTTCTGACAGTCTAAGAATAAATCAAGACCAAATATGTAATAGTATTGTTCACGTTATTTGGATAGAACAAAGTTGTGTGGAATGCATTAACTTTGGGAAACAGACTTCTTACTCCTGACAATATAGGTTGTTTTCTTCTTCCAACTCTGTCCATCCTGTTTCAGAAAGTGAAGATGTCTGCTCTCCTCTTAGTTAGAACAACAGCCAAAACTACACTGTGCGCTAAAGGCCTACATCTTACTGGAAATTGCATATTTGACACATGATAGCATAATGTACTCCAATTACAGTATTATTGAATCATAATAATTCCTCTTCCAAACAACTAGACTGAATGAGGCTTATGCAATGTAAAGTGTACCGTAGTACCCTGACGACATGTGGAGGACTTGGCTGCCAGCTCCAAGCAGAAAAGAGAAAAAGGACGACGCATTGTCACCCGTTATGTTTTCCCATACAAATGGTCCTGAATGCGTTTTAGGTATTCGTTGCAGACAGATTACCAAACATTGTGTTCCAGTCATAGTGCAAAATGAAGAGATAATTATGCAGCAAGAGGATGATCAAGAGGTAGTCGTGTGATGGATTTGTTTCAAGCCTTCAGTAAAAACACGCTAATGGTTGTGTTGATTAGTGAGTTTGTCATAATTATGGCATGGACATCAATCTACTTAATGTTGTGAGCAAAAGTGTCTATGTGCTGTGCTAGCAATTTTACCATATGTGTGTGAGTGTGTGTTCATTCTTTTGACAAGTACAGGTTGGTGGCACAAGCGTGTGACAAATGTTTTTCCCACACCGTGGATTTACAGGATTTGATTCACAGTATGGATCAGGTCTTTCAATACTTTTTTCTTGGTGAAATATTATCTTCAGCAGGTATTACTCAAGTGTACCATTTTTATAATATGTCTCATGCAAAGTGTGTGCGTAAATTTGCTGTGGATTTAATCCAACATTTAATTATGTCTTCAAGAGACACTTGTAAGAGATCGTACAGTTTAAAAAAAGATAAAAAGAACTTCTTCCAACTTTGTCTAACTTGTTTTTAATCACCTCACACTCCAAAACAAACCCAGGATATTCAGATTAGGGTTGGTCAAACTTTTAGCCATCCCTTCTTCCCATTCCCTTCTCTTTTCTTAACATATGACCTACCCTCAAAAAGTCCCTGCCCTAATTACTTACCCGCTAGATACAAAGAGACAAAGGCCCCTATCTTGCACCCAGCGCAAATGACTTATTCGACGCAAAGTCGACTTTTCCCTCCACAGACGCACGTCGAACTGACCTTACGCTCCCGTGGGCGGTTCAGCGAAAAGGGAGGCGTGTTCCGGCGCAAATGTTCCCTGGTGCTATCTTGCAGTTTCCGAAAAACAAGTCCGCTACTGACCAGGAAAAACGTGGTTTAAAGTCAATGGTGCATTATTCAGATGCTATTTTAAGGGCGCAAGCTTGGTCCGTGCGCATTGCTGGCGAGGCCAGGGTCTTCTTTCTGCGAAGCTACGTTACATTGTTTTGATTTATGGCGTGTTACATTTCTTCAATGATTATAAAAATATTTTCATAAGAAATTTCTATGTATGCGAACTTCATTTGTAATAACTGTGGCAATTTCCTCCCATGACTGTTTAGCCGAAGCTAATTTGGTTAGGTTTCTTCTCCCATGCCCATCAGAATAAGAATTCGGTTTATTCGCCACGTAGCCTATGTTACACAAATACGGGATTTACTGTGGCAGGAAGGTGCAAACAATAAACACATACGGGTATTAAGTACAAAAGTACATTAGTTAAACTAATTCTAAGAACTAAACAATTAAAAATTAAATATATGCAAAAATAAGAATAATAATTTGAATGAGTAGCATGAGTGGGCAACTTATGCAATGAGAAAACTGCTCTACCTTTCCCATACAATGTCAATTCTCTATCTTTTACGGCCCTGACGAGAACTTCGTTCTCCTCGGCTGTGAACCTCTGGCGTGCGCCTGGCAAATCTGCTGTTATAATAGCAATTCGCCATGGAACAAGCGCTGCTCTTATAGGGAATGTGAGATGATGCTCTGATTGGTTTATTGTACGTTACGCCCAAACCACACCCATTAGTAATGTAGCTACTTCAGACCAACGCTTTTTAGATTTGCACCAGGCGCAAAGTAATTTATCCCGCCGGCAAAATAACAACCAAGCTGGAGTCACGCCCACAAAGTTACTTGCGCTTTGCGTTTTAATACTTGCGTTTCAGATCGTCAAAATAGGGCCCATTGAGACTAAGACCACCATAAGATTTTGCCTTTGTTTAGTTGATTGTTTACTGAAATCAGTGCCTGGGTTAATCCTTAAAAGTCCCTCCTCCGCTCCCTTTTACCTGCTTCACACCCCCTATCACTGGCTGACTGTTGGCCCGAAAATGGACCAGAAGGTCCCCTCTGCATGCACACACAGCCCCACCCACAAACACAGCAACCAGCCATACATAGCTGTTCCATTAGGTCTGAATTGTTACTGCGGTGACGTGTGGGGCCCATGGGAGATGTTATTGTCAGGTCTGATTTACTCAGCGCCATCTGACACAAGGCTGGATGTTTGCTGGGGGGCGTGTTTGGGTGTGTGTGTGTGTGTGTGTGTGTGTGTGTTCGAGTGTACAAGGGATCAAGAGAGACTGTCTGTAGCCAGACCTGGTGACAGCTATGGCTCAATGCAACAGCCTATAATGTCAATACAAATGCAAATAAAAAGCAACAGTCTGAGCAACAATCTGAAGCAACAGCCTGAGCAAACAGATGGCAATACCCACATTCAACAGGTTCTGTGAAACAGGAATGTATTTGATTATTGAATATTACATTTCAAATTATAATTTCAGCATTAAAATTGTCAAAATTACAACAAAAAACAAATAATTAACATATTTATAAGAACATTGTTTATTTGATGTAATATTTCTAATAAGAAACGTAAAAACTGTTTAAATATGCATCCTCTCTGCATATGAGTGTTTCACTCATCTTTGTCTGGACCACTTTACACAATGATTGAGTGGACATCTGCAGACTTTTGGAGACTTGCCTCCAGGGTGCCTGCTTTTGTCTGCCAAAGAATGCATGTCAATCAACGGTCATGTCAAACATGGAACATACATTTACAGTACATACGTTGCACAAACTGATACGATTTGCAAGCATCACAAGCAATATTTCATTAATTTCACTGACAAAATGGTACCTCAGTTTTGAATATCAGGTATACAGATCAAAAGTTACGTTTGTAAACACACCTACAACTTTGACATGTTGGTGGTCGAAGTTGGTGCTCCAATAGGAAACATGAACCTTGGTGGTGCAAAGGATCAGGGAACTGTCCCCAATGAGTGTGCCAAATTTCACAACATTCACCATATGGTTCTAGGGGCTGCCATAGACTGCAATGGCAGAAGAAGAAGATGATGATGGGTAATAATAATAAGATGGAAAGGTAGAAACGCAATAGATTACCTACAAAGTTTTGCTGCTTGGCCCCCAATAATAATGAGAAAAGGTAGAAACACAATAGGTTGGCTACGCAGCTTTGCTGCTTGGCCCTCAATAGCAGGAGGGAATCCAAGTTAATTTTAGAGAGTGGAGGGCTTTATAAACTCTGGTTTAAATTGACCCAGGTCACTAAAATCTCACCCTTATCACTGAAAGTACCTGACACATGTCTGGATGGGGGGTCATGAAAAACCAGGAAGTAGAGATCAGGGACTTAAAGGGGATGTTGTGTACACAACCACTTACTTATTCACCTGGTTGTCTGAGAAGATAACAAATCGAGTTTGCTAACTCCAAATGAAAATGTAAACTGTCTAAGGAAGGGGATTGTGGAAGATTAGCGCTTCCTCTGACACTTCCCTTTCACCCCCCTCATTATCCTTGCGGAGACAGTCAGGGACGTCTGATATGTATAATGGTGATGGCCGGCACTCAGATGGAAGAATTTGATTTGATGTTCTACCAGGTGTTCTTGTTTTGTTCCGGTAACCTGAGCAGGACAGAAGACCTAGCCTAATTGCCTGAGGAGGTTTGCATGGAACAGAAGGTACTGTGTTCAGGTGGTTTATTGTCAGTTTGATGGGGTTGGCATACCTGCATACCACCATAAGTGCACATACAAACACACACACTGTACATATTACACAAACACAGAACAACTTAAACAGCCAAGAACCCCAGATTTGTCTATTCAGAATCATTAAGCACATTCTGGGAATGTTGTCCCTTGCTCTTAAAAGTTCATAAGAGTTCTTAAAGCATGTACTTTTCATGCCCTTGGAGACATATTTAGCAAGAGCAATCATGCTTGGGTTAAATCTGACCATGTAGTTATGAAAACAAAATAAGTGCCTATTATTTTGCTCACAGATAGATAAGTAATCTATGTCCACAAGATGCTGATACAAGAAGGGGAATACTTATACTGAATGTCACTACTTTTATTGTAATTATTGAGTCTAGAAACACAACCCTTAGTTAAAGCCCCTATGTTAGTACACTTCCGTAGGTTTTAAAGCACTCACACCCACTAGGTCTTTTCACTTATAGTCAGACTAGTTCCTTTTAGAACACTGTCAATTGCTCATAGATGTTGAGAGAGGATATCTCGGATAAATAGATTTATGGTCTTTGTATGAGAGAGTATGCAGGGTATATCTTGACACTGCGCAGATAAAATTGCACTGCAAGACCTTCTGTCATCAAAGACAAATGAAAGACATTTGTTCACACACACACACACAACACTGAACAAAGCACATTCCATACCAAAATATGTGCACACACAAACATGCATGCACACATGAAAACACACAAATGCACAGTTTGCACAGCATCAATTTAATTGAACCTGACATGGAATGGGTAAACAAATGAGGACATTCACAAAGGGCACTCATCCCTCCCTAGCTAATGGATTGAGGATTTGTATCTGTAGGGGCATTTGGGCAAACAAGGTGCGGTTATTTCCAAATAGACATCTAGCCTCTCCATCTGCATCAAATTGAATCATTAAAGACTTGTTTAACTCTTAATACACAGTTTATTATTAGTCAGACAGACATCTTACAGATCTTACAGATGCTGGATAAATCTTATAGACACAGGTATAAGAAGCAAAGATTTAAGAACGCCTCAGCTCAGTCCCAGTAAATAAAAACATGGTCACATTGTCTTAAGTTTGTTTAGTACTTCATTACTATCACAAAAAGTGTGTAGTGCTTGAATATTACCAAAGGAATAAGAAAACTTCAGTTTGTTTTGTCCCTCAACAATCAAAACCGCACAACGCAAAGACAAGTCAAAACAAGAATCAGTTTGGATTTAGCTGGCAAATTTATTAAATACTTGTACCACATACTTAGTAATCCTTCTTCTCATTATTATCAGAAAGAATAAATAAGACAAAACATCTTCCACTTAAACAAACACACACACCAGTCTGGGTTCAGCATTGCCCCAGAATGTTTTAGTAGAATTAAGAGAGAGATAAATCAGAGAACACGCAAATGCCTTGAGGACATACCAGTAAGTGACAGTATCTAAAGCTGTCAAAGTCCCTGCCCATGAACATACAAAGTCCTCAGGGGTTTTATATAAAAATAAAGTCTTCACAATGATAAACCATATACGAATATGTGAGTGTGTGTCAGTGTCTATTATTAACATTTGGCAACAACCAGACGTGTAAAGACTCTGACTTTTAATCAAAACTTTTAAAGACAGTTTTTATTTAAGAGAGAAAATAGAGAAAAGGTGGAAGAAGCAATTGTATCAAAATGTATCACGTGCCAGAATTTTCTGTACTGCAAGTGATATTGGATGTACGACATCAGCTATACGTTGCAATGTAACCTCTCAAAGTACATATTTGTCATTATTCCTGGTTCGGATGTATGATAGTGATGACATCACAGGGAATAAAGGTTGAAGATCATCATCAAGAGTTACTGTACACAGTTTATTGTTTGAGGCATACAGGGGTATCTGTCGAGTCCTCTGTCAGCTACATCTGAAGACTAAATTGCGTAGTTTGTTTTTTGTGGTGTCCAGGATTCTATAGGGGTGGATGTCATTGATGCTACGAGAGCAACTTATACTGAACTGTCAGAAGATAATGTGTCCTTTTAAGGCTTGCAGTCCTTGGAGTGAGTTTAAGTGCTTCCATACAAGGACATAGTTCTAATTGTCATGTTTTGGTCCATCTCACCCAAACTGAACTATGGCTAAGATGGATGACAGCAATAGACAGATCCAAGAGTAGCAAAAAATGGTGCCACTGTTTAACCCAGTCTCTGTTTGTACACACTGTGTGGTAGGGTTACAGTCTCTTCTTGTCACATCCTCGCACCCATTAGAAGATTCAATTAATGGCTGCAAACCAATCAACACAGGTTATCAAAACTGACCGTGGTCAACTTCGTCCAACCAGGAAGCAGGACTTGATGGGAAGTCTGGGTAGCCACCACTGCTGCCAGTGGACAGGTCCGAGCTTGGGCCGTTGGCACCACCCATAACCCTCATGCCCGTGTTCATCCCTGACGCCAGACCCTGGGTCATGATAGAAAGGCTGGAGTCAGGATAGACAAGACTGGAGATGAGTGGCTGGTGCCTGGGAAGGACCTGAAGCGAGCCTGGGGATTGTGGGAGTCCGTAGGGGCTGCTGGAGCGGATGTCGTGGAACTGGTCCTGGGAGGGAAGGACTCCATGCTCCAGGGGGAAGGAGCTGTGGTTGCTTCCCTGGCGGCCCCCCACAAGAGGAGATGATTCACTCAGGCCACTATAGATGCCGTTGGAGTGGCCCAGCTCTGACATGGGGGGCTCATCTAAACGGAGATGGAAAAGAAAATCCAGTCGGAAGGTTTATTTTTTTGTGACATATTGTGGATTTGCTACAGTTACCTAAAAAACTATTTAAAGAAGAAATAGCTCTGTCTGTGTCTGTGTCTATAAATGACATACAGTATATGCTATTGATATTTTATTCCAATTGTATTGTGTCAATATATAACACAATATAACACAAATCAGGTTAGCTAATTAAGCTATTTTACACAATGAGCAAATTATCATATTATTATATTTTGATTACAATATTATAGTGGTAATTTAGTTACATAAATATAACAAATAAATGAATAGTAAAAATGATAATTAATACATTTCTGTTGCTGTCAGTATTGTGAAGTTTCAGCATGTTATCATTGCAGTGTGTAAGACTGTACAGTATTTCCCAATAGAAAAGCAATGTGTTTCTCTATTTAATTATACAGAATGTTTTCATTGCACAGAACACGTTAAACACATAGTTTTTTCTTTCTCTTGTCCAAAAACAGCTAATATATGTAATTCCCTTCACCACAACATTGTCTTTTCAAAAATTAATCTGATTTATTTGTTAGATTTATACAAATTAAAAATACATAAAAAAAACTTTTGGTTAACCTGTAAAGGAGACTTCTGCATCACTATCTATGCCCTCTTCCTGGATACTGTCCTTGTCTGATTTGGAGCTTCCCCGGGACCTCTTCATGTTACGGAAGTACTGACCCCACCTCTGCCTCCCGGCATCTTTCTTCAGCCTCTTCTCCTTTGCCCGTCTGTTCTGAAACCACACCTGGGACAAGAGCAGGATATGTTGAATTAAAATGTGTTCCGTTTATTTTTTGTAAAGAGTTTAATATCATTATGTATAAAGAGGGTGTCAGTGTGTTTGTTTTTCACAAATTGCATGTCTTTTCTGTCATTTTGAATATGCGGGAATGAAATTATATAATATCAAATAAATTATATATAAAAAAATCTTTTTTATCACAATTTTCTCATCTGCACTGTTATAATGACAAAACTACGTTTGCATCCACTGGATGGATCTTAACTTTAAACTAGACAATATTCATCTATATTTTCACCTCTATTTCTCCACTTCACCTGCTATGCCATTAAGTGGTATGGTACATTACCATTAAAACGAAATTAATTTTCAAGGACTGTGTAGGGACAGGGTCACGTCTTCTTTAACCCAAGTCGGAGATTGAAACAGTTGGACGGAACACTAATGTTGGGACCACCATGCCCTGGGCGAGATTTATCACGCACGTAATTAACTTCGCGACAGCTACAAGTTGTCCTCAACCCCAAGAGAAAACTTGTTATACCTTTCATTACCTTCTCATTCAAATCCATTGCTGGGGTTTAATTATTTAAATATATGCTTAACTGAGCAACACAACTTACATTTGAGCACGTAAATAAATTAGTAGGCCTAGTTTTAAATCATCGATCAAACTGGTTCAAAATGTTGTCTTTTTTCATACAAGTTTAAATTCCTCAATAATAATGCAGCCGTAAATGAATATGCTTCGAATTAATTTCCTACTCGCTGAATGACACTGGCCGGGTTTCCCAGATTCGAATCTGGGAAACCCGGCCAATATCCGAGCCCCCGTTTTCGCATGATTAACGTGCTCACCAATCTAACTCTCAAGTGTGTGGACTTACTTTTACTCCATCTCACCGTAAATTCAAAACAGCAAATTATTGCTTACGCTTGTATTATGGTAATTGAAGCCGACTTATAGCCACAATTTCAAACGGAATCTATGGTCCTATGATAATAATGCAAGTACATGGGATGATTACCTGCACAACTCTCATATCAAGGCCAGTCTCTGAAGATAATTGTTCTCGAACATGACGTGCTGGTTTGGGAGAGTTGTTGTAAGCATTTTTCAGGGTCTCAAGCTGTTTGGCAGTTATGGTCGTTCGCGGCCTTTTTGCAGTGGAGTCTGCTTCTAAAAACAAAAACCAACAAACAAACGAAACTATTAACAGGAGTTAAACTACAAATGTTTTAAATGCAAACAGTCTAAATGTTTACAAATGCAGTGGTAGGATGGCCCTGGTAAAAAATATTCTATTAAAAAAATACGTCTCTGACCTTTCCTCTGACCATGTTATATGTTTTTTGTAGCCTTCAATTGAGTTAAAGTTTTTGAGCTATAGGCCTACCATATTTATGGTGTGCAGTAAAGGCAAACAAGTGAAAGTCATGATAAAGGTTATTTGCGACCTGATTAATATCTGCAATGTAAAGTAACAATCTTTTAATTATTTCGTATTCTTTGTGCGTCATAAAATGCGGCCTATGCAATGCAATTCAATTAACTTAATATGATGCAAATAAAATGCAAATAAAATTAGAAATAAAACACCTTCCTGCACGTGGACCAACCCAATGGCCCTTTCATTAGTAAAATAAACGTGTGTGTTTTTCTATAAAAACTCACGTTAACTCACTCTGTAAATCAAGTAGGGGCAGTAAATTCACACAAACAGATGGGCCAGATAAAACTTGAGTAATGTGCAACCTGTCCCTTTGCCATAACCACAATCAAAGCCATTATGAATTTCAAAGACAAATTGGCAGCAGGCCATTTGGTCAAATAAAGTAAAATATACTTGAATTTAACTAAAGCATGAAGTTGATCAATAATTGGTAAAGGACATGTTAGGTTGGAATATGACATTTTTGGGCCCTATAATAGATTATGGCTTCGAAAATGAAATAGTCTCAATAGCCTTTTTGTAGGCGGTTAAGCCATTGTAACAAAGCAAGGCCGTCGCCATGGAGTCAACATTGGGGGGGGGGGGGGGCGAATTACTTTTTTTTTTTTTTTTGTCGTAGCGTAGCACATTTATATTTTTATATCAATATATTGGGGGGGGGGGGGGGGGGATTTTGACCAGACTTGAATATTGGGGCGGATGTGTCCCCCCCAATATGTATTATGATTACGGCCTTGTAACAAAGCATTGTACAGCATTATGTCATATGATTGCCACTTCACGTTGTAAATGCATAACTCATCTATGGCTTCCATAGACTAATGCATAATCTAGTATCAATTTGGATGCTGGTAACGAAACAATTAGTGCAGGTGGGTCAAGTGTTTATTGGTGACCCGTATTCTCGCAGATCAAGTTAAGGCAACAGCGCTCAGAGCAATTCTTCAATGAGAGGTCAGTTGCTAAAAAGGTAAAAGATGATGCCATTCCAAATTTCAATTTAGGTGAAAAATTCGAGTAGGCCTATAGTGAATAACGGTTGCCAACGATATGATTGATGTGTGATGTTGACCTAATTTATTCAAAAATGTGGGGCACAGGGTTAGTTGATTCTTATTTTCATATGAAATGTTTAGATATGACATGATGATCCACAGATTCACAACAACAACAAAAATCGTGCGTATAGGCATAAACATGTAGGCTACATGTGCGCATCCTTTGGACTTTTGTAGCCGGATGTGTTCAGGTGTATCATCCTTGACCTCTCACCTCTTTGTTTGGCTGTTTCGTAGTCGGTCTTGCATACAAGCCTGCTGTCCTCCATCAAGTAGTATTCATCCCCCGTCGCCAGCTGCCTCTTGCACACGATGCACGCAAAACAGTGCAGGTGGTACACAAAATCCTGCGCTCTCCTTACCACTTGCGTAGGTGGAATACCTTGCTGACATGCGGCGCATTTGGTCCCAAATCTCCTTTTTGGAAATGAGAAGATTACCATCAATATAGTGATATTGATTGACGGACCTCAACACTAAAAAATGTAACTACTTTTGTACAAAGCGTTTTGTTCGTTTGGCTAAAGCCTATTTAACCAAACAATGTTTAAATTACGCATTATATTGCTTGTACTCACTTAAAGAAATCCTCTTTACAATAAACGCTGTCGCCTCGACTGAAGCACTTGTCTGCCAGTTGGGATTGACAGTCGATGCATTTCAGGCACTTGCTGTGCCAATGACGATCCAACACTTTAAGAATGAAGCGATCCACGATGTGTTGATTGCAACCCGTGCATACAGGAATTTCTGAAACAGTAGAAATGATTGATTCTAAATTGGACTAAAAACTCACACGATTAAAAAAGCGACATTTCTAATAACTGAATGATGATAATTAAATAATGAGTCTGCTGTCAGTTGTACAAAATAGCTTTATATGCCTCTCTGTAGGTATTTAGTTTGCCTACATGTTCGAGGCTACATAGTTTTCCGTGTATTACAAGGAAGCCTTTTGAATATTGTAGATTATTCGTTTTTTGTTTTTTTATAACCTATCAAAATGTAATCGCGAAATATATTCGTTTATGGATATAAATAAGGGTAGTAGGGCAGAACCTAAACAAATAACACTGGATATTCCCAAAATAATATCAAGAAATTTTAATTCGTAAAACGTTGATTGTTATCCAAGAATGACTTCGAAGCCTACCGAATAGCTAGGCTAATATATTTAGTCTGGTTGTTGCAAAATGTTAGTAATAATAATGTAATTTAAATGAAATCCCTAGTCCCAGACCCTGTTTTTAGTCACCTGGAACATAACCATTAAAATCACTGAAAACAAACACCAAACATAAAAAGTGTAATCACCAAGAACCATTCAATAATTTAAATCATAACCATTTTCCATCACCACTAGCACTGCAAAGTCTCTCGAAATGTCAGAAGCAATTGCAATAAAAACCCGACTTGGGTTCGTTCCCGAAGTAAAACAAAAATTATATTATCAAAAGCAACTCGGCACTTGATTACTGCATCTGTGATATTATGGCGAACATTCCAAAAAGCGGATGGTCACAGAGTTAAGGACACATAACAAATTCACGAAACGCTCTTACTTTGCATGTTCACAAGTCCTGGAGTTCTAAGGGACACATCCTGAAATTCGAATTTATAATATCTCTCAAGCTTTCCCATTTAGCTGTACTTATTTTATTCCTTCGTTTGAGAGAAACAAAAAAGTGTTTTCCTCATACCATCTCTAACCCTTTACTACGAAGAAACTCGTTCCTTTTTGTCATACCAGAGCATACCCTACTTATGATTTAAAAAGAAGGGTAAACTTCCCTTTTTTGCAATGACTGGTGTGCCAATCAATCACCATGGGCTCATAGGCTGCTTAGGAGGTTTTACCTCACATCCGGTCTCCAAATCATGCCGAGTAGTCCCGTTTCCCAGGGTAGGCACGCGGCTTTCTTTCACGTAAACGAGACCGACCACAACCATCCATTGATCTAGAATGGAACCGATTGATATGCCCATAACAGGCGTACATGTTCGCCAATAGGCATACACCTGATGAACAGCAATGGAAATAAACATAGCCATTTAGTTATCAGTGACCAGGGAGCGTATCTATGATTGTAGGCTTAATTGTTTGTCTTAGATCAAATAACGCATTCTTTTGGGTCTCTCTTTACAAATGCAAATCTTTCGAAGGACATCCACTATAAGTAGGCTATATATTTCTGCATTTGCTTTACATTGATCAATAATCCCCCTAGTACGAACCTAAGACCATGCAAGGTGATCATTCACAACATTGCCATGCCGTCGAACTTTTGCGCACGGCCTTCCCTTCACCACTGCACGGCACAAAAATGGTATTAAAAAGTCCAAGCACTTCATGTTTCTCCCAGCGTTCACATTCCTAGTGTTTAGTTGGACAACTGATTACATTTTAATGGCCCATTTTTTCTGGCACCACAAGGGAGCAATGTGCCGCAATGACGGAAAAGCATAACGAACAGGTGCATCAGACATTATAAATGCAGGAGGTAATGTAAAACTAGTAGGCTATTAAAGGGCCTTATTGCACGCCACAATGCCAGGTGTCCGAAGCCATGTGGTAAGACAAAATTACTAGTAGCCTATACCAGTAGCGGAACAAGTGAAAATACTCTCTGTAGCCTACTCTTTCATGTATGCCTTTATACAGGATTTGTATTCGGAATTGTTCAGAATAGTCTATGTAGGCTGGTACAATTGTTTGTAGCAACTTCGTAAGATAATTTGGTTAAGCCTACTATGATAAAGTAGGCCAATTTGAAAGTTGCCTATGCAATGCTTGGATGAAAATGCAAGGATTCGACAATAAAGCTGTAGGCCTACGTATAGCAGTCTCTTTATTCAGTTCAGAAAAAAACACGTACATTACATGTCACAAAATGTCCTTATCTGTCTATTTAACTTGCGTTTTTGTGCGTAGACTACACATTGGCTATTTGTGTTAGTAGCCTACTAACTCATTTACAATAGGCTAATAATTCTCCGATTGGAGCATCGCACACAGAACATTAAAAAATTATTCAAATTAAACTAAAATATCTAGACTAATTGTACGATATGTCTCTGGAATACCTTTCCGTAATTCCTCGCTCTGTGCCAGTAAGGCAAACAGCATCTCCGTGTTATTCGTTGCTCCTTTTGGAGAGTTATGTTCCTTTTTTCCATCCATTGTTCATGATTTCCGTATAAACAACCCACAAATACTATTGTCTGTGTATATCTCAATTCCTCACATTGACATATAGGCCTATAAACAATATATCAGCGAGTAGCAAGGGTGTTACGGGTTGTGCATCCATGCACTCTAGATTAAAGCAACCTACAATTTGTTGTGTGCTGCGCAGGTTATACCACGCCGTTACCTTGGCAACTAGCCTATTCTAGCTGAGAAACAGATGATCATCACCTTGCAGTAGCCTAATAAAACTAATTGTGCCGTGAATAGTTGCAACTTGGCATCTATGATGCCTTTTGAAATTAGAATGTTTTATTCCAACAATCGGCAATATCCATACATTTCATGTAATTTCTTTGCATGAAAGCTAAAGGGATTGCATTTAGCCTACAGGCTATGCTTTGGAATGACCACAATCATTCATTATGTTAAAAAATAATAGATCAGACATGGATTTTACAATTTGTAGTTGGTAGGCCTAACATAGATTTATTTACTAGGGCAAAAAATATTCACTCTCGTTGCTAGTGTAGGCCTAAATTGTTTTAATTTATTAAAATGATTTCCTTATGATATAGATTTTAAATAAGTTAAAGAGAACTAGGAAAACAAAATTTTCACATTAATAAATTAATTGTATTTGGCCTTATTATCAGTGACATATGTCAGTGTGGCCTATAGGCCTGGCATATATGTTTTACACATTTTGCAAGTAACCTAATAATTTAGCATACTCTTTTATCCAAAGCGAAATAGGCTACAAACAGCCTAGTGCACATAGAAAGTAGCCTACAGTAGAAGATCAAGGATCAGAAGTGCATAGGCCTAGTTGTACAGTAATTCGGTGGTCTAGAAACTATCTGTATTGAGCGTCTGCTAAATGACTAAATGTAGATTTTAGCCACATTGCAAAGTAGCCTAAGCCTAACCACATCTCAGCTACAAGCTAGGTGAACAAAGATAATGAACAGCCTACAGTGCAACGTTTACATCTCAATAGCTTAAATAGGTTCCAATTGAAGGAACAATAACATCTCAATTATATTAGCTGCTGATTAATGCACTGTGAAGTACAATCTTACAATTACGTCTCAATTAGCTTAGAGTAGTGCGCAATAGAGTGCAGTGTGTAGTGCAGCAGAAACAATGACATAGACTAACTCAAGAGCAACATCAAGTTCCCATGAGTGTAGTTTCATACCAGATAGTGTAACACGAGGATCAAAAATACTTTACTAAGTGCTGGGAAGGGACAAAGTCCAAAGTGTCACAGAAAGTGATGACAGGTATAGGCTACCACTTTAAGTGCCCTTTTCATTGAACATAAAAAAAACATTTACCTAAATATTGTCTTAGACACTTAAGTAGTCTGTTATTTATTGTGGAAACATTTAGTTAAGTTGTCTATGTAATTGGACTTACCTTTGGCAAGGCACAAGCAATATTCTCTCTTCTATTTATTAATGTATTATTATCCCCACCTTAACTAGTCTTTTGATTTTTGCACTATATAGACAGTGTAGGTGTCAAAATGTTTGTCTTGATCCCAATTACTTTGCTTGTATTTCCGTGAAGGTTCCATTGCACGGTTTAGGCAGAATTAAAGTATTTGTGGCGAAAAGTACCTCTAACGGTAGCTAACTAGCTAGTCACAGTCAGAAACATCACAACGTCACATGATGCGAACACCATAACAAGACCTGTACAAAAAAAACTAGCTGGAATGTTCACTATTTTCAGTGGAGACCTACTCAGTGAACTAAAAATCTTAGGCAATTTTGTTCTGCATAGCTACTTACAGCTGACAATGAATCCAGGGTGGTGTTATCGCAGGAAACACAGATGGCTTCATCAGCGGTGTTACCCTGTTTGTTTTTCATTTATTTCTCAGTTTTTGTTAGCTAGCTAGTTCACTTCTGGGAGGTACTGAAGCTGGCTAGCTAGGCTCAACTAGGCTAGTAATGGAACAAAAAGGCCACAGGCACAAGCCAGGGTGATAATGTCTCATATGTAGCTTCATATATGTTCATGTGATATCAACACTCGTTTATGGGGGCATATTTTCAGTTAGCAGATGGTACTGTTTGAATCGTAATTCCAGCTCAGATAATGCCAGATAGTGACTACATTGTTTGAATCATCTTGTGTCAAATGGGTTTTTTTATTAATGAAATCCAATATGAGTAAATGCTGAAACATATCAGAAGAAGGGAAAAACATAGGGGAAGTTTAAATCTGGATGTAAGGTTAGGACTATTTTTAAATAGGATTTCCCAATTTCTTAATTTTGGTGCAAGTGTTGAAACTATGTAAGGCTGCCACATATAATCATTAGATTGTAGTCATAGTATTTTGTGTGAGCAGTAACAAAATATGTTGTATGCTATTTAATCTATGCAATTTTCATAAATACTATGCATACTTATTTAAAATATACAGAAATATCAGTTGTGAAATGTAAGTACAACTATGACAATTCTCCAAACATTTGGATGTTTGATATTAGTTTAAACAATAGGTTTGGTGATATGGTAAAAAAAATGCCTAATCTGCAACTGATGCAAGAACACTTTCCTCCAAAAGTGTACCCTCTCTAGGTATTATTTTGTATTATTAGTAGTATTATTATTTTGCAAAAACATCCCTCATCTTTGAATAAGACAAAATGCATATGTAAATGTTGTACATTGGGTACTTTGTTCCCTACGTTGTACGTCCTTGTTTGTTAAATTGTTTATCCCTTAGAGTATGTAAAGTCAAAGTTACTGATGCCAGGTTGGAGTGAAATATCAAATTTCCACCATATAGAAGTATTAAAGTGGCAGGTGATTTTCTTTCTTTCTCTTTCTCTTTCTCTTTCTCTTTCTCTTTCTCTTTCTCTTTCTCTTTCTCTTTCTCTTTCTCTTTCTCTTTCTCTTTCTCTTTCCATCTCTCTCTCTCTCTCTATCTATCTATTTATCACACACACAATTAACTTTATTGACACTGATCTTTGACGCAAAAAGGCGGCTTGGGAAATCAGCGGTAGTGCCATGACTGCCTCGAACCCTGATGAATTTAAAATCAATGACTCACTCATTTGCCTGTATTTTCAGAGTATATGAAACATATTTTGGTGAAAGGTGCTCCCTAATTACTTAATTGCGTTACAGTATTTTTTGTCTAGGTCACTTATTTTTTAGGAACGACCTTGACAGTGCATAGCCTAATAGTAGGAATATGAGCTTCAATGCAATGAAACAAACTGAAAATGTACATTGAAAAATGTATTATTCTCATTTTATATGTAATATAGATGTTTTATTTTTTTTTTATTCTACGTGTTGCATTCTTTAAAAACACAGTTTTTTTATCGACAAGTACCCTACAAGTCTTTCTTCATAGCGTATAAAGCGCAAAATAAATGAATGCAGCATAGGCTACTGAAGATGCTGGTCCCTAGGCAGTTTTTTTCACGGAATAATTTAAAGCGTGCTAATAGTTCTGACTTTGAGTCAAATTAAATGGACATCCAACGTATGTCTTTTGATGTATCACACACATTAAAAACCTAAAGGAATTCGAACCTATACGTAACGAATAGCACATTGCACATTTTTGATATTGAGGTGTATTTTCGTGCAACTGGATGACTTTGAATCTATCCCTACCCTCTTTAACGTTATATTCACATGGCAACGAGACTCAGGTGCTGCACCTGTCGAAATGGAAGGTAACACCTGTTGGATATTCCGCTCCGGTTGAATAGGGGCGGGGGCCGTCTGTTTATAGCCTGGCTCTCGTCCTGTCTCTCTGTAGGTGCGGTTGATTGGTTAGTTGGCGTGACACACTGAAAAGCACTCGGGTAGTCTCCTTTAGCCCATAGCCACAGTCTCCCGTGACAACCTTGAGCGATGGTGTGAAATGACAGCACGCGCAAAACATCTGTTAGCATGAATCTCTAACAATTCAAGCTCATTACGTGTTCATAACGACTTATGCACGCAGGAACAAATAAGAATGCCAGAATGTTAACCTCGAAACATAAAGTAATGTAAGGCTACACGAAGTTGTGTTGTTGGAGATGGTTATGTTTGACTCACTCTTCATTCGGGATAAATATCAATGCATCCTCCAATCCTATCATAAATAATATGTGTTAGATAAATAGGCTATATATCGGCGATATAGGATAGGCTATAGGCAGGGTCGGACTGGCCATCGGGAGATTTCCCGAACGGCCGGTCAAACGGCTGCGGGATAATGCATTTTTTATATAGGCCTGTAATAATCGTGGGCTGGTCTGCGTTTCAAAATAGTTTTTCAGTCCCAGTGCACACCTGGCTATAGGCTACAGGCTATATACATTTATATACAAAATATATATATATATATGTATAATTTTCCAGAAGACTAACTTAATTATCGGGTATATGGTGCTCCACCATTAAGCCTGTATCAACACAATACCTGTTTCGTGCTTGTTTGGGTGATGACAGAAAAACCTCAATGCGTTCCCCTGTTATGCCAATTTCCTGCATAACACTGTAATTTCATGGCTAATTGTCGCCCATTAGCAAACCGCACGGTAGGCCTACTAAATGGACACAATGGATTCACCTGATGAGGGTCTTTAATTAACCTAAAAATCCCCCAATTTATCATGGTTTAGTAATTCCAGTTAAGCCTTGACATGCATGGGTTATAGTTACAGTAGGCCTAGACAAGGAGGCTCAAATACTTCTTACCTTGTTCTGCGCTGTAACGGGAGTAATTTCCGGAATTTTGACAACTTGATCCAGGATGTTCAAGCAACATTGTTAACAGTGGTAAGTTTATTCTCAAACGAACACAAATTAAAATATGATGATTTGCAAAAAAAAAAAAAGTATCTCCTTAGTAAAAAACTCTTGCTACAACGAACAAAAACGCATTAAACGATTGCTTTATCCTGTGTGCCTGATGTAGCAGTTTCCTGTTGCTACAAACGAATCCTCAACGAAGACCTGACTCGGACACCGTTCACGGAAATTTAAAAAATGTGCAGCAAGATGCTATTGATCCCGTGTTGGTAGCTGGGGATGAGCTAAAGAGAAGATAATTCAGGGGGTGGGTGGATGGAAAGTAATGTATGACCATTACCAACGTCCGCTGACCTCGCGATGCAACCGGTATTTGTTTTTGCATAACAAAAGTAACCGCTCGAGTTGAGATGCTATAACTATACGCGTGGAGAGGGATGCCCTGTCCACGGTCCTGAATAAGAGGCGGGGTAAGAAAAAGGAGGAGGGTGGGGGAGTTACCATATGTGCTTGATTCTAGAGTCGTGTGGACACCCTCCTCCAACCTCTTCCTTGTCTTCAATCCCCGACCCTCTTCCGTCCCTCCTCTTTTCAGAAGTAGGCTACACGTGGTCACTTTCCATCGCGCATTATAGGGCAGTGGGCTCTTTATTGGTACAACATTGTACATTTCAATTCTACCGTCCTTGTCTGACCAATATGTCAGAACAACTGTCAAGATTTGAGCTTCCATTTTTTCCTATTGTGTTTAGGTTGTCCCTAAAAGAGGAACGAGAAGATTGAATATCACCTCAGATT
Source organism: Hypomesus transpacificus (assembly GCF_021917145.1). Lineage (NCBI taxonomy): Eukaryota > Metazoa > Chordata > Actinopteri > Osmeriformes > Osmeridae > Hypomesus > Hypomesus transpacificus. Next base: position 146,196 of record NW_025813716.1, on the reverse strand, counting down.
ACCTCAATCAAAAGTGTTAGAAATATTGAAATAGATTTGTATATTTCTAATATGCGTAAAATATCATATGGTCTAGGAAACTATTTTTTAAATAGAATTCACAATTCAAAACTAGCTCAAAGAGTTTATTTGAAAAACAGCAAAAAAAATTTTCACAGTCCTTCACAGTCCAACCTTTCTCTTAAATGCTTTGGTCAATTTATACTATAAATAGCAATTTATAATTTCATTTAATAATACAAATGTAATGATTGCACCATGTCACAGGCATGTCTTTTACCCAAACAACTCAGTTCATCATGAATACATCAATTGACAGATTTGATCAGATTCTGGCCCCACAGCACGCTAGCGCACCAGTGGGTCCAAGCCAATGAGGCTACTACACAAATGCTTATTGGGTTAAAATCAAGCCACATTAACAATGGAATCTCTATCTATATCTAACATCAACTTCCTGGTGGTTTCCATAAAATAAAAGGCACTTGTTAAAAACCTTATTGTTGTACACTAATATTTGTTCCTCAGTAATCCCTGGTCAACAAGTCAGCCCGATCTCTTCATGCTGATTAATTAGTAACACTAATAAATCTGCAAGGAATCCTATAATTTACTGTAACTTGTATTTCAAAGCAAACCAGCCTTAAATACATTTAGACAAACTGCACATCAACAGCCTCCAAATAACTGAGAGGGTTTTTATGTAATATTTGTTCCACTTTCATGCTGGACAGTAATTATCCATGTCACGACGTGAGGTGGGGTTGGACCCAAATGCAGGGGAGTCGGCAGGCAGGGTCAAACAAAGGGTTTAATACTCAAAAAACTGGGACACAGACAGGGTAACACGCAGCGACAAAGCGTAATGCTAAGACAAAAGACTGGACACAAAACGGGAAACTAAATACACAGAAACAAACAAGACACAGGTGAAGACAATGAGACAGGGAAACACTAAGGCAGGGCAAAACCAAAAACCAGGGGCGCACGGCTGTGGCCGTGACAGTACCCCCTTCTCAAGGGACGTCACCGGACTTCCCACAAGGCCGGGCAGGGGGTCGGAGCAGGTCCGGGGGACGACCTGGAGGTAGGGCAGAGGGTTGGAGCAGGTCCGGAGGTCGGCCCGGAGGCAGGACAGAAGGTCGTGGCAGTTCTTGGGGACGGCCCGGAGGCCGGAGCAGGTCCAGGGAACCACCCAGGGGCAGGATGGGCACAGGGGATAGGAGGCGCCTGGGAGCGCGGAGGAGGGGGCACCTGGGAGCGCGGACGAGGGGGCGCCTGGGAGCGCGGACGAGGGGGCGTCTGGGAGCGCAGACGAGGGGGTGTCTGGGAGCGCGAACGAGGGGGCGTCTGGGAGCGCAGGCACTGCGGCAGGCGGCGGCCAGAAGTCCTCGGGCGGAGTAGGCGGTGGCCAGGCCCCAGGGCAGGACCAAGGCTGGGGCACAGGGCAGGACCGAGGCTGGGCCACAGGGCAGGACCGAGGCTGGGGCACAGGGCAGGACCGAGGCACAGGGCAAGAACGAGGCTGGGCACAGGGCAGGAACGAGGCTGGGGCACAGGGCAGGAACGAGGCTGGGGTACAGGGCAGGAACGGGGCTGGGTACCGGCGGCAGGCGGCCGAGACTCCCTGGCAGGAACAGCCTCGGTGGTCTGGGTGCTGGGCGGCGCAACCTTGTTCGTCCGGGCGCAGGGCGGCACAACCTCAGGATGAGGCAGGGGCTCAGGGCAGGATCGAGGCAGGGGCTCAGGGCAGGACCGAGGCTGGAGACGGGGTTTGGGCTGGGGCTGGAGCCAAGGCAGGAACCAGGACCTAGGGTGGGCTCTCCGCTGCAGGCTTCGGGGTCCACCAAAGGCAAGCCGGGTCCCCATGAAAGGGTTCGGGGAACTCACCGCTGTCACAACAACTATAACAAAATACAGAAAATGTATCATAATACTATAATGATGTTAATGATGTTGGTAAAATAAGATTTATAATATAAAGTTCTAGCAATAAGACAAAAAACTACCGCACCCTAAACTCAAATGTGTCATAGCAAAACACTCCTTCGGTCATGGGCATCTTAACCAGCCCTTTCCTCCAAACTCCAGACATGAATATTATTAAAGTGACCCTCAAAAAAAGGCTGCTCCTGTTGCTCTTATCCTGCCCTCCCACCACATGGTGTGCATGTTGGAGGATCATTACATGAGATTGGTTAAGTGTTAATGCACCTGGGGTCCCTCTCCACACAGCAGCAGCAATCTCGTTTTAATGGTCCCTGACATTTACCACCCGCACCCCCCATCAAAGTCCCAGGTTGAGTCTTAGCTGATACTGTAGAAGAACACAGGGACAATACAGAGACATGAGCACATGACCAGCAACTCAGAAAGACAAGAGTCACTTGAAAAAAAGATACAAAAGAAGAAGGAAAAGCACCATCTCTTGTCAGGCAGTCTGATAATGTTTCAATAACTCCAACTTCCCTCAAGTAGCACAACTTATCTTTTGAGAGTTGATGATATTAAAGTGGTATGAATGTATGAATATCCAATTTCAGGTTTGAAGCATCTGTAGGAGACAGTACACTAAATGCTCACATTCAACCACTAAATGGAAACGACGTCAACAACCTTAGTCTCTCTTTCTCACAGGATCTGACTGGAAAATATTTGGGCTTCAACATTGCAGTCCTCCTGAATTCTGCATCTGGACAGCTTGTCAGGAAAAAGTATGATGTGAAAATGTTCAGCACACATCACAAATCAGTTTAACAATCTGTAACGATGACTACAATTATTGAAAGGCAAATCTGAAATATGATGATGTCTCGTTTCTTTTCCCACTGATGTATGTCAGGTGGCTGAGCGGTTAGGGAATCGGGCCAGTAATCAGAAGGTTGTTGGTTCGATTCCCAGCCATGCATAATGATGTTGTGTACTTGGGCAAGGCACTTCACCCTAATTTCCTCGGGAGTAATAATACAAATAATAATAAATGTTATTTATATAGCGCTTTTCGAGGTACTCAAAGTCGCTTTACAGAGCTTTAATGTCCCTGTACTTACTGTAAGTCGCTCTGGATAAGAGCTTCTGCTAAATGACTAAATGTAATGTATGTGTGTGGCTAAATATTGCCGAAGTGATTCATTTGAGCAGGGATTTACATTCTGTAAATCTTCTTCTCTCCCCTTGTCAGTATCAGTCAGGGAACTTCTTTTCATATGCAAGCGCCATATTATAGCATGGTAATATTGATTGCAGGGCTATACCAAATGTATAGCCCGCATAAACTTAATATATGATGCAATACATAATAACAAAGTGTAAGTGGTAGGGAAAATGTCACATTTAGCCAACTGTCTCACACACACCCTGAGCAAAACTTAATTTCACACCACTGCTCGTCCTCTTGTCTTGTGCTATGTGGGCAAATCTTACACAGTACAGGTATCAGCAAATCAGCAACAGAAGAAGTGCCCTAGCTCTAAATAGCTTCCATATTTTTTCAGATGCAGCATTGTATTTGTCAAGTCAGCTAAACATGGGTTATTGGCAGCCCACTTCACAAATCCAGTGCCTCTAAATGCCTTGTGTCAGAGTACAGAGGCACAGGCACTAGAGTGAATAATTTGGACAAAAGCTTCTCTATTCCACACCCAGTTTTCAAGGGAGACAGTCTCATGCATTACCATGCATTTTGTTTTTTGGGAAAAGTAGCCCCTCTCAGCCTTAGAGTGCTTGGTCTGCAGTTTTCACCCCCATTGTTTTTCTGTGCAATGAAGCCATATCATTTATCTTACAGTGAATATTCTGGGAAATTATTTGCCAATTGAAAAGGTGGGAGCTAATAAAAATGTGATGTCAAATAAAAGTTGGTGCAAGTGCCAAGGTGAATCCAATTAATTTGTAGGGTGGTGGTGTTTATTTGTGGTGATTGATATGCATATGTATGAGCCAATGATGTATGTCTGTGTGTTGGTGTTTAAACATGATTGCGCACCCTAAGTGTGATGGTTTGAATTTGTACTCATGCTTGGCTATAGGTTACAATACAGTGTGCATGTATGTTTGTGAATGTGATCACAAATGTGAACGTGTTTGTGTGATTATGATGGTGTATGTCAGTGTCTAACAGTGCACAGCTGAGCACAGTTAGAAAGCACTCCTCCTCTGCAATGGGTCCCCCTGTCTTACCCCATGCTACCCCTCTGACACCAAATGTCTATTGTTCTCCTGTCATGATCAGTCATGTCCTCCATTAACTGGCCTTGTGCGGGATAGAGGCGACAAATCACACGCCTCATTACTCTGGCTTGGTTACTCTGTGTTGGAGTGGTCCCAGGACACTCAGCCTGTTGCTGTATGGCAGTGTCCAGGCCAGTGTTCTGGATCTCTGAAAGACAAGGGGGAGAAATAAACGTGAGATGGTCTCCTAGGCGTACACTGGGCTGTGACGTTAAACACAATTCTGATAGGTGGGAGGAGATGTGCAGATGGTATCTGATATATTATAGGGTTTTATGGTTTGAAAACATGGCGATTAAGTTAATATGTAAGAAGCATGGTAGGAGAAGGAAGGAAAGAGGAGCCTCACAAACAGCATCCAAACATCTATCTTGATACCTCAGAAGCAGATGCTGGTTTACGTATAGTCTTAAGACCAAGTGGAAAGGAGGAAGGATTCATGAAGGCATTCAATACAATAAATGTATTTGTAGTGAAAGCCAGGACCTCAAATATGAAATCAGAGTACATACTTAAAAGAAGAAAAGTGCAACTGACATTGTTAAAACTACCAGTATCCATCTAATTGTCACAACTCAAAGCTAATAAACTACAGTCAGTTGGTCAGCAAATTACCTTGTGAATTAAATGCCGGGCATAGAATCTATCTCTGCTGGTGGCTAGACTAGATCTTTAACTGTTTTCATTGTTTTGAAATGCATCCATCTGGCAGAATTTACTGACCAGCCAGAACCCCAGCCCTTCCTAGCCCAGCCCATACCAACCCATGACCAGCAACAACTCCCCCAGCAGCTGGCAAAACTGCCCAACCGCTATTCATTTTCAGCCTAAAGAGTAACTGACACACTCGCTGCAATGCCCTTTGCATACAAACAAACACACACACACATGCATGACACACACACAGAAACACTTACTGAGATAACTGTCCTTCCTTGGCCTGTCAGTCAGGGGTTCAGAAGGCTAGGGGTATGTGATGGTGGGGGTTGGGATAGGAGGGGTGAAGCAAGACGGGTGACACCATTAAGCCCTTTGTTTCTCACTTCCCTGAAGGAGTGGGAAGAGGGAGATGGGTGAAGAGGTGTTCAGATATAAACCAGCCTATGACTGCCTAGCTATATATATCCATTATATAAGTTATCTAGTGCAATGACCATTTGAGGGATCTATTACTCAGTCAATTGTCAGCTTGCTAAATACATTTGTTGGGTATATTTCAGACTGTGACTTGTTGCTAGTTGAGAATATGCTTTCTCTTGTTTTTTCCTATTTCACAAATCGCAGAATCACTTTGCCAGTTACCCTACTACAGTAAGCTGGCTCTAAAACTCATGTTGGTAGCTTCCTAGCTAATATTAGCTGCTGAAAGCCAGACTTTACTGTATATCTACGAAACGCTATGTGGGGATTGACATAAAGCTAACCTATGGTTTTTACGTTCCATATGCAGAAGCTAGTTTCAAAGAGTCTTGTTGCTGTGTTTTTGACAAATAATGCAGTGCCTGTTGTTGGCCGATGTATTTATATTTATTTGTTGCAAACCGCTCATCCAAGTAATTTTACAAGATATTGCATGTTCTTGGGCCCTGATTTAGCAATAAACAGTATCTGCCTCAACTTCATACAGTGCCCAGGTCTCCAGATAATTGAACCACAGACACACATACAGACAGAGATTCCTGGATAATATAGTTAGATTTGCGTAGTTTAAAAAGGCGATACAATTTAAAATGTCTGTTGATAAAAATTTGAAATGTTTTTCTTTCAGAAACATTTAAGTGTTGAAAACATAAGCATCATAAGGAATCCCTCTCAAAATATCCATGGCCCTTATGCTGGGGACACACTTCACAATTTTTTTGATCTTATAAGATCTTCAAACTGTGAGAGACCACACACGTGAAGACAAAAAATCCTAGATTTAGCCGTTTTGCTCCTACAGTGTGTGGGGGGCCATGATTTGACAAAGACAGCACACCACACACAAACAGATTTCCAACCTTCCAACCTGTGTCCCGACTGTAACACAAGGAATCTCGCAAAATCTGTCGAAACTTAAGAATAAGCATGGCGGACGATATGCAGGAAGAAATTGAGATGATAGTGTTTGGAATGATTTTCACAAAAAATTCACGGAAAAAAAGAAAAGCGTTTGCTGTTGCCACAAATCATGCTTCCCTCTTCTCTCAGCTCGCTTTCTGATTGGATATTGTTTCGTTTCACGTGATAAACTCTGCGTTTGTCTTCGGTGTTCCCCCCACATATCAAGATTTCTGATCGCAAATATTCAACATGTTGAATATTTAGGATTTGTAATCGGGGCGCCGTCCTTCAGAGTAGATCCGGTCGTCACTCTTGACACACTTCACACCAAGGGAACATCTGATAAAATGATCTGTAGAACCATCAACATAATCGGGACGTTACCTAGGATTGTCGGAAGGAGCAAAATCAGCCTGATTATCCTGTAGTGTGTCCCCAGCATTAGAGACCTTGGGCCCTATCTTGCACCCAGCGCAATTGTACACCGACGCATGTAGCCTATCATTCCTATTTTGCATCCGATGCACAGCTGACTTTTTCCTCCACAGACGCACGTCGGTAAATTAACCCTAATGTAAATGAAAATATATTGCAGTATAATGGAAAATATCATGTGATATATTAGGCAATATATGTCCATATATGGGATGTAATATTTATATTGTACGGAAATACATGGGATAATATATTGATGATAAATATATAACTAATATATTATAAACTATAATATATATTCATGTAATATATTGCAATATATTGCAGAATACAGCAATGATTGCCGTTTTCCATATATTGCAACATATTCAACATGAATGTATAACATATGTGTTTATATATCCCAAAATATATGCAATTTTATATCTATAAATACTACCATAATGTATTCCTTTATTTATATATTTATATGGGAAAATGTATTGGTAATATATGTAAAGATATAGTATGTTTAATACTAATGTTTAATATATGGTAGAATATATTTGAATTATATGTAAAAAATATAGCTGCAAGCAGCAATGGCGAATTCCTCCTTCAAAATGGCAAAATATTGTAAAATTGACATAATAGATAGTTACACCGGGATTACCCAGAAAACCAAAAACTGTTTTGTAAAAAAAAAAAAAATGTCTATGTCTGGAGTTAAACCTGGAATCCATCGTTTACCAGCACAACCTCTCATCTAATTGAGCCATTCCGAGATCTAGATTATGTAGTGTTCAGTTACTGAATAATAAAATAAGACGTTTCTCCTATGGCAATCATAGTCACATTTGGTCCAAGCTCAAACAGCTCAAGTTCAGTCATATTTTCACATATTAAGGTGAAACTTTGCAGGGTACTTCAGGCGGAAGTCACCTTAAAGCCTATTCCTGACGGGGGAATCCTAATTATATGGAAAGATATACATGAAATAAATGTACAGATATGTGTTCAATATATTGTGGAATACATTTTTAATATAGTTAAAATTATATGGAAAAATATTTAAAACATATAATGACAATGATCGCTTCCAGCAAACTTCTTTTGAATTAGCCATTCCCCCCTAAATAAATGTCAATCTTACGGTATTTATGTTTTTGGGGGCACATTTTCAGTTAGCAGGTGGTACTGTTTGAATCGGGATTCCATTCGCAATACTGCCGTTGACAACCTTCTTAGAATACCTTCTAGATGGCTGAGCAGTTAGGGAATCAGGCTATTAATCAGAAGGCTGCCGGTTCGATTCCCGGAACCGCAAAAATGAAGCTGTTTCCTTGGGCAAGGCAATTCACCCTACTTGCCCCTGTACTTACTGTAACTTACCTGTAAGTCACTCTGGATAAGATTGTCTGCTAAAGGACTAAATGTAAATATCACCATATATGTCTGTAGATTGTATGGGCATGTTCTCATTTATATACACATGCATTGTACAATATATCTTTCCATGTAATTTTACATATATTTAAAATAAATTCTACCATATATGAAGCATACATGTGACACTATATCTTTAGATATATTACCCATACATGTTCACATATAAAGCGGGATATAAATTGCATATATTTTGGGATATATAACCACATATATGATATATTAATGTTCCATATATTGCAATATATGGAAAACGGCAAACATTGCTGTATTCTGCAATATATTGCAATATATTACATGAATATATATTATAGTTTATAATATATTAGCAATATATTTATCATCAATATATTATCCCATGTATTTCCATACATTATATATTGGTCAATGTAATGGAAAATAATATATTACAATATATTAAAATGTATTTCAAATCATATATTGGTATATATATTTTCTTTCCGTAAGGGAAGGAATGAACTTGCGCTTCCTGGGGCAGTTCAGCAAAAAAGAGGAGGCATGTTCCGCCGCAAACGTTCCTTGGTGCTATTTTGCAGTTTCAGAAAACAATTCCGCCACAGACCAGTCTAAAGTCAAGTCGCGCATTATTCAGATTAATGACACATGCCTGGCTCGTGCGCACTGCTGGCTAAGCCAGGGGCAGGGGCTTCTTCATGCAAAGCTGTGTTACATTGTTTTGATTTATTGTATGGCTGTGTTACATTTCTTTCATGTCAATGATTAAAAAGATTTTCATGAGAAATCTCTATATTACTTGATTTGTAACAATTGTGGCAATTTCCTCCCACGCCTGTTTAACCGAAGCTAATTTGGGTGGGTTTTCTTCTCCCATCCCCATACTATGTTACTTCTCTGTCTTTTACTGCCCCGACGAGAACGTCGGTCTCCTCGGCTGTGAACCGCTCCTGGCGTGTGCCGGGCAAATCCCTGGTTCAGCAAAGAGGTTGCTGCACTCCATAGGAAAAAACATTCTGCATTTCAAAGAGGTGACAAGGAGGAGTACAAGATTGCCAAGTATGAACTACGTTCTGCAATCAGAAAAGCAAAGTCTGATTAGGCTAAGAAACTGGAGTATCAACTCACTACCAACAACCCTAAGTCTGAAGGAGATAACCAACTTCAAGAAATGGCCTGCCTCTCCACCAGACGAGGACCAGTTCCTGGCAATCTTTCCCTCTCCCCCCACTCCTCCCTTTGTCATCCAGGGGGTATTCCAGGTAGCGGGTTTAACAAACTCTGAGATTAACCCTGAACTCTGAGTTGAGTTACTCTAACATGGGAAACTCCGAAAATTCGGCTCCAGAAAAGCTGATGTGAATTTGTTAACTCAACTCGGAGTACGGCAACTCTGAGTTTAGCGCGTGCATGAATACTACCAAAAGCCAACATCTATGGAGCTCCGATACTAGGATTCACCATGGCAACTGACGACAAAAAACGTTGTCCTACTTCACCACACTTTAGATATAACTTTTATTTCGTGTTCATGTTCAATCTGAGCACATATTCGGGAAAAAAAGCAACACACAGCTGTAGCAGTGTAGCCTTTAGCTACAATTGGTGTGGGAGACAATTGCTGCCGAGTTAATGCATTCACTATTTGAATGCAATAGCCAGTCCATACATTGAACATTTAACCCCACGTTAATATTACAGGAGAAAAAGTGGTGGACTTAATAAAATAGCATGTTCAATGTTATATTACATATAAAAATATACTACGAACAGGTAATGCATATTTTGCTTATAGGCTACGCTTGTGATTGTAGCCTCGACGTCACCATGGTTTTAATCATATTCGACATGATACAAAGTTTAAATATCAATTGGTGCCTATTTCAACTTGTGGTAGCAGTTTCCCTCAACAGAATGATTTTATCAAAGGATGATGATGATGATTAAGATGACGAAGAGACATTAATGACTGCTGCTGCAGAAATGAATGCAGAGAATTACTATGTATTGTAGCTACTGGTAGTTCTCTCTCCCCCTACTTTTATTTACAGGCTTTTTTGTAATTGTCAGTTAAACTGACATTATGAGAATAATGAATATAAAAACGAAAAATATTTGCACATTCTGACAACAGGGCATGCTGTATACGGTGAGATGTTAATTTAATGGAAGGCAAATTTTGCATGTGGAACAGTGAAATGTAGCTAATGTAATCTCATGTTACAAGTAGGCTAAATTAGTTGTACAAACTGTACCTCGTGAAGAAAGTGCCAAAAACTGACCAAGAGATGGCGTAGGCCTGCTTAGGGTAGAAGAATAAAGGCTAATCTCGAAAAAGATTTACTTGAACAACAGTTACGAGGGGATGCATGGTCACAGGTGATGTTAATTGTAGGAACAATAACCTATATGAATATTAATAGTTGAATTTTCTGAATTTCTATTTTGACCAAGAGATGGTGTAGTTAGGGCAGAAGAATCTCAACTTGATGGCTCTCACATCTCATTGTGTAAATTACTGTAGCATTGCTAGTCATGTTGATAAGTAAGGGTCAAGATTCTGGTGTAGTTGTTCTTAAGGAATTATGAAATATTGTTCTGTGGATTACTGATCAAGACGTTCTCCTCAGCTCTAGCTTGTCCTACTCCTTCTTCCTCACTTTTGCTTTCTATCTCTGGTTTACAATAATCATGGTAGAGTAGGCATAAGAGTTAACCTTCATTGATATCATTCATTTGCAATATGATAACAATTATTTAACCATTCTTGCTCTGATTTAACCCAAAAATCAAAATAGTCAAATGACTGTAATTCCATTGGTATTGGCATTATTTGGTTAATATTGTAGCGACCCACGGATTGGTCGCGTGTTAACTCGCGCTGTTGGCGCAAAGGATTGTGGGTGGCGCAATTCACATACTTGTTTCATGTTTGGTTAATGTTGTATGCATGTTTGAGTTGAGTGTTGTTGTTCTGTCAATTAGGTTTGTCAGTGGATGATGTATGGATATTAGTAACTATAAGTTATCGTTGTTGCCATAACTGTGAATTGTATGTGAGTTAATGACTTGTTGTTGGCATTCACATGTGATTGGTGGTGTAGTAATAAAACCTGTAGTCGAGCGGTGTATGGGACACAGGATAAAAAGGTCTTCTTCTCTGCGTCCGATTATTACGCATCCACTCCAATATAGACCCCTAGCGCCATCGTTACAATATTAATAAACTGTTCAGTAGGGGTGGAACGGTACACTGAAGTCACGGTTCGGTTCGTACCGCGGTTCAGACATCACGGTTCGGTACGAGTTCGGTACAATGGGGGGAAAAGCAAAAACAAAAATGCAGAAGCAGGGCTCCAGACTAATGCTGTACATGCAAGTCTTAGCTAAATGTATGATGCGCTTGTCGATCAGTCCTCCTACACCACGACACGATAGGCTACTAGCTGAGCAACAGCGCAAACACAGGCAGGGATACAGTAGCAGCAACACCGGCCTTGGTCCCTTACATATACAACAAAACACGGACGTTGACGGAGTGCGAGTTGTCAGCTGCACCCTCCGTTTCACTAACGACTGATGGTTGGACTTCTTGTGCTACCGAAAGCTAACTCACGGTGACTGCTCATTTTATTGACTGAGTGGGGAATGAAAGCGTCAGTTCTACAGACACGGCCCCTGTATGAGCAGCACACAAGCACTCACCTAGCTGAGAAGCTACAGAAGATCGTGGCAGAGTAGAAAGTAGAGAGGCCTGGAAATTTGGAATTTATTGGGTGTGTACAACGTCAGCACACGTTAGCAACAACTCATAGATACTACGCTCTGGATAAAAGCGTCTGCTAGACTAAATGCACGTTGAAAAATAGTAAAACTATCTGGTGGTTGGGTTAGTTCAAACACTGTGGGGAGTCCGGTCAGAACTCCGTGTGATCATGCAAGGTTCCAGTAATCAGACGTTGTATCCAGAAATGTATTCTTTATTTATCAACTGACAGGATTGGAGCTGGGATAGTAGTTTCTCTCAGGATATTCAGTATGTGGATGTGTGTGTGTGGTTTCTGAAAATACAAACATAGATATATATATCAGTAATGCAGAATAAAATATGCACGTTCTCCTAAACCGAAACTAAACAGCGCTAAGCTCCGTTCGTAGGCTAGCATTGAACTGTAAAACATACATTACATACAATTTACTTACTTAGGCTAACACGTTTTGATAAATGGACAACACAGAGTCAACTTACATTTAGGTGGACGCACACGATTCGACGTATCCTACTAACTAACTTAAACTTAACAGCTCTAAAATCCTGTCGAACTCTTTCTGATTTATTGTGACTCTTGTAAATAACCGTCACTAATCTAGTTGAACGCTCGCGCAGTCCTTCTTCTTAAAGGGGAAGCACCCTTTTTAACACACGTTCTAGTAAGACAGCAATATCAGCGAGACCTCAGCATTAGTACCGCAGCTAAAAGTCTAGGAAAGTTTAGGCAAGTTTAGGCTATTTTTCGCTAGACTTACACTACGAACATTCATATTTAGCACAAGCGTTGCATAGGCTACGTCTTTAGTGCTGCTGCTGCTGCTGCTAGCTATCTCAGGCACAGCTCGGCTACACAGGTGGCGGCGCCAATCAGTTTCAGAGCTAAGGCGGGGCTACAGATTGTCCCTAAATAACATGAATATCTTAGCCTGACGTTGTCATACTCATAATTCTAGTCAGAATATGAGTCTGAAAACTCTCTGTTGGGCTGTGACTATGGGGCGTGTTTCAACCGAACTCGTAAAACAAATGCCTCTTCGCTCAATTGGATAGACCTACAACCAATCAAAGCAACGTAATATGTTGTTTGTTAAAAAACAAATTCAACCCAAGCGCTCTTTCTAGACATTGTTGATTATGTTACTGTTGATCATCTGTCCATCATCGTATAAAGCCCGCCCTGGCAACTTCATTGGTCCGTCCCGATTCTGGTTTTCTGTAGTTGTCCCCAATACAAGACCCTCCAGACCCAACTTCCCGACCAAATTTTTTTGTGGGCGGGGAGAAGTTGGGCTGGCAGCCACGCTATGAATATCTTACAGTAGTTCCGCATTACATTAATTAATTTGCACGCAAGTTTTATACATTTTTATACCGTATGTATTCTCCGTGTAATTTCACGAGCCGAACCGTGACGCCCGTACCGTACGGTTCGGTACGAATACATGTACCGTTCCACCCCTACTGTTCAGTTTCCCATCTTCCTTCAAACCATAGGGGAATTAGTTTCGGTTGTTTGGCCAATATTGACCCCCTATAATGTTGAAATAGATTTGCTGAAACACCAGTTTCAGGATGATACATCATGTAAATTGTAGGAATCATATGAATCATGTAAATTGTAGGAACAATAGCCGATATAAATAGGCTGGGCTACTCATTGTGATTTCTATTTGTAGGCAATGAAGAAGACCAAATACAATTTCAATTATTAGGGTTCCTCCGTCAGGAGGACCCTATTGTAATTGTTGGTATTATTATTAGGCGCCAAGCAGCGAAGCTGCGAGGCACCTATTGTTATTGTTAGTATTATTATTATTATTATTAGAGGCCAAGCAGCGAAGCTGCGAGGCACCTATTGTTATTGTTAGTATTATTATTAGGGGCCAAGCAGCGAAGCTGCAAGGCACCTATTGTTATTGTTAGTATTATTAGGGGCCAAGCAGCAGCAAAGCTGCTGTGGCACCTATTGTTTTTGTTAGTTTTATTGGGGTGTGCTTGCCTTTCGGCGAGCACAAACCATTGTTATCTCACATATATATTATTTTTATTATTGTTTATTTTCGCGCCCCTAAGGCTCAGTCAATATTTGGACTACATAGACAACGTCGATGTCAAAAGGTTCGTCTTGGTTGCGATTGCGTTGGTTCTATTGGGATTTATGTTTCGTTGCACGGTTCTGGTTTTAATTAAGTTTTTGTGGCAAAAGTGAAGCTAACGGTGGCTAACTTGCTAGCCACAGTCACTGACGCTGCTGACGTCACTAACGTCACGAAATATCACATGACTACCTCTAGCAGAACATTAGTTTAGCAGCTCGTTAACTTCTGGGACATAGCTAGGCTAACTGCTTTACTGCAAGGGAGGAGCAGAAACGCCACAAGCAAATAGGCCAGGGTGAAAACTATTTAGTCATTTTACTTTGAGATACTTTAACTTTGTGATATGAAACACAATTGTGAAGTGTAATGTACAATATAAGCTGATATAAGGAAGTAGTTACGTCTACTTTCGGAAACAGTAGTCTACTATTTCACTGAAGTATTAGCATCATGACATTAGCCTCTGTTGCCCGGGCAACACATACTACAGCGGTCTATGATGCATCTGTTTTCAATCGTTAAAATAAACATTCTTCTCCAATACATTTTCGTTGTAGGATTTATAATGACATTATATTACAAGTAAACAATTTTTGGGTGAAATTATCATTACCTGTGGTTTTAAACTAGTGTAGCTCACTGCAACACTGTACAGTAGCCTAGTAGGCTACTTACAAAACAGCGTTAGCGGCTAGGTAAAGACTACTAACAGACCAGCGCTAGCGGCTAGGTAAAGACTACTAACAGAACAGTGCTAGCGCCTAGGTAGCCTAGTAGGCTACTGTAGCTAACAAAAACATCTCCACAGCTGTTTACAGTACTGTAGGAAGTCAAACGGCGGCACATGTTTTTGGTGAAACTATCTGACTAGTTACTACTAACCTGAACTCCATTGCCACAGCCTAAACTTTGTCAATCTGTTCATGAAAATAATTCATTTCAGCCTAGACCGTACAATGGAAGTAACGTTAAATCGAATTCAACCAACGCAATCGCTACCAAGACAGTCTAGTAGTAGTTGTAGCCTACAATCTACCGGGGCAGCTTCTCCACACAGCAGGGCTATATATCGCATTTTGCCTTGTTACTGACAATGATCGCTACCACTGACATTCTTATGAATGAGTGATTTTCCCCTAAATAAAGGTCAAGCTCATTTACGTTTTTCGGGGCATATTTTTCAGTTAGCAGATGATACTATTTGAATCACGATTCCATCTGAGATAGCTAGCTACTGCTTGTAACGTTGTTGTTAAAAAAATTTCAAAGGGGGTTCTTTATTAATGAATGAATGTAACATGAGTAGGCTAAATAACTGAAAATATCACGAGAAGGGAAAAACTTACAATGACGTTTAAGTCATAGAGATTAGGTCAATTTTTACACCGGTCTGCCAAATGTATTCGTTTTGATTCAACTATGAGGTTGCTAATCACCATTCCCTCTTGCAGGGGAAATGAGAAGACAACTATTTCATTCTACTCTTCACTCTTAGTAAAGAGTTTTTAAATCTATGTAATCTTTATAAAAAATAAGTAGGCTATGCATTTTAATATAAAATATACAGAAATGTAATTTAAATACGGACCCCTGCAACCAACACAAGTAAGCAAGCACACCCTACAATTTCCCCAGAAATTGTACCATCTCTAGTTATTATTAGGGTTCCTCCGGTAGGAGGGAACCCTATTGTTATTGGTGGTATTATTGTGGCACCTATTGTTTTTGTGATTTTTATTATTATTATTATTATACTTAGGACTAGGAGTCTATGGCAGCCCATAGAACCGATTGGTGCGAAGTTTTGAAATTTGGCACACTGATTTGGAACGGTCTCCTGATTACCGTCACCAAGTTTCATGTTGATCCCTGAAGCTCTATAGCGCCACCAAGGCGTCAAAGTTGGAGGTGCGTTTACGCCCACAACTTTTGAACTGTGAGACCGTTTTTCTTAATTGAGGTATCATTGGATTCCTTGGATGCAGACGATTCGATTGAACCCTGTGACGTCATTGTCGTCATGATGGTTTTTACGTCATTTGTATTTTAAGAAATTGCTACGTTTTCGAACTCGTCCTAGGCCGTTGCTCCGATTTTCATGAAAATTGCAACAGATCATCTTCAGACCATGCCGACAAAAAATTATCAAAATGTTATCGATGAGTCAAACCGTTCACGAATAACGCAAAAACGATTTTGACAAAGAGGACGCCAAAGCGGACGTGAGGCCTTGACTCTGCGACGGTTTACCGTATAGAGTCGAAACTTTGGAAATGTCATCACGAGCATGCAATCTAATCATCTTCTTACCACAATAACCTTGATATGTCAAAATATGACTGAATTACAGCTGTTTATACTTGGGTCAAATCTGACAAAGCTCGCTACTGGAGAAACGGCTTCCTTATTTTTAGTCTGTAACCGAACACAGCATTTTCCAGCAGAGAGAATAGCTCACTGGGATAAGACGGGCTGCTTTGGAACGCAAGGTCGTGGGATCGAATCCAGCCCCAGTCATCATGCATGTCGTGACACTGAATTATCTGTTTAGCGAAACCAGGTATGCCACACTAGCTGTCTAGCAGTATAATCATAATGGTAACGATAACGTTTCATTGTCAGGGGATTTATAGTCAAGAAGAAGCGGATTTATTGTGCTTTGTAGATATAACGCTGCTACATGTAGCCAGCACATTTTGTCTCAAAATTACATGAATGTTTTTTATGAAAATGTTGCTTTTTAGCTACTGAATTTCCATATCGAATGATGCTTGGCCCCTTTGATTGCTGCTTGCAGCTATATTTAGGGTTCCTCCGGTAGGAGGGAACCCTATTGTTATTGGTGGTATTATTTAGGGTTCCTCCGGTAGGAGGGAACCCTATTGTTATTGGTGGTATTATTATTATTATTATGTTTTACCCATGGGAGTCAATGGCAGCCCCTAGAGCACAACGGTAAAAAGTTGTGAAATTTGGCATGTTGAAACTGCAGACCATTAGTAACTACCATACCAAACATGGGCCATGTGAGACAATAGGTGGTGCTACAGGCCACGCCCCAATATGTCAATTTTCAAAGCAATGCCATTTGCAGGCCATAAGTCCCAAAACTCTGAAATTCATTACATATGCCTTATTTCTGATGAGGAACAAAAAAGCCTCAAGAACCTATAACGGCCGCCATATTGGATTTTTCTGTACAATAAAGATTAAGGAAACACGTTTTTTCGCTACTCCTCCTACATTTTTGGTCAAATCTTTTTCACAATTGCCAGACAGGATCTCCAGATTGAGCCTCACAAAACTTATCACTGGAATTGTTATTTTCGAAATCGTTTGTCCGGTACAGCCAATCAAAATCATCAACAAAGGATCAAAACAGGAAGTTGGGTCAAATCTCAAAACATCTTTGAGATATCAACACCAAACTTGGTATATCGGTGGAAGACACTACAACATGTTCCCG
The DNA here is from genome assembly GCF_021917145.1 of Hypomesus transpacificus. Taxonomy (NCBI): domain Eukaryota; kingdom Metazoa; phylum Chordata; class Actinopteri; order Osmeriformes; family Osmeridae; genus Hypomesus; species Hypomesus transpacificus. The sequence goes on along the minus strand of NW_025813716.1, from coordinate 128,750 downwards.
TGTGAAAAATTGACTTAATATCTTAAAAAATGACTGATATAAAGCAAATCAAAATTATCGCTAACGCTAAAGTAATGCTTTACACATCCACCGGTCTAAAGCGGATACTCTGATACTATCACTAGTTCATATGAAGACTCTTGAGAATGTTTAGTATTCAAATCTGAAAAAAAGTTGAATGTAAGATGAAAAGTCGATTTTTGGTGAATATTTGAAACATGCATGCTTGGCTAATTTCAGAGTTTTTGGGGCTAAATCCTCTCTCCCCTCCTCCTGCCCGCGCGTGCTCCAAATCCTCACACACTCAGCCTTCCCTTGACACACGCGCGGCAAAGACGCACACGCAACATTTCAGGAGAGTGTGGGCTGACCAAGCCCCCACTCATTCCTTGGTCTTTAGCAAAGGCCCATGTGGATCTTGATGGTATTGCATTTCCGATTTTGTATGCAATGGTAAAAAGGTCTCAAAATCCTGAAACATAGATAGTATAGGCCAAGAAACACTTTAACAAAAGCCCATGTGGATCTTGTTGGTATTGCATTTCCGATTTTGTATGCAATGGTAAAAAGTTATAAAAATCCTGAAACATTGATAGTAGAGACCAAGAGTAACTACCACACCACAAATGGCCCACCATTACCCATAGGTGGCGCTACAGGTTACGCCCTAAAGCACAAGATACAAGGCTTTCTGGAATGGATAGGCTCACCAAGCCCCCTCCCTTCACTTCTTGGCTTGAAATAAAGGCCCATGTGGATCTTGATGGTATTGCATTTCCGATTTTGTATGCAATGGTAAAAAGGTCTCAAAATCCTGAAACATAGATAGTATAGGCCAAGAAACACTTTAACAAAAGCCCATGTGGATCTTGTTGGTATTGCATTTCCGATTTTGTATGCAATGGTAAACAGTTCTCCAAATCCTGAAACATTGATAGTAGAGACCAAGAGTAACTACCACACCACAAATGGCCCACCATTACCCATAGGTGGCGCTACAGGTTACGCCCTAAAGCACAAGATACAAGGCTTTCTGGAATGGATAGGCTCACCAAGCCCCCTCCCTTCACTTCTTGGCTTGAAATAAAGGCCCATGTGGATCTTGATGGTATTGCATTTCCGATTTTGTATGCAATGGTAAAAAGGTCTCAAAATCCTGAAACATAGATAGTATAGGCCAAGAAACACTTTAACAAAAGCCCATGTGGATCTTGATGGTATTGCATTTCCGATTTTGTATGCAATGGTAAAAAGGTCTCAAAATCCTGAAACATAGATAGATGTAGATAGATATAGGCCATGAGTAACTACCACACCACAAATTACCCACCATTATCCATAGGTGGCGCTACGGCCACCCCCCAATTGTCCATTTTCAAAGTGCTGCCATTTGCATCCCATTTGTCCCAAAATTCTGAAATTCATTACATGTGCCTTATTTCTCATGAGGAACAAAAAAGCCTCTAGAACCTATAACGGCACCCACACAAATCTGAAAAAAAGTTGAATGTAAGATGAAAAGTGGATTCATTGTGAGTATTTAAAATATGTATGCTTGGCTAATTTCTAATACTTTTTCCCCAAATCCTATCTGTAATTTGTTTAAACAAACGTAGCCTTTTAAACCTCTAGGTTTAATTCTCTCTTTTATACATTTAAAGTTGGATTTGACATTTAACAGACATTTAATCATTTAGCAAGTTGTTTGACTCAAAAACCATAACAGTACATGGCCCCAACAGTACCAAGCTCCTACCTTCACGCCTTATTCTAGTAGCCATTTTAGACTAGTAGGCATTGTGTGGTTAGTTTGGCCACAGCTAATTCTACTGTTAAAAGAAACAGAAGGTCTTTTTCTTCAGAACAATACAGTTGAATTAACCAAACACAGCTTGGTCATGTTATCACCTTCTTTGGCACATCTAAACTAAGGACTAGACTTTTAAGAAAGCATGACCAAAGCAATTTGGTAAGGGCGGGTTCCTACATAAACAGTGACTGACAAAGAATTTCAGACAATAACTTAAACATAGTCTTGCATTAAGAGTAGAGTCAACAAATTGAATAACTGTGCTAATGGTTGTTGAAACTCATTGCTCTGAGTTGGTGCATGTCAATTTAGGCAGAAGTCCATGTCTGGTGATATTTGACAACCTCAAACAGCATGAGTCTGCCACTGGGCCTATTGAAAAGGCTCTTGTTTTGATTTGCAATGCAACTATGGGGTGCCAAGCTGGGCCCAGTTGTACTGTTAGAAAGGCCAGTTACATTAAATATTATTGTTGTCATATAGTTTTCTTCCCAGCATTGCAGGCACTAATAAAAGCAGTGGTGTCCAGAAATGTTTCGTAGGAGTGGCGAAAAAGAGAAGCAGAACAGTGGAACACCATCCCACTACCATTATCTCTTATTCACTCTCATCTGTGTTGTATATCTGTAACTGGTATAGTATGGGACAACATGAATGTTTCAAAGTCAAAGTGTAGTAGCGTAGAATAGAGGAACTGGGTGTACAAGCTTCTGCTTGCGGAATGAATGCTCCGTGACATGTTTTATAAAACTTGAGAAGGCTCCCTTTATTCGTGGTGTGTGTCCAGTATATAACGTCTCGCCCTGCTTTATCCTACCGCTCTGCTCCCCGGCCCCTTGTAGTAGCCTCATCTCCATGCCCATAACATTACGCCATTAACTAGATCCAGTTACATGACACTGGGAAATGGGTGCTGATGTGGAAAGTCCCCAAAAACAGCAGAAAACAAGGAAAATTTTAATCCACCAGTCATTTTTACATTTTAAATATGGAGGCATCTATTGGAACTAGTGGTAACTCCTTTGTTGTACACCCAACAAATATTGGGCTACTTTACATATAATACATATATAACTATACTTATCCGCCTTAATGTAGTTGTCGTCCTACCATTACATACTCGTCCTTTACTAAAGTGTATCTTCCCTTTCATAAAGTTATTGTTCTAATCAAAGCTTTTAAAGAATGGATCTCTGCATGGTGGGCCTGACCAGAGCACGGGTGGCCTGACAGAACACGCTTCAAAGTTGTCACTTTCAAAAGGGTGGCATTTTAACCCTGTTTGTCCAAAATGTCTAAAAGTTGGTACGCATGCCTTATATTGCTCATGGGGAACAAAAGAGTGTCAAGAACCCATAACGTCGGCAGCATGGATATTTCTCTAGAGTGACAATTTGTGAAGAATATCAGAAAATGACTTAAAATCAGCCATTGAGCCAGTTGTCTTGAAATGTTGTGTGCATGTATGAAATACATGTCTGTGTCATGTCAATTTGGTAATGGTTTGAAATGTTATGGAGGAACCCGCCATTGCTGCCTGCAGCTATATTATTAGGGTTCCTCCGGTAGGAGGGAACCCTATTGTTATTGGTGGTATTATTAGGGTTCCTCCGGTAGGAGGGAACCCTATTGTTATTGGTGGTATTATTAGGATTCCTCCGTCAGGAGGAAACCTATTGTTATTGTTAGTTTTATTATTATTCTTGTTCCTTAGGATTCCTCCGTCAGGAGGAAACCTATTGTTATTGTTAGTTTTATTATTATTCTTGTTCCATGGAAGTCAATGGCAGCCCCTAGAACCCTTCGACAACTTTTTGTGAAATTTGGCACACTCATTAAGGACAGTTGATTCTATACCTACACCAAGTTTCATGTCTCCCATTAGACCACTCCAGCGCCACCAACGGGTCAAAGTTGGACTTGTGTTTACACACGCAACTTTTGAACCGTATGACCCATTTTCAAAAATGAGATACCATTGGATTCCCTGGATCAAGCCGAGTTCAACGCAGCCCATGGCGTCAATTTCCGGTTATATAGATTTTCCGCTATTTCCGGTTTTATCAAAAACCTTTGAAAGCCTACTCCTCCTACAATTTTTGTCATATCTTCTTCAAAGTTACCAGAGATGATCTTCAGACCAAGCCTCACAAAAGTTATCGAAAAGAATTTTGATCCTCGCAACCGTTTGTCCGGTACAGCCAATCAAATTCATCAGAAAAGCCGCCAAACAGGATGTGAAGTCATGTCTCAGCAAATCTTTGAGATATCAACACGAAACTTGGTATATCGATGGAAGACACTACAACATGTTACCGTGTGCAAAGGCAACTTCATATCTCCAAAAATGATTGATATAAAGCAAATTGAACTTATCGCTAACGCTAAAATAATGCTTTACACATCAGCCAGTCAAAAACTGATACTCTGATTCAATCACAAGTTCATATGAAGACTCTTGAGAATGTTTATAACACAAATCTGTGAAAAATTTGACTGTAAGATCAAAGGTCGATTTTTGGTGAATATTTGAAACCTGCTTGCTTGGCTAATTTCTAGCCAAATTTCCAATGAATGTCTCCCCTCCTCCTGCCCGCGCGTGCTCCACATCCTCACACACTCAGCCTTAACTTACACACGCGCGGGCTTGGCAAGACGCACACGCAACATTTCAGGAGAGTGTGGGCTGACCAAGCCCCCACTCATTCCTTAGTCTCTAGCAAAGGCCTTGCATTTCCGATTTTGTATGCAATGGTAAAAAGTTATACAAATCCTGAAACATTGAGATATATATATATATATGTATTCATATATATATAAATCTTTATTTCAGACGCCAAGTTCCACATAAAATAACAGACATAGAGCTATGAAAAAGGGAGTAAAACAAAAACATAAAACGTAGATAATACAGTGCATAAAAAGTATGAAGACTTTTGTGCCAATGTAGTCTTAAGTTCCAAGTAATCGATAGCAGCTCTTTAGAGGGTTGACCAGAGCCTCTACTATTCAGTTCTCAGACTTGTCCAGTCGACACATGAAACCATACATCAGTTGTCTCAGGAGTGCCTTACAGGTTGGTTTGTGCTTAGACAGAAACAACTGACCAGCACTATGCCACCTAGGCACATTAAGTAGCAATCTAAAAGCATCATTGAAACCATACATCAGTTGTCTCAGGATTGCCTTACAGGTTGGTACGTGCTTAGACACAAACAACTGACTAGCACTATGCCACCTTGGCACATTAAGTAGCAATCTAAAAGCATCATTGTAGGCTACTTTCAGTATCTGTATACTCCTTTTCCTGTACATAGACCACAAATGAGCAGTGTACAATGGTGTTATGTAGGTTCTAAACAGGGAACATTTAACTGAATCTGAGCACATAGAAAACGTCCTTAATAACATACTGGCCTGAGAATATATTTGACAGCGCTGTTGATACATATCGTTGTCATCTGTCCAATCATCAGAAATGACATGGCCCAGATATTTTATTTCCTCACAAACACCAAGGGGACTGCCAGATAAATAAAAGGTAGGGAAGGTTAATTTCCTGTCCTGATTACTTCTGACTATCATTATGTGGCTTTTCTTTGCATTATATTTTATATCATGATCTAAGCCATACTGAGAGCACACCCATAGCATCTGTTGCAACAGGCTGAGTGGAACCAGATCATTTGCGTACATCAGATGATTGACAATAGATTCACCAACAAGACAGCCTGTATTTGTCTTAATCAGCTGGCTTGATAAGTCGTCCAAATCCATATTAAACAAAAAGGGAAATCAAATTCCTCCTTGTCGAACTCCGTTACCAACATGGAAAGGAGCTGATACAACATTGTCCCATTTAACATGAAAAGTTTGATTGGCATACCAGAACACCAAAATTCTCACAAGAGGTTTAGGGACACCTCTCGCTATTAGCTTCATAAACAGTTTTTCATGACAAATTCGATCGAAAGCTTTGTAAGCATCAATAAAGCATAAAAATACAGATGAATTAAGACTTGTGTACCTGAGACAATCTCCTTCAGAGCATAGATACAGAGATCAGTACCATGTTTTCTTTTAAAACCAAACTGATTTTCTGCAGTCAGAATATACATTTCCAATTTCAATCAAATAATTCTCTCAAACACTTTAGACAAGATTCTGGCCAATGCAATGGGTCGATAGTTGTCTATGCTGTTCAGTTTACCAGCCTTATCTTTAACAACAGGCACTAACAGTACTGACATAATAGAGTTCGGTAGAACACCATGAACCATAATTCCAGTTCAGTCAAGACAATCACGTATTAGATTTGAGCATTTATTGTTACATGACATGGACATGTAGATTTACTTTGGCGGAGTGGATGATCTAAGGGAAGCACTCCCTGCCTCCTCGATGCATTACATACATACATGACATATGAGGCAGGGAGCAATAGAGATATAATCCCCCAAACACACGCCACCACTCCGCCATGCAGACTATGTGTAGAGCGGACTGCCGCTGCTCCTGAGCCACAGGAGGACCCCTGAAATCCCACTACGTACGTACTAGTGGCAAAAACAAGCGTTTTCTGGATGCGGGGGTCATGCTAACATTAACGATGACTAAGACTATGTGTGCATATCCATCGTGTTACATACCATCTGATGTGCGGTTTACCACATGGCCGCAAGCTCGTTCACGTCAAGCTCATAGATCTCTGGACACCTACGATGTCCAGGGCATTGGGGCGTACATGGCGCTCATAAGCCGAGGACGACCAGTCCCCATCATTCCAGCGTGGCTAGGCACTTGAAGATGCCCAGGTGGCCGCCCCAATCCGGAAGCTTTGCGATGTATACCAATCCTGGGACAGCCCACAGCGAATCGTTGAGCGAACCAGGATTTCGTCATGGCCTTGCCGGCATCGGTGACAACAGGGACTCGGAAGGCGGGACTCGGAAGGCGTCACCCCGGGCGACACGGCGTGACATAGGAGAGTGGACAAAACGCAGTTAGATCGAGAAATCACAATAGAGGCACCTTGCAAAGTATCAGGTTGGAATGTTCAGGACACTAAACGTTCACTGCACAATAGTGGTGAATTCCCCACACCGTGAAACATTAAAAGGTTGTGAAAACACTGACTCGAGTGTTATCGCCGTATAGGGCCCTAGTACCCTTGATCAGTCGGACACCAGTAATTTGAAGAGCATAGCCCTATGACAAGCAATGTCACGGAAGGCTCACATAAGTGGCCCTCGACCAACATAACCCTCAGTGGCCTATGTGCAAGATGGGTAGATGATAGTAGACGTAATCTTGATCCGAATTCTGCTCTCTTGGCCCGTGCAGCAGCTTGCTGAGGGCTCCAAACACCTTAATTGAACACCCCGATACCAGTGTGTAACACGTCTGCGCTGTGCGCTCATTGCCCCTGCTTAGACCACAAGTTGCATCCTTCATCCATCAGTGTGGATTGAAAAACGTCGTCATGTATTCGCCGGCAGACAACATAGGCCTACATGTGCACCGCGCACTCACCCGGGCCTAAGGTCTAGCACCGTCCGAGAAATGGCGGCATGCTTGCCTATCGGAACTCCTGAAATGAACAAGACAGTGCGCCACACCGTCTCTATAGCCTGAAAGAATGCGGTGCGCAATGAGATTCCCACACTCTGGTCTGCAAGTGAGCAGTCTGACTAGACTGATATGCACAGACCTCCTTATGATGTGGACCTTGCTTCGATATTATAACAGTAAACTTTTTCCTACGCAATAACAAGCATCACGATGGAATGCAATTCGTGTAAAGCCGTGAGATACGTCTCAAGAGCCAGGAAGTAACCCCGTGGCCACAAGGCCTTGTCCGGAGAGCTCGATAACCCCCAACCTAAAGAGGCAGCCTCGTCGATACGAAAATCGAGGCGGAGGACGACTCCATGGAATCGTGATAAAATACCCGAAGCCGCGCCAAAGGCCGCACAGCCTAGCACGGGTTGAGAAGTCCAACAGACGGGACACGAACTCTGGGGCACGATGCATGCATAGAAGCGGGGCCCGAGCGGCCACCACGACGCAGAGGACACGCTCCGAGGGTAACGACGCCCGCATGAAACGCTTATCAGGAAATGCCGAGACACCTAGAGGCAGCGCGGGTGGAGATCACGGAACATCTTGACAATCGTCCAGCAGGTGCACAATGCCGACTGGTGCTCATTACCAGGATCCAACATGGAGCCACCGACAGCGTGTCGATGTGTGCGGGCCGCTGCGGCGGCCGATACCACCGAGAGTAGGCTACAGCTGCCGCCCACCGACGCCAATTAGGTGCCACTGAGAGGCATGCAGCAGAATGCGCGGACCACCGGTCGTTGACCTGCAGGCAGAAATTGCTGTCTACTTGAGATGTGAATGTCAGAGTTAAATCCAGTCCCTCAGAACAGACGACAGGAGGGACCGTTGCAATCGTTTGGTTTCTCGTAACTGATAACCTATACTCGCGGTGAATCTAAATATTGCACTCGGAATAAAGCGTCTGCTAAATGACCATTGTACCGCAGTCACATTAACACTGATGATGTCAGTCATCCCAACCTGCAGAGACCCATTTCCGGGTGGCGGCTTCTCCCACCGGGAACTCCCGGGAGACGTGGAATGTCTGTATCAGAGTATATTGAGTAGCCTACTATTGGATTCAGACACCTAAAATGATGGTTTGACTACAGTTTGTAAATTTAAATGTACAGTATATATATGTTTTACCTCCCAAAAAATCCCAGACCTTATACTATGTATTTATGTATTATTTTCAGCACTACCATTAGTAACTTAAGGCACTTTTGGCAATTGTTTTCCACAATGTATGCTTCATGTTTTGGCTGCTTGCAATGTTTGGGACTACCTCGCTGTTATGATCAGTGACCTATGCTCTTTTGTAAAGCTCTCTCTTGGAAGTCGCTTTGGATAAAAGCGTCTGCTAAATGCATAAACGCAAATGTCATGTAGTAAGACCAAATCAACACTTGGTCCAAGGGTTCTTCCCAACTACCTCAGAAAGGTGGGGTTAATCTCATTCAGTTTGTATATCAAATACAATTCAATATAGTAGTGCATTTACATTTACATTTAGTCATTTAGCAGACGCTCTTATCCAGAGCGACTTACAGTGAGTACAGGGACATTCCCCCCGAGGCAAGTAGGGTGAAGTGCCTTGCCCAAGGACACAACTTCATTTTTTTGGCACGGCGGGGAATCGATCCAGCAACCTCCTGATTACTAGCCCGACTCCCTCACCGCTCAGCCATCTGACTCCCTATTTTGTATTTGTACACGCGGTGAATCTAAATATTGGCTTCTCCCGCCCGGAACTCCCGGGAGACGTGGAATGTCTGTTGATAGTTTCAAAGCATGTATGCACTTCATACGATGGTGCAACAGTACCCATCGACCCACTAGACTATAGCCACAGCGTAGGGGCACTCTGACGGCCCATCACACGTCAAACACACCCGCAACGATTTGCATAGCCACACTCCGCACATTAGATGCGTGAGTCCAATTATCCCCACGCTCCCACAGCATGAGTACGGTGGGGCCCACAGCTTGCTAGCTTGTTCCTTCCGGCAAGTACCTAGCATGACACTCGTAGCTAGCAACGCTAGTGTTTACCGTTACGGTACCCTCTTGCCAGAAAGCCTACATGTTTTGCCACACCAGCGTAGTGCATAGAGCTAGATAACCGGACGTTCATTTTGTCCGAAGTCTCACATCCGAGATGGTAGTCTACGCTGTGGGCCCACACACGACTACAGACACTGTGACCCTACTCAACTGGTTAACCGATAATATAGGGATACCCTATTTCACCTTAGTATGTATTTGACATTTGAAGTAATTTGGCTGCCTTAACATCTGCCCGGAGACAGCAGACGAATTTAGCGTCTCTGGCTAACTGCTCAATTACACTTTCTATTGATCAGTGCGCACCCCTGAAATAAAGAAAATTACAATGAACAATATTGGCAAGCTGTTACGTAAGCACCGGCTAATACATTCCCGAAATCCGAGTATTCCGTTGCTCATCGTATACTACTGAATGCCATGGTAATCAAGCAATACAATCGATTTAAAGAGCCGCAGATACACAACCCTCTCATTCGGGTACGCCATTCCTGATTACCAGCCGGTGGTGTCCTAAGACACGGTACCACGTCATTCCTCCCCTGAAGTCAATGCGAAGTCGAAGGCCACGGGAGCGCCTCCGAAGCAGTACCGGGGGTCGTCGACCCCTCCTCCAGCGCGACGACCCGAGCACTCGTTTCCGCCAGAGACCTCGACGTCCAGAGGGGCCAACAGCACCGGGTCTTCCTCCCTGGACCAGAGCATTCTCAGCGGGCACCGTTCGGGAAGAGAAGGAAGGAGAAAGGAGCGGCCTTGCAGCACTCCACGAACGTGCAGTTCATCATGATTACACTCAAGGAAAGAGACACGACCAAGACATTGTAGAGTCCAGGATGCATTGAACCGCCAATCCTGGTAGCAGGCGATCTTTGAGCCGACGCGAGTTACGCCGGGCCCGGCTACCTGCATCGTCGCAACCGCCGTCGGGGTGGTTCTCAGAGGCTGCGAATCCAGGCGAATGCCCGAAACCTCCCGCAAACACCCCCAACAACAACAGGCCACCCCCGGATCGCAAGAGCCGGACACAGCAACACAGGCGAAAGCAACAACCGACAACGCAGGAATACAAACACATTGGCAGCAGCACTGATCATACAACGACCGGGGTGAGTGTGTGCATATCCGCGCGTCTTTTAAAGACGCCTTATCGGACGTGGCCAAATGGATATGCGCTGCTACATGGGTGTGGTAGTGGGAGGAGTAAGGAAGGTGGAGTAAGACACCTTACGTCCCCGATCACTGACTGACGCGCGCTGCCCGATTGCCCTGCCAGAACTAGCTGCGCTTATTGAGACACATGGCTAGAAATGGACTGAGTCTATAACTGGCATTTTTTAGATGCTCTGCAGAAATGCAATCCATACCACAAGCTTTGTTGTTGTCTAGCATGTGGATGGCATCATAAATATCTACTGATCTAACTATCAAGTCTGCAGAGATACCTTTATATTCATTATCAATTCTCACTGTGTTACTTTGAACACAATTAAATAGTTTACTGTAGTGCTCATGCCATAGATCAGCAATCTTCTCTGGACAACTAACCCCTTGGATATCAGAAGGGAGGGAAGTTCTGTTATTACTTATGATCTTGACCTCCTTCCAGAAGTCAGTAAGATTGTTATTTTGCATCTTTCTGGCCAGCGAGTCTGCTCTCATTGTGTTTTCATTTCTCTTAATGAAACAAGTGCATATTTAAATCTAGCATTTGTGAGGTTTTTGTTATCAAGCAGCACTCCCTGTCTGGGTCTGCCTGCCTCTGACCAGACTCTAAAGGCTTCTCTAGCAGCAGCATGTTGCTCAGACACAAACTCATTCCAGACAGGCCGTGCGTTAGGGACCTTACTCTTGTGATTAATAAAAGGTTCACTGAAAGCATAAAGACATTTGACAATATCATCATACATGGCACAGAGCTTTTCAGCATGATGTTTATCCTTGCAGTTCATATCCGTGCACATTAGGGCATCCCTAGAAAATGCAACATCACTATGTAAGCTGTCAGTTAATAGAGAATATCTGTGCATAACCTCTTTGGTCAATTTTGACCAGTCCAGTTTTCTTGGGGGGCCAGCAACAAGGGTACACTCTCAACATTTAGCAGGATAGCAACTGGTATGTGATCAGTGGTGGCCAGCCCATAACACATCTCTATACTTTCCAGTGAGTCATGAGCATCGGCTGTGGTTACAATATGGTCTAGCCAGGAAGTTGTGTGCCACGTTTCACTTATATAGGTAAAACTTGTATCAGGCAATAACGCTTGATATAATTAATTTAGTTTCATTACAGAACTGCTGCAGATGTTGTGCGAATAAACGCTTATCTGACATGTCAGCATTAAAATCACCCATGACATAGACACAACATGAACTATTGTCCTCTATTAAGGACTGAATAAAAGCTAACCTGTTCTGAAACTCATCCTCATGGTCATAGGATTCATATGGTGTGTACACATTTACAATAGTAAATTTATTTTCATTGTGATTAAACTCCAACCCAATAGCCCAGTCACTGTTAAGCCACACCACCTTTACCGTTGGGTCATATTTTATGTTCCACAGTATAGCTACACCACCAGCTATCCTCCCACAAACCATTCTCATGCTGAGATCGGTAGTGGACTCTCCAGCACCATGAAAGTTCTTGTGTAGGGAGTTCAATTTGTCCAGATCTTGCTTGGCCATCCAGGTTTCTTGAAGGCAGACAATGTCACTCTCGTCCAGCAATGTGTCCACCACCAAACGTCTTGATCTATCAGCAGCAGTATGTCCTACTCGGAGGCCACGAGCGCTGTAGGATACAACCCGCATTAATGATCTACCACGGACCCATCAGGGTAGCTGGCCGGTGTGTCTGTCTCCCTGGTCTCTACAGATAGGCCTACATTCACCCCAGCATCATGATTGAGCTGAAGCTCAGTACCCTGAGAGCGGGGGGGTTTGCTCTGGTCTAGCTTTTTTGATAGTATAGACCAAGAGTAACTACCATACCACAAATGGCCCACCATTACCCATAGGTGGCGCTACAGGCCACGCCCTAAAGCACAAAAATACAAGGCTTTCTGGAATGGCTAGGCTCACCAAGCCCCCTCCCTTCACTTCTTGGCTTGAAATAAAGGCCCTTGTGGATCTTGATGGTATTGCATTTCAGATTTGGTATCCCATTGATAATTCTGCAGCATTGATTTTTTTATACAGTTACAATTTGTCAAAAATAAACATTTTTCAATGGTTCGCAATGTTTGGAGGAATCCGCCATTACTGCTTGCAGTTATATTATTAGGATTCCTCCGTCAGGAGGAAACCTATTGTTATTGTTAGTTTTATTAGGATTCCTCCGTCAGGAGGAAACCTATTGTTATTGTTAGTTTTATTAGGATTCCTCCGTCAGGAGGAAACCTATTGTTATTGTTAGTTTTATTATTATTATTATTCTTGTTCCATGGAAGTCAATGGCAGCCCCTAGAACCCTTCGACAACTTTTTGTGAAATTTGGCACACTCATTAAGGACAGTTGATTCTATGCCTACACCAAGTTTCATGTCTCCCATTAGATCACTCCAGCGCCACCAACGGGTCAAAGTTGGACTTGTGTTTACACACGCAACTTTTGAACCGTATGACCCATTTTCAAAAATGAGGTACCATTGGATTCCCTGGATCAAGCCGAGTTCAACGCACCCCATGGCGTCAATTTCCGGTTATATAGATTTTCCGCTATTTCCGGTTTTATCAAAAACCTTTGAAAGCCTACTCCTCCTACAATTTTTGTCATATCTTCTTCAAAGTTACCAGAGATGATCTTCAGACCAAGCGTCACAAAAGTTATCGAAAAGAATTTTGATCCTCGCAACCGTTTGTCCGGTACAGCCAATCAAATTCATCAGAAAAGCCGCCAAACAGGATGTGAAGTCATGTCTCAGCAAATCTTTGAGATATCAACACGAAACTTGGTATATCGATGGAAGACACTACAACATGTTACCGTGTGCAAAGGCAACTTCATATCTCCAAAAATGATTGATATAAAGCAAATTGAACTTATCGCTAACGCTAAAATAATGCTTTACACATCAGCCAGTCAAAAACTGATACTCTGATTCAATCACAAGTTCATATGAAGACTCTTGAGAATGTTTATAACACAAATCTGTGAAAAATTTGACTGTAAGATCAAAGGTCGATTTTTGGTGAATATTTGAAACCTGCTTGCTTGGCTAATTTCTAGCCAAATTTCCAATGAATGTCTCCCCTCCTCCTGCCCGCGCGTGCTCCACATCCTCACAAACTCAGCCTTAACTTACACACGCGCGGGCTTGGCAAGACGCACACGCAACATTTCAGGAGAGTGTGGGCTGACCAAGCCCCCACTCATTCCTTGGTTTCTAGCAAAGGCCTTGTGGATCTTGTAATCTTGGATCTCTTAACAAAAGCTGATCTTTTTAGTATTGCATTTCCGATTTTGTATGCAATGGTAAAAAGTTATACAAATCCTGAAACATTGATATATATATATATGTATTTATATATATATAAATCTTTATTTCAGACGCCAAGTTCCACATAAAATAACAGACATAGAGCTATAAAAAAGAGAGTAAAACGAAAACATAAAACATAGATAATACAGTGCATAAAAAGTATGAAGACTTTTGTGCCAATGTAGTCTTAAGTTCCAAGTAATCGATAGTAGCTCTTTAGAGGGTTGACCAGAGCCTCTACTATTCAGTTCTCAGACTTGTCCAGTCGACACATGAAACCATACATCAGTTGTCTCAGGAGTGCCTTACAGGTTGGTACGTGCTTAGACAGAAACAACTGACTAGCACTATGCCACCTAGGCACATTAAGTAGCAATCTAAAAGCATCATTGAAACCATACATCAGTTGTCTCAGGATTGCCTTACAGGTTGGTACGTGCTTAGACACAAACAACTGACTAGCACTATGCCACCTTGGCACATTAAGTAGCAATCTAAAAGCATCATTGTAGGCTACTTTCAGTATCTGTATACTCCTTTACCTGTACATAGACCACAAATGAGCAGTGTACAATGGTGTTATGTAGGTTCTAAACAGGGAACATTTAACTGAATCTGAGCACATAGAAAACGTCCTTAATAACATACTGGCCTGAGAATATATTTGACAGCGCTGTTGATACATATCGTTGTCATCTGTGCAATCATCAGAAATGACATGGCAGATATTTTATTTCCTCACAAACACCAAGGGGACTGCCAGATAAATAAAAGGTAGGGAAGGTTAATTTCCTGTCCTGATTACTTCTGACTATCATTATGTGGCTTTTCTTTGCATTATATTTTATATCATGATCTAAGCCATACTGAGAGCACACCCATAGCATCTGTTGCAACAGGCTGAGTGGAACCAGATAATCTGCGTACATCAGATGATTGACAATAGATTCACCAACAAGACAGCCTGTATTTGTCTTATTCAGCTGGCTTGATAAGTCGTCCATATCCATATTAAACAAAAAGGGAAATCAAATTCCTCCTTGTCGAACTCCGTTACCAACATGGAAAGCAGCTGATACAACATTGTCCCATTTAACATGAAAAGTTTGATTGGCATACCAGAACACCAAAATCCTCACAAGAGGTTTAGGGACACCTCTCGCTATTAGCTTCATAAACAGTTTTTCATGACAAATTCGATCGAAAGCTTTGTAAGCATCAATAAAGCATAAAAATACAGATGAATTAAGACTTGTGTACCTGAGACAATCTCCTTCAGAGCATAGATACAGAGATCAGTACCATGTTTTCTTTTAAAACCAAACTGATTTTCTGCAGTCAGAATATACATTTCCAATTTCAATCAAATAATTCTCTCAAACACTTTAGACAAGATACTGGCCAATGCAATGGGTCGATAGTTGTGTAGCCCGGGTGGTAAACATTTCTGTTGAAACAATCCTATTACATAAATATAAAAGTTTGAATACATAATACTTAAGTTCATAGTTTAATAAATAGACTTTAAGGTTTGAGAGTATGATTTTGATTTGATGAGAAATGCATATTGTTCATGTTTTACTGAATACAGCATTTGGAAATGTATATCTGTTGTTTAAAAAACGCATGTTAAAATGTACCGGTTACAAATATGAAGAGAGTAAGATGAATGTTTTGTGAATCTATGTTGTTGCTTTAATTTTGATTATGATGTTAAGCCAATCCGGTTTGAGGTCAAAGGGCAGGGTAACACGGGAAGTTGGGGTAGATGAGGTTGGAGTAGAAAAAGACAGAGCGAGCGGAGGAGTTGGAGGGAGAAGAAAATTGTAGCGTACGGTAAAATACCAAGAGTGAAGATTTTATATTATCATTAGTGGTGTTATGTTTATATTGTTGGGTGAATATCTCAACCAACAACAATAACCCAGAAAGAGGAGTTTGGCTGTTGGCGGTTTTGGATTAAGCACGGGCTTTGCCGCCAGACTAGCGACAGCGAGTGCCAGGTTGGAGCCGGTGGAGGTCGGGATTGTCGTCGTCCTCAGTCTTCTTCCTGAGTTGGTTCGTCTCGTAAATCCACGAGAGTATTTGGTCGGTCTCTCCTTCACCTGCTGCCGCCCTTCTGCCGCAGTGCGTGTGCTACCGCACTGCTGATCCGAGGTACCAGCTCCTTGTTATTTTGTGCCATCCTGGCGAAACAGCCATTTTGTTTACGGCTACAACGCACACGAGCTACACTCAGGCCTGCACCGTAGAACTGTACTGAATTAAGGTATTCGTGTAGTTAGCATTGCCGGCTAGTTTGTATTGTGTGTCCATGTGCATTACGATGTCATGTAAATGTTGAACCAATAACTGAAGAACTGATTTTTTGTCTGAAGTAAATCTTTCCTGTTTTTGTTTAACAGTTGGTTGTATTGTTTTTTTCATATGTTAAATTGGTTTAAGTTAGTAACAATTACTAACGAACTCAGGTTAGCCACCTCTCATTACAAATCCACCAAACTAGAGAGGCGCTACAGTTGTCTATGCTGTTCAGTTTACCAGCCTTATCTTTAACAACAGGCACTAACAGTACTGACATAATAGAGTTCGGTAGAACACCATGAACCATAATTCCAGTGAGACACATGGCTAGAAATGGACTGAGTCTATAACTGGCATTTTTTAGATGCTCTGCAGAAATGGAATCCATACCACAAGCTTTGTTGTTGTCTAGCATGTGGATGGCATCATAAATATCTACTGATCTAACTATCAAGTCTGCAGAGATACCTTTATATTGATTATCAATTCTCACTGTGTTACTTTGAACACAATTAAATAGTTTACTGTAGTGCTCATGCCATAGATCAGCAATCTTCTCTGGACAACTAACCCCTTTGATATCAGAAGGGAGGGGAGTTCTGTTATTATTTATGATCTTGACCTCCTTCCAGAAGTCAGTAAGATTGTTATTCTGCATCTTTCTGGCCAGCGAGTCTGCTCTCATTGTGTTTTCATTTCTCTTAATGAAACGAGTGCATATTTAAATCTAGCATTTGTGAGGTTTTTGTTATCAAGCAGCACTCTCTGTCTGGGTCTGCCTGCCTCTGACCAGACTCTAAAGGCTTCTCTAGCAGCAGCATGTTGCTCAGACACAAACTCATTCCAGACAGGCCGTGCGTTAGGGACCTTACTCTTGTGATTAATAAAAGGTTCACTGGAAGCATAAAGACATTTGACAATATCATCATACATGGCACAGAGCTTTTCAGCATTATGTTTATCCTTGCAGTTCATATCCGAGAATTAGTTAATAGAGAATATCTGTGCCGAACCTCTTTAGTCAATTTTGACCAGTCCAGTTTTCTTGGGGGGCCAGCAACAAGGGTACACTCTCAACATTTAGCAGCATAGCAACTGGTATGTGATCAGTGGTGGCCAGCCCATAACACATCTCTATACTTTCCAGTGAGTCATGAGAATCGGCTGTGGTTACAATATGGTCTAGCCAGGAAGTTGTGTGCCACGTTTCACTTATATAGGTAAAACTTGTATCAGGCAATAACGCTTGATATAATTAATTTAGTTTCATTACAGAACTGCTGCAGATGTTGTGCGAATAAACACTTATCTGACATGTCAGCATTAAAATCACCCATGACATAGACACAACATGAACTATTGTCCTCTATGAAGGACTGAATAAAAGCTAACCTGTTCTGAAATTCATCCTCATGGTCATAGGATTCATATGGTGTGTACACATTTACAATAGTACATTTATTTTCATTGTGATTAAACTCCAACCCAATAGCCCAGTCAACGTTAAGCCACACCACCTTTACCGTTGGGTCATATTTTATGTTCCACAGTATAGCTACACCACCAGCTATCCTCCCACAAACCATTCTCATGCTGAGATCGGTAGTGGACTCTCCAGCACCATGAAAGTTCTTGTGTAGGGAGTTCAATTTGTCCAGATCTTGCTTGGTCATCCAGGTTTCTTGAAGGCAGACAATGTCACTCTCGTCCAGCAATGTGTCCACCACCAAACGTCTTGATCTATCAGCAGCAGTATGTCCTACTCGGAGGCCACGAGCGTTGTAGGATTTAATCCCGCATTAATGATCTACCACGGACCCATCAGGGCAGCTGGCCGGTGTGTCTGTCTCCCTGGTCTCTACATATAGGCCTACATTCATCCCAGCATCATGACTGAGCTGAAGCTCGGTACCCTGAGAGCGGGGGGTATTCTCTGGTCGAGCTTTTTTGAAAGTATAGACCAAGGGTAATTACCAAACCACAACTGTCCCACCATTACCCATATGTGGCGCTACATTCCACGCCCTAAAGCACAAAGGCTTTCTGGAATGGATAGGCTAACCAAGCCCCCTCCCTTCACTCCTTGAGTTGAAATAAAGGCCCTTGTGGATCCTGGTGGTATTATATTTCAGATTTGGTATCCCATTGGTAATTCTGCAGCATAGATTTTTCTATACAGTTCCAATTTGTCAAGAATATACATTTTTCAATGGTTCGCAATGTTTGGAGGAATCCGCCATTACTGCTTGCAGTTATATTTAGGATTCCTCCGTCAGGAGGAAACCTATTGTTATTGTTAGTTTTATTATTATTATTATTCTTGTTCCATGGAAGTCAATGGCAGCCCCTAGAACCCTTCGACAACTTTTTGTGAAATTTGGCACACTCATTAAGGACAGTTGATTCTATACCTACACCAAGTTTCATGTCTCCCATTAGACCACTCCAGCGCCACCAACGGGTCAAAGTTGGACTTGTGTTTACACACGCAACTTTTGAACCGTATGACCGATTTTCAAAAATGAGGTACCTTTGGATTCCCTGGATCAAGCCGAGTTCAATGCACACCATGGCGTCAATTTCCGGTTATATAGATTTTCCGCTATTTCCGGTTTTATCAAAAACCTTTGAAAGCCTACTCCTCCTACAATTTTTGTCATATCTTTTTCAAAGTTACCAGAGATGATCTTCAGACCAAGCCTCACAAAAGTTATCGAAAATAATTTTGATCCTCACAACCGTTTGTCCGTTACAGCCAATCAAATTCATCAGAAAAGCCGCCAAACAGGATGTGAAGTCATGTCTCAGCAAATCTTTGAGATATCAACACGAAACTTGGTATATCGATGGAAGACACTACAACATGTTACCGTGTGCAAAGGCAACTTCATATCTCCAAAAATGATTGATATAAAGCAAATTGAACTTATCGCTAACGCTAAAATAATGCTTTACACATCAGCCAGTCAAAAACTGATACTCTGATTCAATCACAAGTTCATATGAAGACTCTTGAGAATGTTTATAACACAAATCTGTGAAAAAGTTGACTGTAAGATCAAAGGTCGATTTTTGGTGAATATTTGAAACATGCTTGCTTGGCTAATTTCTAGCCAAATTTCCAATGAATGTCTCCCCTCCTCCTGCCCGCGCGTGCTCCACATCCTCACACACTCAGCCTTAACTTACACACGCGCGGGCTTGGCAAGATGCACACGCAACATTTCAGGAGAGTGTGGGCTGACCAAGCCCCCACTCATTCCTTAGTCTCTAGCAAAGGCCTTGTGGATCTTGTAATCTTGGATCTCTTAACAAAAGCTGATCTTTTTGGTATTGCATTTCCGATTTTGTATGCAATGGTAAAAAGTTATACAAATCCTGAAACATTGATATATATATATATGTATTTATATATATATATATAAATCTTTATTTCAGACGCCAAGTTCCACATAAAATAACAGACATAGAGCTATAAAAAAGAGAGTAAAACAAAAACATAAAACATAGATAATACAGTGCATAAAAAGTATGAAGACTTTTGTGCCAATGTAGTCTTAAGTTCCAAGTAATCGATAGCAGCTCTTTAGAGGGTTGACCAGAGCCTCTACTATTCAGTTCTCAGACTTGTCCAGTCGACACATGAAACCGTACATCAGTTTTGTCAGGAGTGCCTTACAGGTTGGTACGTGCTTTGACAGAAACAACTGACCAGCACTATGCCACCTAGGCACATTAAGTAGCAATCTAAAAGCATCATTGAAACCCTGCATCAGTTGTCTCAGGATTGCCTTACAGGTTGGTACGTGCTTAGACACTAACAACTGACTAGCACTATTTCACCTTGGCACATTAAGTAGCAATCTAAAAGCATCATTGTAGGCTACTTTCAGTATCTGTATACTCCTTTTCCTGTACATAGACCACAAATGAGCAGTGTACAATGGTGTTATGTAGGTTCTAAACAGGGAACATTTAACTGAATCTGAGCACATAGAAAACGTCCTTAATAACATACTGGCCTGAGAATACATTTGACAGCGCTGTTGATACATATCGTTGTCATCTGTCCAATCATCAGAAATGACATGGCCCAGATATTTTATTTCCTCACAAACACCAAGGGGACTGCCAGATAAATAAAAGGTAGGGAAGGTTAATTTCCTGTCCTGATTACTTCTGACTATCATAATGTGGCTTTTCTTTGCATTATATTTTATATCATGATCTAAGCCATACTGAGAGCACACCCATAGCATCTGTTGCAACAGGCTGAGTGGAACCAGATCATTTGCGTACATCAGATGATTGACAATAGATTCACCAACAAGACAGCCTGTATTTGTCTTATTCAGCTGGCTTGACAAGTCGTCCATATCCATATTAAACAAAAAGGGAAATCCAATTCCTCCTTGTCGAACTCCGTTACCAACATGGAAAGGAGCTGATACAACATTGTCCCATTTAACATGAAAAGTTTGATTGGCATACCAGAACACCAAAATCCTCACAAGAGGTTTAGGGACACCTCTCGCTATTAGCTTCATAAACAGTTTTTCCTGACAAATTCGATCGAAAGCTTTGTAAGCATCAATAAAGCATAAAAATACAGATGAATTAAGACTTGTGTACCTGAGACAATCTCCTTCAGAGCATAGATACAGAGATCAGTACCATGTTTTCTTTTAAAACCAAACTGATTGTCTGCAGTCAGAATATACATTTCCAATTTCAATCAAATAATTCTCTCAAACACTTTAGACAAGATACTGGCCAATGCAATGGGTCGATAGCTGTCTATGCTTTTCAGTTTACCAGCCTTATCTTTAACAACAGGCACTAACAGTACTGACATAATAGAGTTCGGTAGAACACCATGAACCATAATTCCAGTGAGACACATGGCTAGAAATGGACTGAGTCTATAACTGGCATTTTTTAGATGCTCTGCAGAAATGCAATCCATACCACAAGCTTTGTTGTTGTCTAGCATGTGGATGGCATCATAAATATCTACTGATCTAACTATCAAGTCTGCAGAGATACCTTTATATTCATTATCAATTCTCACTGTGTTACTTTTAACACAATTAAATAGTTTACTGTAGTGCTCATGCCATAGATCAGCAATCTTCTTTGGACAACTAACCCCTTTGATATCAGAAGGGAGGGGAGTTCTGTTATTATTTATGATCTTCTGGCCAGCGAGTCTGCTCTCATTGTGTTTTCATTTCTCTTAATGAAACAAGTGCATATTTAAATCTAGCATTTGTGAGGTTTTTGTTATCAAGCAGCACTCCCTGTCTGGGTCTGCCTGCCTCTGACCAGACTCTAAAGGCTTCTCTAGCAGCAGCATGTTGCTCAGACACAAACTCATTCCAGACAGGCCGTGCGTTAGGGACCTTACTCTTGTGATTAATAAAAGGTTCTCTGGAAGCATAAAGACATTTGACAATATCATCATACATGGCACAGAGCTTTTCAGCATGATGTTTATCCTTGCAGTTCATATCCGTGCACATTAGGGCATCCCTAGAAAATGCAACATCACTATGTAAGCTGTCAGTTAATAGAGAATATCTGTGCATAACCTCTTTGGTCAATTTTGACCAGTCCAGTTTTCTTGGGGGGCCAGCAACAAGGGTACACTCTCAACATTTAGCAGCATAGCAACTGGTATGTGATCAGTGGTGGCCAGCCCATAACACATCTCTATACTTTCCAGTGAGTCATGAGCATCGGCTGTGGTTACAATATGGTCTAGCCAGGAAGTTGTGTGCCACGTTTCACTTATATAGGTAAAACTTGTATCAGGCAATAACGCTTGATATAATTAATTTAGTTTCATTACAGAACTGCTGCAGATGTTGTGCGAATAAACGCTTATCTGACATGTCAGCATTAAAATCACCCATGACATAGACACAACATGAACTATTGTCCTCTATGAAGGACTGAATAAAAGCTAACCTGTTCTGAAATTCATCCTCATGGTCATAGGATTCATATGGTGTGTACACATTTACAATAGTAAATTTATTTTCATTGTGATTAAACTCCAACCCAATAGCCCAGTCAACGTTAAGCCACACCACCTTTACCGTTGGGTCATATTTTATGTTCCACAGTATAGCTACACCACCAGCTATCCTCCCACAAACCATTCTCATGCTGAGATCGGTAGTGGACTCTCCAGCACCATGAAAGTTCTTGTGTAGGGAGTTCAATTTGTCCAGATCTTGCTTGGCCATCCAGGTTTCTTGAAGGCAGACAATGTCACTCTCGTCCAGCAATGTGTCCACCACCAAACGTCTTGATCTATCAGCAGCAGTATGTCCTACTCGGAGGCCACGAGCGTTGTAGGATACAACCAGCATTAATGATCTACCACGGACCCATCAGGGCAGCTGGCCGGTGTGTCTGTCTCCCTGGTCTCTACATAAAGGCCTACATTCATCCCAGCATCATGACTGAGCTGAAGCTCGGTACCCTGAGAGCGGGGGGTATGCTCTGGTCGAGCTTTTTTGAAAGTATAGACCAAGGGTAATTACCACACCACAACTGTCCCACCATTACCCATAGGTGGCGCTACATTCCACGCCCTAAAGCACAAAGGCTTTCTGGAATGGATAGGCTAACCAAGCCCCCTCCCTTCACTCCTTGGGTTGAAATAAAGGCCCTTGTGGATCTTGATGGTATTATATTTCAGATTTGGTATCCCATTGGTAATTCTGCAGCATAGATTTTTCTATACAGTTCCAATTTGTCAAGAATATACATTTTTCAATGGTTCGCAATGTTTGGAGGAATCCGCCATTACTGCTTGCAGTTATATTTATTATTATTATTATTATTCTTGTTCCATGGAAGTCAATGGCAGCCCCTAGAACACTTCGACAACTTTTTGTGAAATTTGGCACACTCATTAAGGACAGTTGATTCTATACCTACACCAAGTTTCATGTCTCCCATTAGACCACTCCAGCGCCACCAATGGGTCAAAGTTGGACTTGTGTTTACACACGCAACTTTTGAACCGTATGACCCATTTTCAAAAATGAGGTACCATTGGATTCCCTGGTTCAAGCCGAGTTCAACGCACCCCATGGCGTCAATTTCCGGTTATATAGATTTTCCGCTACTTCCGGTTTTATCAAAAACCTTTGAAAGCCTACTCCTCCTACAATTTTTGTCATATCTTCTTCAAAGTTACCAGAGATGATCTTCAGACCAAGCGTCACAAAAGTTATCGAAAAGAATTTTGATCCTCACAACCGTTTGTCCGGTACAGCCAATCAAATTCATCAGAAAAGCCGCCAAACAGGATGTGAAGTCCTGTCTCAGCAAATCTTTGAGATATCAACACGAAACTTGGTATATCGATGGAAGACACTACAACATGTTACCGTGTGCAAAGGCAACTTCATATCTCCAAAAATGATTGATATAAAGCAAATTGAACTTATCGCTAACGCTAAAATAATGCTTTACACATCAGCCAGTCAAAAACTGATACTCTGATTCAATCACAAGTTCATATGAAGACTCTTGAGAATGTTTATAACACAAATCTGTGAAAAAGTTGACTGTAAGATCAAAGGTCGATTTTTGGTGAATATTTGAAACATGCTTGCTTGGCTAATTTCTAGCCAAATTTCCAATGAATGTCTCCCCTCCTCCTGCCCGCGCGTGCTCCACATCCTCACACACTCAGCCTTAACTTACACACGCGCGGGCTTGGCAAGACGCACACGCAACATTTCAGGAGAGTGTGGGCTGACCAAGCCCCCACTCATTCCTTGGTTTCTAGCCAAGGCCTTGTGGATCTTGTAATCTTGGATCTCTTAACAAAAGCTGATCTTTTTAGTATTGCATTTCCGATTTTGTATGCAATGGTAAAAAGTTATACAAATCCTGAAACATTGATATATATATACAGTGCCCTCCAAAAGTATTGGAACAGTGAGGCCAATTCCTTTATTTTTGCTGTAGACTGAAAACATTTGGGCTTGACATCAAACGATGAATGTGAAACCAGAGATCAACGTTTCAGCTTTTATTTCCAGGTATTTACATCAAGATCTGATGCACAAATTAGAAAATATCACCTTTTTGTTCGAACCCACCCATTTGTCACGTGAGCAAAAGTATTGGAACATGTGACTGACAGGTGTGTTTTGTTGCCCAGGTGTGTCCTATTACATACATTATTCAATCAATAAATACCACTGAATGTCTACACTCAGGTTCAGATTGGGTAAGATAGGTTTTGTCTATGCAGACTGTATTCAGAGGTGAAAACAACATGAAAACCAGAGCGCTGTCTTTGGGTGAAAAACAAGCAATTGTGAGTCTTAGAGAAGATGGAAAATCAATCAGAGCCATTGCAGAAACATTGGCCATAGCCAGTACAACCATTTGGAATGTCCTGAAGAAGAAGAAAACTACTGGTGTACTAAGTAACAGACGTCGAACAGGTAGACCAAGGAAAACATCAGCAGTTGATGACAGAAACATTGTGAGAGCTGTAAAGAAAGACCCTAAAACAACTGTTAGTGAGATCAGCAACAACCTCCAGATGGCAGGAGTGAAGGTATCACTATCTACTGTTCGCAGAAGACTTCATGAACAAAAGTACAAGGGCTACACCAGAAGATGCAAACCACTCATTAGCAAGAAGAATAGGAAGGCCAGGCTGGAATTTGCCAAAAAGTACAGAGATGAACCTCAAAAATTCTGGGACAAAGTTTTATGGACTGATGAGACAAAGATTAACTTTTACCAAAGTGATGGAAAGGCTAAAGTTTGGAGAAAGAAAGGAACTGCTCATGATCCCAAACACACAAGCTCATCTGTGAAACACGGTGGAGGTAATGTCATGGCTTGGGCTTGCATGGCTTCTTCTAGGACGGGCTCATTAATCTTCATTGAGGATGTAACACATGATGGCAGCAGCAAAATGAACTCGGAAGTCTACAGAAACATTTTGTCTGCCAATTTAAGGAAAGATGCAACCAAACTGATTGGCAGAGCCTTCATCATGCAGCAAGATAACGACCCAAAACACACTGCCAAAACAACAAAGGAGTTCATCAGGGGCAAGAAATGGAAGGTATTAGACTGGCCAAGTCAATCTCCAGACTTAAACCCTATAGAGCATGCATTTTACCTGCTTAAGAGGAGACTGAAGGGAGGAACCCCACAAAACAAACAACAACTGAAAGAGGCTGCAGTGAAAGCCTGGGAAAGCATCAAAAAGGAAGAATGCAAAAGTTTGGTGACGTCAATGGGTCACAGACTTGCTGCAGTTATTGAAAGCAAAGGATTTGCAACTAAATATTAAGTCTTATTCACTTAAATATGTTTTAAGTATATCTGTTCCAATACTTTTGATCACATGACAAATGGGTGGATTCAAACAAAATGTGATATTTTCTTAGTTGTGCATCAGATCCTGATGTAAATACCTGGAAATAAAAGCTGAAACGTTGATCTCTGGTCTCACGTTCATTATTTGATGTCAAGCCCAAATGTTTTCAGTCTACAGCAAAAATAAAGGAATTCGCCTCACTGTTCCAATACTTTTGGAGGGCACTGTATGTATTTATATATATATAAATCTTTATTTCAGACGCCAAGTTCCACATAAAATAACAGACATAGAGCTATAAAAAAGAGAGTAAAACGAAAACATAAAACATAGATAATACAGTGCATAAAAAGTATGAAGACTTTTGTGCCAATGTAGTCTTAAGTTCCAAGTAATCGATAGCAGCTCTTTAGAGGGTTGACCAGGGCCTCTACTATTCAGTTCTCAGACTTGTCCAGTCGACACATGAAACCATACATCAGTTGTCTCAGGAGTGCCTTACAGGTTGGTACGTGCTTAGACAGAAACAACTGACCAGCACTATGCCACCTAGGCACATTAAGTAGCAATCTAAAAGCATCATTGAAACCATACATCAGTTGTCTCAGGATTGCCTTACAGGTTGGTACGTGCTTAGACACAAACAACTGACTAGCACTATGCCACCTTGGCACATTAAGTAGCAATCTAAAAGCATCATTGTAGGCGACTTTCAGTATCTGTATACTCCTTTACCTGTACATAGACCACAAATGAGCAGTGTACAATGGTGTTATGTAGGTTCTAAACAGGGAACATTTAACTGAATCTGAGCACATAGAAAACGTCCTTAATAACATACTGGCCTGAGAATATATTTGACAGCGCTGTTGATACATATCGTTGTCATCTGTCCAATCATCAGAAATGACATGGCAGATATTTTATTTCCTCACAAACACCAAGGGGACTGCCAGATAAATAAAAGGTAGGGAAGGTTAATTTCCTGTCCTGATTACTTCTGACTATCATTATGTGGCTTTTCTTTGCATTATATTTTATATCATGATCTAAGCCATACTGAGAGCACACCCATAGCATCTGTTGCAACAGGCTGATTGGAACCAGATAATCTGCGTACATCAGATGATTGACAATAGATTCACCAACAAGACAGCCTGTATTTGTCTTATTCAGCTGGCTTGATAAGTCGTCCATATCCATATTAAACAAAAAGGGAAATCAAATTCCTCCTTGTCGAACTCCGTTACCAACATGGAAAGCAGCTGATACAACATTGTCCCATTTAACATGAAAAGTTTGATTGGCATACCAGAACACCAAAATCCTCACAAGAGGTTTAGGGAAACCTCTCGCTGTTAGCTTCATAAACAGTTTTTCATGACAAATTCGATCGAAAGCTTTGTAAGCATCAATAAAGCATAAAAATACAGATGAATTAAGACTTGTGTACCTGAGACAATCTCCTTCAGAGCATAGATACAGAGATCAGTACCATGTTTTCTTTTAAAACCAAACTGATTTTCTGCAGTCAGAATATACATTTCCAATTTCAATCAAATAATTCTCTCAAACACTTTAGACAAGATACTGGCCAATGCAATGGGTCGATAGTTGTGTAGCCCGGGTGGTAAACATTTCTGTTGAAACAATCCTATTACATAAATATGAAAGTTTGAATACATAATACTTAAGTTCATAGTTTAATAAATAGACTTTAAGGTTTGAGAGTACGATTTTGATTTGATGAGAAATGCATATTGTTCATGTTTTACTGAATACAGCATTTGGAAATGTATATCTGTTGTTTAAAAAACGCATGTTAAAATGTACCGGTTACAAATATGAAGAGAGTAAGATGAATGTTTTGTGAATCTATGTTGTTGCTTTAATTTTGATTATGATGTTAAGCCAATCCGGTTTGAGGTCAAAGGGCAGGGTAACACGGGAAGTTGGGGTAGATGAGGTTGGAGTAGAAAAAGACAGAGCGAGCGGAGGAGTTGGAGGGAGAAGAAAATTGTAGCGTACGGTAAAGTACCAAGAGTGAAGATTTTATATTATCATTAGTGGTGTTATGTTTATATTGTTGGGTGAATATCTCAACCAACAACAATAACCCAGAAAGAGGAGTTTGGCTGTTGGCGGTTTTGGATTAAGCACGGGCTTTGCCGCCAGACTAGCGACAGCGAGTGCCAGGTTGGAGCCGGTGGAGGTCGGGATTGTCGTCGTCCTCAGTCTTCTTCCTGAGTTGGTTCGTCTCGTAAATCCACGAGAGTATTTGGTCGGTCTCTCCTTCACCTGCTGCCGCCCTTCTGCCGCAGTGCGTGTGCTACCGCACTGCTGATCCGAGGTACCAGCTCCTTGTTATTTTGTGCCATCCTGGCGAAACAGCCATTTTGTTTACGGCTACAACGCACACGAGCTACACTCAGGCCTGCACCGTAGAACTGTACTGAATTAAGGTATTCGTGTAGTTAGCATTGCCGGCTAGTTTGTATTGTGTGTCCATGTGCATTACGATGTCATGTAAATGTTGAACCAATAACTGAAGAACTGATTTTTTGTCTGAAGTAAATCTTTCCTGTTTTTGTTTAACAGTTGGTTGTATTGTTTTTTTCATATGTTAAATTGGTTTAAGTTAGTAACAATTACTAACGAACTCAGGTTAGCCACCTCTCATTACAAATCCACCAAACTAGAGAGGCGCTACAGTTGTCTATGCTGTTCAGTTTACCAGCCTTATCTTTAACAACAGGCACTAACAGTACTGACATAATAGAGTTCGGTAGAACACCATGAACCATAATTCCAGTGAGACACATGGCTAGATATGGACTGAGTCTATAACTGGCATTTTTTAGATGCTCTGCAGAAATGGAATCCATACCACAAGCTTTGTTGTTGTCTAGCATGTGGATGGCATCATAAATATCTACTGATCTAACTATCAAGTCTGCAGAAATACCTTTATATTGATTATCAATTCTCACTGTGTTACTTTGAACACAATTAAATAGTTTACTGTAGTGCTCATGCCATAGATCAGCAATCTTCTCTGGACAACTAACCCCTTTGATATCAGAAGGGAGGGGAGTTCTGTTATTATTTATGATCTTGACCTCCTTCCAGAAGTCAGTAAGATTGTTATTCTGCATCTTTCTGGCCAGCGAGTCTGCTCTCATTGTGTTTTCATTTCTCTTAATGAAACGAGTGCATATTTAAATCTAGCATTTGTGAGGTTTTTGTTATCAAGCAGCACTCTCTGTCTGGGTCTGCCTGCCTCTGACCAGACTCTAAAGGCTTCTCTAGCAGCAGCATGTTGCTCAGACACAAACTCATTCCAGACAGGCCGTGCGTTAGGGACCTTACTCTTGTGATTAATAAAAGGTTCACTGGAAGCATAAAGACATTTGACAATATCATCATACATGGCACAGAGCTTTTCAGCATTATGTTTATCCTTGCAGTTCATATCCGAGAATTAGTTAATAGAGAATATCTGTGCCGAACCTCTTTGGTCAATTTTGACCAGTCCAGTTTTCTTGGGGGGCCAGCAACAAGGGTACACTCTCAACATTTAGCAGCATAGCAACTGGTATGTGATCAGTGGTGGCCAGCCCATAACACATCTCTATACTTTCCAGTGAGTCATGAGAATCGGCTGTGGTTACAATATGGTCTAGCCAGGAAGTTGTGTGCCACGTTTCACTTATATAGGTAAAACTTGTATCAGGCAATAACGCTTGATATAATTAATTTAGTTTCATTACAGAACTGCTGCAGATGTTGTGCGAATAAACACTTATCTGACATGTCAGCATTAAAATCACCCATGACATAGACACAACATGAACTATTGTCCTCTATGAAGGACTGAATAAAAGCTAACCTGTTCTGAAATTCATCCTCATGGTCATAGGATTCATATGGTGTGTACACATTTACAATAGTACATTTATTTTCATTGTGATTAAACTCCAACCCAATAGCCCAGTCAACGTTAAGCCACACCACCTTTACCGTTGGGTCATATTTTATGTTCCACAGTATAGCTACACCACCAGCTATCCTCCCACAAACCATTCTCATGCTGAGATCGGTAGTGGACTCTCCAGCACCATGAAAGTTCTTGTGTAGGGAGTTCAATTTGTCCAGATCTTGCTTGGTCATCCAGGTTTCTTGAAGGCAGACAATGTCACTCTCGTCCAGCAATGTGTCCACCACCAAACGTCTTGATCTATCAGCAGCAGTATGTCCTACTCGGAGGCCACGAGCGTTGTAGGATACAACCCGCATTAATGATCTACCACGGACCCATCAGGGCAGCTGGCCGGTGTGTCTGTCTCCCTGGTCTCTACATATAGGCCTACATTCATCCCAGCATCATGACTGAGCTGAAGCTCGGTACCCTGAGAGCGGGGGGTATTCTCTGGTCGAGCTTTTTTGAAAGTATAGACCAAGGGTAATTACCAAACCACAACTGTCCCACCATTACCCATATGTGGCGCTACATTCCACGCCCTAAAGCACAAAGGCTTTCTGGAATGGATAGGCTAACCAAGCCCCCTCCCTTTACTCCTTGAGTTGAAATAAAGGCCCTTGTGGATCCTGGTGGTATTATATTTCAGATTTGGTATCCCATTGGTAATTCTGCAGCATAGATTTTTCTATACAGTTCCAATTTGTCAAGAATATACATTTTTCAATGGTTCGCAATGTTTGGAGGAATCCGCCATTACTGCTTGCAGTTATATTTAGGATTCCTCCGTCAGGAGGAAACCTATTGTTATTGTTAGTTTTATTATTAGGATTCCTCCGTCAGGAGGAAACCTATTGTTATTGTTAGTTTTATTATTATTATTATTATTATTCTTGTTCCATGGAAGTCAATGGCAGCCCCTAGAACACTTCGACAACTTTTTGTGAAATTTGGCACACTCATTAAGGACAGTTGATTCTATACCTACACCAAGTTTCATGTCTCCCATTAGACCACTCCAGCGCCACCAATGGGTCAAAGTTGGACTTGTGTTTACACACGCAACTTTTGAACCGTATGACCCATTTTCAAAAATGAGGTACCATTGGATTCCCTGGTTCAAGCCGAGTTCAACGCACCCCATGGCGTCAATTTCCGGTTATATAGATTTTCCGCTACTTCCGGTTTTATCAAAAACCTTTGAAAGCCTACTCCTCCTACAATTTTTGTCATATCTTCTTCAAAGTTACCAGAGATGATCTTCAGACCAAGCGTCACAAAAGTTATCGAAAAGAATTTTGATCCTCACAACCGTTTGTCCGGTACAGCCAATCAAATTCATCAGAAAAGCCGCCAAACAGGATGTGAAGTCCTGTCTCAGCAAATCTTTGAGATATCAACACGAAACTTGGTATATCGATGGAAGACACTACAACATGTTACCGTGTGCAAAGGCAACTTCATATCTCCAAAAATGATTGATATAAAGCAAATTGAACTTATCGCTAACGCTAAAATAATGCTTTACACATCAGCCAGTCAAAAACTGATACTCTGATTCAATCACAAGTTCATATGAAGACTCTTGAGAATGTTTATAACACAAATCTGTGAAAAAGTTGACTGTAAGATCAAAGGTCGATTTTTGGTGAATATTTGAAACATGCTTGCTTGGCTAATTTCTAGCCAAATTTCCAATGAATGTCTCCCCTCCTCCTGCCCGCGCGTGCTCCACATCCTCACACACTCAGCCTTAACTTACACACGCGCGGGCTTGGCAAGACGCACACGCAACATTTCAGGAGAGTGTGGGCTGACCAAGCCCCCACTCATTCCTTGGTTTCTAGCCAAGGCCTTGTGGATCTTGTAATCTTGGATCTCTTAACAAAAGCTGATCTTTTTAGTATTGCATTTCCGATTTTGTATGCAATGGTAAAAAGTTATACAAATCCTGAAACATTGATATATATATATGTATTTATATATATATAAATCTTTATTTCAGACGCCAAGTTCCACATAAAATAACAGACATAGAGCTATAAAAAAGAGAGTAAAACGAAAACATAAAACATAGATAATACAGTGCATAAAAAGTATGAAGACTTTTGTGCCAATGTAGTCTTAAGTTCCAAGTAATCGATAGCAGCTCTTTAGAGGGTTGACCAGGGCCTCTACTATTCAGTTCTCAGACTCGTCCAGTCGACACATGAAACCATACATCAGTTGTCTCAGGAGTGCCTTACAGGTTGGTACGTGCTTAGACAGAAACAACTGACCAGCACTATGCCACCTAGGCACATTAAGTAGCAATCTAAAAGCATCATTGAAACCATACATCAGTTGTCTCAGGATTGCCTTACAGGTTGGTACGTGCTTAGACACAAACAACTGACTAGCACTATGCCACCTTGGCACATTAAGTAGCAATCTAAAAGCATCATTGTAGGCTACTTTCAGTAAAACCAAACTGATTTTCTGCAGTCAGAATATACATTTCCAATTTCAATCAAATAATTCTCTCAAACACTTTAGACAAGATACTGGCCAATGCAATGGGTCGATAGCTGTCTATGCTGTTTAGTTTACCAGCCTTATCTTTAACAACAGGCACTAACAGTATTGACATAATAGAGTTCGGTAGAACACCATGAACCATAATTCCAGTGAGACACATGGCTAGAAATGGACTGAGTCTATAACTGGCATTTTTTAGATGCTCTGCAGAAATGCAATCCATACCACAAGCTTTGTTGTTGTCTAGCATGTGGATGGCATCATAAATATCTACTGATCTAACTATCAAGTCTGCAGAGATACCTTTATATTCATTATCAATTCTCACTGTGTTACTTTGAACACATTTAAATAGTTTACTGTAGTGCTCATGCCATAGATCAGCAATCTTCTCTGGACAACTAACCCCTTTGATATCAGAAGGGAGGGGAGTTCTGTTATTATTTATGATCTTGACCTCCTTCCAGAAGTCAGTAAGATTGTTATTCTGCATCTTTCTGGCCAGCGAGTCTGCTCTCATTGTGTTTTCATTTCTCTTAAAGGGGCAATTGACTGCAAAACCGATTTTACCTTGTCATTGTTGAAAAACGACAGTTCGGAGGGTAAACTGAACATACCGTGAATATCAAAGTCCATTGACACCTCTTTCCTATTCAAATCTCAAAAAGAAAAAAATTGGCTGTAAAACGCTAGCTTTTCAAAAAAGCCACCGGTCCTACGTAGGACCGGTGATCGCCCTCTTATTGGCTCTGGTCTGTATCTTTGTCACGCCCCAGAATTTACATACAGACCAGTCTGAGGTAGCGTCTATCTCTGATACTAGTTTAGCTGCGCGCTGCTCTGTGTGGGCTACTTATAAGGAATTACAAAGAAGAACGTTTTGAATTATAACAAGGATATTGAAAATGGACCACGGTCGTAAATGCTGTGTTCCAGGCTGTACAGGGAAGGCTAACACTCAGTCTTCCCAAGGAGCCAAACATTCAACAGGCATGGCTGCTGTTGTCTATGAGAAGATCCCGGCGAAGTCGACACTCAATCATTCATTTGCTCTGAACATTTCACCCAAGACAGTTTTGACAACCTTGGACAATTTCAAGCAGGATATGCTAGGAAGCTGAACCTGGAAAGAGGTGCTGTTCCAACCGTATGCTCATTGCAACCGCAAGCTATAAGGACAGTATGATGTTGTGCTAACAGTTATTAGCAATGCTAACGTTTCCTGTATATAGCATACCAGGTAGAATGCTAAATACGTTTCTACACACATCAAATGACTCTAGCTAGACTAGCTGTAGTCGGTATTAGAAGGGAAGCTTCCGAAAAATAGCCAGAAAACGAACTGCAGTCTGGCTTATTGCTAACGCCTGTCCAGATAATCTATTTGAAAGAACTGGAGAAAGGCAGGTTATAGATACAGGATACGTTAGCATTGCTAGTAACTGTTACTAGTAACACCTAGACTGTAGGCATGTAAAAAAGTTTAGCTTGCTAGTTAATGCAAGAGCATAGGTAGAATGTGTGATCATTTAGCCTAGTTTATTGGCAATGGGGCTAACGTTGATTCATGTTCCTGACTGTGTTTCATTCAAATAAATAACCTGTGTAATGAAAATCTACAATTCACGATGCATGTTTGTCCAGATCTTTGTCATGTTATTTTACAGCAAGATATCTAGAGCTAGCCTAGCTAGCTAACTGAAGCCGAGTAGAATCACGATATGGTTTGGTTGCTAAGCTGTAGCCTAACGTTCTACCCACCTAAGTCAATCCAGTTTGCTTTAACAACAGCAGTGGAAACAAGTAATGTTATCATTTCAAATGATATATAGTCAATCTGTTGAAAACAGTGTTGTGTAGACACAATAGATTTATTTGCGCGTTTTTATTTCAAGTCTCCAACTTTGGTGTTTCAGCGAGTGCTGCTGTTGGCCGTGTTGCGTTTTTGCTCCCAGCTTCACTCGTTGATAACCAACCAATCAGCGCGCAGCTTATCTAAATATTAATGAGCATACCATAAAAGGAGAAAAGCTAGTGTTTTTTCCCGGGAACATTTCAGAGGATCTGTCAGAGGGCATAGAACAGCACCCGGGCCATTTTCAACCCAACCTATGTTACATACCCTATTCGGAGACCTTAAGGAACAGTGTGAAATACCCAAAAAACCCAGTCAATTGCCCCTTTAATGAAACGAGTGCATATTTAAATCTAGCATTTGTGAGGTTTTTGTTATCAAGCAGCAATCCCTGTCTGGGTCTGCCTGCCTCTGACCAGACTCTAAAGGCTTCTCTAGCAGCAACATGTTGCTCAGACACAAACTCATTCCAGACAGGCCGTGCGTTAGGGACCTTACTCTTGTGATTAATAAAAGGTTCACGGGAAGCATAAAGACATTTGACAATATCATCATACATGGCACAGAGCTTTTCAGCATGATGTTTATCCTTGCAGTTCATATCCGTGCACATTAGGGCATCCCTAGAAAATGCAACATCACTATGTAAGCTGTCAGTTAATAGAGAATATCTGTGCATAACCTCTTTGGTCAATTTTGACCAGTCCAGTTTTCTTGGGGGGCCAGCAACAAGGGTACACTCTCAACATTTAGCAGCATAGCAACTGGTATGTGATCAGTGGTGGCCAGCCCATAACACATCTCTATACTTTCCAGTGAGTCATGAGCATCGGCTGTGGTTACAATATGGTCTAGCCAGGAAGTTGTGTGCCACGTTTCACTTATATAGGTAAAATTTGTATCAGGCAATAACGCTTGATATAATTAATTTAGTTTCATTACAGAACTGCTGCAGATGTTGTAAGAATAAACGCTTATCTGACATGTCAGCATTAAAATCACCCATGACATAGACACTACATGAACTATTGTCCTCTATGAAGGACTGAATAAAAGCTAACCTGTTCTGAAATTCATCCTCATGGTCATAGGATTCATATTGTGTGTACACATTTACAATAGTACATTTATTTTCATTGTGATTAAACTCCAACCCAATAGCCCAGTCAACGTTAAGCCAAACCACCTTTACC
Source organism: Hypomesus transpacificus (assembly GCF_021917145.1). Lineage (NCBI taxonomy): Eukaryota > Metazoa > Chordata > Actinopteri > Osmeriformes > Osmeridae > Hypomesus > Hypomesus transpacificus. The sequence goes on along the minus strand of NW_025813716.1, from coordinate 93,565 downwards.
GTTGGGTCATATTTTATGTTCCACAGTATAGCTACACCACCAGCTATCCTCCCACAAACCATTCTCATGCTGAGATCGGTAGTGGACTCTCCAGCACCATGAAACATCTTGTGTAGGGAGTTCAATTTGTCCAGATCTTGCTTGGCCATCCAGGTTTCTTGAAAGCAGACAATGTCACTCTCGTCCAGCAATGTGTCCACCACCAAACGTCTTGATCTATCAGCAGCAGTATGTCCTACTCGGAGGCCACGAGCGTTGTAGGATACAACCCGCATTAATGATCTACCACGGACCCATCAGGGCAGCTGGCCAGTGTGTCTGTCTCCCTGGTCTCTACATATAGGCCTACATTCATCCCAGCATCATGACTGAGCTGAAGCTCGGTACCCTGAGAGCGGGGGGTGTGCTCTAGTCGAGCTTTTTTGAAAGTATAGACCAAGGGTAATTACCACACCACAACTGTCCCACCATTATCCATAGGTGGCGCTACATTCCACGCCCTAAAGCACAAAGGCTTTCTGGAATGGATAGGCTAACCAAGCCCCCTCCCTTCACTCCTTGGGTTGAAATAAAGGCCCTTGTGGATCTTGATGGTATTATATTTCAGATTTGGTATCCCATTGGTAATTCTGCAGCATAGATTTTTCTATACAATTCCAATTTGTCAAGAATATACATTTTTCAATGGTTCGCAATGTTTGGAGGAATCCGCCATTACTGCTTGCAGTTATATTTATTATTATTCTTGTTCCATGGAAGTCAATGGCAGCCCCTAGAACCCTTCGACAACTTTTTGTGAAATTTGGCACACTCATTAAGGACAGTTGATTCTATACCTACACCAAGTTTCATGTCTCCCATTAGACCACTCCAGCGCCACCAACGGGTCAAAGTTGGACTTGTGTTTACACACGCAACTTTTGAACCGTGTGACCTATTTTCAAAAATGAGGTACCATTGGATTCCCTGGATCAAGCCGAGTTCAACGCACCCCATGGCGTCAATTTCCGGTTATATAGATTTTCCGCTATTTCCGGTTTTATCAAAATCCTTTGAAAGCCTACTCCTCCTACAATTTTTGTCATATCTTCTTCAAAGTTACCAGAGATGATCTTCAGACCAAGCCTCACAAAAGTTATCGAAAAGAATTTTGATCCTCACAACCGTTTGTCCGGTACAGCCAATCAAATTCATCAGAAAAGCCGCCAAACAGGATGTGAAGTCATGTCTCAGCAAATCTTTGAGATATCAACACGAAACTTGGTATATCGATGGAAGACACTACAACATGTTACCGTGTGCAAAGGCAACTTCATATCTCCAAAAATGATTGATTTAAAGCAAATTGAACTTATCGCTAACGCTAAAATAATGCTTTACACATCAGCCAGTCAAAAACTGATACTCTGATTCAATCACAAGTTCATATGAAGACTCTTGAGAATGTTTATAACACAAATCTGTGAAAAAGTTGACTGTAAGATCAAAGGTCGATTTTTGGTGAATATTTGAAACATGCTTGCTTGGCTAATTTCTAGCCAAATTTCCAATGAATGTCTCCCCTCCTCCTGCCCGCGCGTGCTCCACATCCTCACACACTCAGCCTTAACTTACACACGCGCGGGCTTGGCAAGACGCACACGCAACATTTCAGGAGAGTGTGGGCTGACAAAGCCCCCACTCATTCCTTAGTTTCTAGCAAAGGCCTTGTGGATCTTGTAATCTTGGATCTCTTAACAAAAGCTGATCTTTTTGGTATTGCATTTCCGATTTTGTATGCAATGGTAAAAAGTTATGCAAATCCTGAAACATTAATATATATATATATATATGTATTTATATATAGATAAATCTTTATTTCAGACGCCAAGTTCCACATAAAATAACAGACATAGAGCTATAAAAAAGAGAGTAAAACGAAAACATCAAACATAGATAATACAGTGCATAAAAAGTATGAAGACTTTTGTGCCAATGTAGTCTTAAGTTCCAAGTAATCGATAGCAGCTCTTTAGAGGGTTGACCAGAGCCTCTACTATTCAGTTCTCAGACTTGTCCAGTCGACACATGAAACCATACATCAGTTGTCTCAGGAGTGCCTTACAGGTTGGTACATGCTTAGACAGAAACAACTGACCAGCACTATGCCACCTAGGCACATTAAGTAGCAATCTAAAAGCATCATTGAAACCATACATCAGTTGTCTCAGGATTGCCTTACAGGTTGGTACGTGCTTAGACACAAACAACTGACTAGCACTATGCCACCTTGGCACATTAAGTAGCAATCTAAAAGCATCATTGTAGGCTACTTTCAGTATCTGTATACTCCTTTTCCTGTACATAGACCACAAATGAGCAGTGTACAATGGTGTTATGTAGGTTCTAAACAGGGAACATTTAACTGAATCTGAGTACATAGAAAATGTCCTTAATAACATACTGGCCTGAGAATATATTTTACAGCGCTGTTGATACATATCGTTGTCATCTGTCCAATCATCAGAAATGACATGGTCCAGATATTTTATTTCCTCACAAATACCAAGGGGACTGCCAGATAAATAAAAGGTAGGGAAGGTTAATTTCCAGTCCTGATTACTTCTGACTATCATTATGTGGCTTTTCTTTGCATTATATTTTATATCATGATCTAAGCCATACTGAGAGCACACCCATAGCATCTGTTGCAACAGGCTGAGTGGAACCAGATCATCTGCGTACATCAGATGATTGACAATAGATTCACCAACAAAACAGCCTGTATTTGTCTTATTCAGCTGGCTTGATAAGTCGTCCATATCCATATTAAACAAAAAGGGAAATCAAATTCCTCCTTGTCGAACTCCGTTACCAACATGGAAAGGAGCTGATACAACATTGTCCCATTTAACATGAAAAGTTTGATTGGCATACCAGAACACCAAAATCCTCACAAGAGGTTTAGGGACACCTCTCGCTATTAGCTTCATAAACAGTTTTTCATGACAAATTCGATCGAAAGCTTTGTAAGCATCAATAAAGCATATAAATACAGATGAATTAAGACTTGTGTACCTGAGACAATCTCCTTCAGAGCATAGATACAGAGATCAGTACCATGTTTTCTTTTAAAACCAAACTGATTGTCTGCAGTCAGAATATACATTTCCAATTTGAATCAAATAATTCTCTCAAACACTTTAGACAAGATACTGGCCAATGCAATGGGTCGATAGTTGTCTATGCTGTTCAGTTTACCAGCCTTATCTTTAACAACAGGCACTAACAGTACTGACATAATAGAGTTCGGTAGAACACCATGAACCATAATTCCAGTGAGACACATGGCTAGAAATGGACTGAGTATAACTGGCATTTTTTAGATGCTCTGCAGAAATGGAATCCATACCACAAGCTTTGTTGTTGTCTAGCATGTGGATGGCATCATAAATATCTACTGATCTAACTATCAAGTCTGCAGAGATACCTTTATATTCATTATCAATTCTCACTGTGTTACTTTGAACACAATTAAACAGTTTACTGTAGTGCTCATGCCATAGATCAGCAATCTTCTCTGGACAACTAACCCCTTTGATATCAGAAGGGAGGGGAGTTCTGTTATTATTTATGATCTTGACCTCCTTCCAGAAGTCAGTAAGATTGTTATTCTGCATCTTTCTGGCCAGCGAGTCTGCTCTCATTGTGTTTTCATTTCTCTTAATGAAACTAGTGCATATTTAAATCTAGCATTTGTGAGGTTTTTGTTATCAAGCAGCACTCCCTGTCTGGGTCTGCCTGCCTCTGACCAGACTCTAAAGGCTTCTCTAGCAGCAGCATGTTGCTCAGACACAAACTCATACCAGACAGGCCGTGCGTTAGGGACCTTACTCTTGTGATTAATAAAAGGTTCACTGGAAGCATAAAGACATTTGACAATATCATCATACATGGCAAAGAGCTTTTCAGCATGATGTTTATCCTTGCAGTTCATATCCGTGCACATTAGGGCATCCCTAGAAAATGCAACATCACTATGTAAGCTGTCAGTTAATAGAGAATATCTGTGCATAACCTCTTTGGTCAATTTTGACCAGTCCAGTTTTCTTGGGGGGCCAGCAACAAGGGTACACTCTCAACATTTAGCAGCATAGCAACTGGTATGTGATCAGTGGTGGCCAGCCCATAACACATCTCTATACTTTCCAGTGAGTCATGAGCATCGGCTGTGGTTACAATATGGTCTAGCCAGGAAGTTGTGTGCCACGTTTCACTTATATAGGTAAAACTTGTATCAGGCAATAACGCTTGATATCATTAATTTAGTTTCATTACAGAACTGCTGCAGATGTTGTGCGAATAAACACTTATCTGGCATGTCAGCATTAAAATCACCCATGACATAGACACAACATGAACTATTGTCCTCTATGAAGGACTGAATAAAAGCTAACCTGTTCTGAAATTCATCCTCATGGTCATAAGATTCATATGGTGTGTACTCATTTACAATAGTACATTTATTTTCATTGTGATTAAACTCCAACCCAATAGCCCAGTCAACGTTAAGCCACACCACCTTTACCGTTGGGTCATATTTTATGTTCCACAGTATAGCTACACCACCAGCTATCCTCCCACAAACCATTCTCATGATGAGATCGGTAGTGGACTCTCCAGCACCATGAAAGTTCTTGTGTAGGGAGTTCAATTTGTCCAGATCTTGCTTGGCCATCCAGGTTTCTTGAAGGCAGACAATGTCACTCTCGTCCAGCAATGTGTCCACCACCAAACGTCTTGATCTATCAGCAGCAGTATGTCCTACTCGGAGGCCACGAGCGTTGTAGGATACAACCCGCATTAATGATCTACCACGGACCCATCAGGGCAGCTGGCCGGTGTGTCTGTCTCCCTGGTCTCTACATATAGGCCTACATTCAACCCAGCATCATGACTGAGCTGAAGCTCGGTACCCTGAGAGCGGGGGGTATGCTCTGGTCGAGCTTTTTTGAAAGTATAGACCAAGGGTAATTACCACACCACAACTGTCCCACCATTACCCATAGGTGGCGCTACATTCCACACCCTAAAGCACAAAGGCTTTCTGGAATGGATAGGCTAACCAAGCCCCCTCCCTTCACTCCTTGGGTTGAAATAAAGGCCCTTGTGGATCTTGATGGTATTATATTTCAGATTTGGTATCCCATTGGTAATTCTGCAGCATAGATTTTTCTATACAGTTCCAATTTGTCAAGAATATACATTTTTCAATGGTTCGCAATGTTTGGAGGAATCCGCCATTACTGCTTGCAGTTATATTTATCATTATTATTCTTAAGACTGGGTGTCTATGGCAGGCCCTAGAAGCGCTTGGTCGAAAGTTGTAAAATTTGGCACACTCATTAGGGACAGTCCCCTGGTCCAATTCACAAAGTTGCATGTCCCATACTTGGGCACTCTAGCGCCACCAACGGGTCAAAGTTGGACTTGTGTTTACACACGCAACTTTTGAACCGTATGTCCTATTTTCAAAAATGAGGTACCATTGGATTCCCTGGATCAAGCCGAGTTCAATGCACACCAGGCGTCAATTTCCGGTTATATAGATTTTCCGCTATTTCCGGTTTTATCAAAAACCTCTGAAAGCCTACTCCTCCTACAATTTTTCAAATCTTCTTCAGAATTACCAGAGATGATCTTTAGACCAAGCGTCACAAAAGTTATCGAAAATAAATTTGATGCTCACAACCGTTTGTCCGCTACAGCCAATCAAATTCTGCAGAAAAGCCGCCAAACAGGAAGTGAAGTCATATCTCAGCAGTTCTTTGAGGCAGTGACACCAAAGTTGATACGCCTACTCGGAACTTTATTCTAAGGATGTCCTCCAAAAATTGTGTCATTTGACTAAAAGGGGGGAAAAATTTGTCCAAATTTGGCATAGATGATCTTCAGACAAAGCTTCACAAAATTGTCGGATGGATTTTACATTTTCAAAACCGTTTGTTCGGTAGAGCTGATCAAAGGCGGCGGTGAAGCCGCAAGACACGTGAGAGCATAACTCAGCAAAAATGTGTCCGAATTACCAGAGATGATCTTCAGACCAAGCCTCACAAAAGTTATGATAAGGAATTTTGATCCTCACAACCGTTTGTCCGGTACAGCCAATCAAATTCGGCAACAAAGCAACTAAACAGGAAATTCGATCAAATCTCAGCAAATCTTTGAGATATCAAAACTAAAGTTGGTATATTGGTGGACGACACTACATCATGTTACCATGTGAAAAATTGACTTAATATCTAAAAAAATTACTGATATAGAGCAAATCGAATTTATCGCTAACGCTAAAATAATGCTTTACACATCCACTGGTCTAAAGCGGATAGTCTGATACTATCACTAGTTCATATGAAGACTATTGAGAATGTTTAGTACTCAATCTGAAAAAAAGTTGAATGTAAGATGAAAAGTAGATTTTTAATGAATATATTAAATATACATGCTTGGCTAATTTCAGAGCTATTTGGCCAAATCCTCTCTCCCACTCCTCCTTAGCGCGCTCGCTCCACATTGTCACACACTCACCCGTCCCTTGACACACGCGCGGGCTTGGCAAGACGCACACGCAACATTTCAGGAGAGTGTGGGCTGACCAAGCCCCCACTCATTCCTTAGTCTCTAGCAAAGGCCTTGTGGATCTTGATGGTATTGCATTTCCGATTTTGTATGCGATGGTAAAAAGTTCTCCAAATCCTGAAACATTGATAGTATAGGCCAAGAGTAATTACCACACCACAACTGGCCAACCATTACCCATATGTGGCGCTGCAATCTGACCAATCTGACCAACCGTTTGTCCGGTACAGTCAATCAAATTCAGCAGAAAAGCAGCCAAACAGGAAGTGAAGTCATATCTCAGCAAATCTTTGAGATATCAACACCAAAGTTTGTATGATGACTCGGAACCCTCTTCTGAGAAAATCTATAAAATTTGGTGTCATGTGATCACTGGGCGTGGCCGCAGGAAGCAAAATTGTGTTTTGGCCAATAACTATTGATTTGTTTTCCTTTATTGAGTGATTCCTTTGTCTCATGATATCTTGGAACATCCTGTATGTGACTCATAATAATTTGTGATAATAGCCAAATTGATGGGCCGCCATTTTGAATTCATTGAAAAACGTTTTTTCTCTACTCCTCCTACACGTGGTCCAATCTTCACCAAATTTAGCAGAGATTATCTTCAGACCAAGCCTCACAAAAGCTAACACGTGGTTTTCTGATTTTCGAAACCGTTTTTCCGGTACAGGCAATCAAAATGTGCCGTTAAGCCAGCAAACAGGAAGTTGGGTTATATCTCAGCAAATCTTGGTGGATTCACACCAAACTTGCTGCGTGTACTTGTTACCCTCTTCTGAGAATGTCTAAAATGTTTTCTGGGTCATTTGACTGCTTGGCCACCTCATTGCTGCTTGCAGCTATATTTGGAATTGGTCAGATTTGGTATCCCCTTGGTAAGTCTGCAGCATAGATTTTTCTATACAGTTACAATTTGTCAAGAATAAACTTTTTTCAATGGTTCGCAATGTTTGGAGGAATCTGCCATTACTGCTTGCAGTTATATTTATTATTATTATTACGTTCCTCCGGTAGGAGGGAACCTATTGTTATTGTTGGTATTCTTATTATTATTATTAGGTTCCTCCGGTGGGAGGGAACCTATTGTTATTGTTGGTATTCTTATTTTTATTATTATTTTTCTTCTCCTTGCGCCCCAATATCTCAAAAAGTCTCTTGTCATAAATGTTCTATTGGCACATTGATACTATATCCAAGTGGGTACCCCCACACCAAATATGGGCCACATCGGACCATAGGGGGCGCCACAGGCCACGCCCAAAAGTCCGATTTTCAAAGTGATGGCATTTCCACCTTATTGCTCCAATTCTTCTGACACTTGGTGTGCATGCCTCATTTTTCATGAGGAACAAAAAAGCCTCAAGGACCCATAAGGTCCGCCATGATGGATTTTCCTGTAGAGTGATAATTTGGGAAAACATTCAAAATTCCTCTTCTCTTAAACCAAAGGTCTAATTGACTTGATATTTGGTACATATATGTATCATTGACGTGTTTAAAAATGTTACTTAAGGCAATTGAATCAAGTACAAAATGGCTGAAATGGGTGTATTTATGTAAATGTACACATTGCCTCAATATGTTTGTGTCACTAAAACAAATGTATTTTTGAAGGATGGTTCAAACCTAATAGGCTTTAAGGTGACATGCCTTTGAAGTACCATGCAAAGTTTCACCTTGATATGTCAAAATATGACTGAATTACAGGTGTTTGAACTTGGACCAAATCTGATAATACTCGCCATTGGAGTAACAGCTTTTTTGATTTTCCAGTTATTGAACTTTGTGGATTCCATGCCTGGGAATGGTTCAATTGGCTGAGATGTTGTGCTGGTACGCAAAGGGTTGTTGTTTCAAAACCAGTCAGAGGCATAGTTTTTTATTGTTTATTCTGACAAAACGGTTTCTTGTCTACCGATAAATCCTTTGGTTGTAAAACAAAGCAATGTGTGTTTATTTGAGCCCATCACAACACTCCAATCATCTGTTAAGCGAGACCGTTTAGACCACTGCAAAACAAGTCAGGTTCACCACAGTACCTAGCTACTTGTAGTCTACGCATGGTAGAGATAACGCTAATTGTTATCTCTAATAAAGTAAATTGATTGTTCAGGTGGATCCCTTGTCTGTTGCAGAAATTCATTTCAGTAACCTAAGCCAAGACACATCCCCACTGATGCTAGGCATGATTTGAAATTCCCTTCCATGACAAGTTATGGCACTCCAAACAACCTTTTAAAAAAACTATAGGTAAGTTATTCTTTACAGCAGCAACCCAGTCATCCCGTTGTCCCATTTTTATAGGAAATGTACAAGCAGTTTCAACTTTGGCTGAATCTAACACCGCTTACCACAGGAGAAACTGCTTACTTCTTTATACAGTAACTGAACATGAAAATATTCAACACTGAGAATAGCTCAATGGGCTGGGATGGTGACCTGTAAAGTATAAGGTCGTAGGTTGGAATACAGCCATAATCTTTTGGCCTGTCATAATTTTGACTATCTGTTTAGTTCAATAGGATGACATCATTCTGAAGTACCACAAACAATTTCATGCAATTTCAACTTGTAATTCCTAACCTTTGTCCTAAAGCTGACCAAAGCTAATACTCTGCCCTTTCTATTCATACAATCTCAACAGTTGGTGTGTAGCAGAAAGGATAGAGACTGACTTGCAAGCTTATAATCATGAGTTCAAATCCCCATTTAGCCTATTGTTGTTGGCCAAACATGAAGTAGTTTTGCTCTCTTGTTGTCCAACTCTCAATCTTCTACAGTGTACATGTTTATAATATTTTGCGGAGGAACCCGCATCTCTGCTTGCAGCTATATTTATTATTATTTTTCTTCTCCTTGCGCCCCAATATCTCAAAAAGTCCCTTGTCATAAATTTTCTAATTTGGCACATTGATACTACATCCAAGTGGGTACCCCCACACCAAATATGGGCCACATCGGACCATAGGGGGCGCCACAGGCCACGCCCAAAAGTCCGATTTTCAAATGGATGGCATTTCCACCTAATTGCTCCAATTATTCTGAAACTTGGTGTGCATGCCTCATTTTTCATGAGGAACAAAAAAGCCTTACGGACCCATAAGGTCCGCCATGATAGATTTTCCTGTACAGTGATAATTTAGGAAAACATTCAAAATTCCTCTTCTCTTGAACCAAAGGTCTAATTGACTTGATATTTGGTACATATATGTATCATTGACGTGTTTACAAATGTTAATTAAGGTAATTGAATCAAGTACAAAATGGCTGAAATGGGTGTATTTATGTAAATGTCCACATTGCCTTAATATGTTTGTGTCACTAAATCAAATGTATTTTTGAAGGATGGTTCAAACCTAATAGTCTTTAAGGTGACATGCCTTTGAAGTACCATGCAAAGTTTCACCATGATATGTCAAAATATGACTCAATTACAGCTGTTTGAAATTGGACCAAATCTGACAATGCTCGCCATTGGAGAAACAGCTTTTTTGATTATCTTTATTGAACTTTGTGGATTCCATGGTTTTTTATTTTTTATTCTGACAAACGGTTTCTAGTCTTCAGATAAATCCTCCGGTTGTAAAACATAGCAATGCGTGTTTATTTGAGCCCATCACAACACTCCAATCATCTGTTTAGCGAGACTGTGTAAACCACTGCAAAACAAGTCAGGTTTACCACAGTAGCTAGCTACTTGTAGTCTACGCATGGTAGAGATAACGCTAATGGTTATCTCTAATGAAGTAAATTGATTGTTCAGGTGGATTCCTTGTCTGTTGCACAAATTCATTTCAGTAACCTAAGCCAGGACACATCCCCACTGATGCTAGGCATGGTTTGAAATTCCCTTCCATGACAAGTTATGGCACTCCAAACAACCTTTTAAAAAAACTAAGTAAGTTATTCTTTACAGCAGCAACCCAGTCATCCCGTTGTCCCATTTTTATAGGAAATGTACAAGCAGTTTCAACTTTGGCTGAATCTAACAACGCTTACCACAGGAGAAACAGCTTGCTTTTTAATACAGTTACTGAACAGGACACTATTCAACACTGAGAATAGCTCAATGGGCTGGGATGGTGACCTGTAAAGTATAAGGTAGTAAGTTGGAATCCAGCCATTATCTTTTGGCCTGTCATCATTTTAGTTATCTGTTTAGTTCAATAGGATGACATCAGTCTGAAATACCATGCACAATTTCATGCAATTTCAACTTGTAATTCCTAACCTTTGTCCCAAAGCTGACCAAAGCTAATACTCTGCCCTTTCTATTCATTCAATCTCAACAGTTGGTGTGTAGCAGAGAGGATAGAGACTGACTTGTAACCTTATGCTCATGAGTTCAAATCCCAATTCAGCCTATTGTTGTTGGCCAAACATGAAGTAGTTTTGCTCTCTTGTTGTCCAACTCTCGATCTTCTACAGTGTACATGTTTATAATATTTTGCGGAGGAACCTGCATCGCTGCTTGCAGCTATATTTATTATTATTATTCTCCTTGCGCCACAATAACTCAACTTGGTATTGGTAACTAATTTTCTAATTTGGCACAGTGATACTACATCTGGGTGGGTACCCCCACGCCAACTATGGGCAACATCAGACCATAGGGGGCGCCACAGGCCACGCCCAAATGTCCACTTTTCAGAGTGATTGCATTTCCACCCCATTGCTCCAATTCTTCTGAAACTTTGTGTGCATGCCAAATTTTCATGAGGAACAAAAAAGCCTCAAGGACCCATAATGTCCACCATGATGGATTTTCCTGTACAGTGATAATTTGGGAAAACATTCAAAATTCCTCTTCTCTTCAACCAAAGGTCTAATTGACTTGAAATTTGGTACATATTTATATCATCGACTTATTTAAAAATGTTACTTAAGGCAATTGAATCAAGTACAAAATGGCTGAAAGGGGTGTATTTATTTAAATGTCCACATTAACTTTGTTTGTGTCACTAAATCAAATGTCATTTTGAAAGATGGTTTTTCAAACCTATTAGGCTTTAAGGTGACATAGCTCTGACGTACCGTACACAATTTCACCTTGGTATGTCAAAATATGATTGAATTAGAGCTGTTTCAACTTTCGCTTACCACAGGAGAAACAGCTTACTTTTTTATACAGTAACTGAACGAGAAAACATTCAACACTGAGATTAGCTCACTGGGCTAGGACGGCGACCTGCAAAGTATAAGGTCATAGGATCGAATCCAGCCACAGTCGTTTAGCCCGTCTTAAATTTGAACATCTGTTTGGTTAAACAGGATGACATTGTTCTGAAGTACCATGCGCAATTTGACCTTGATATGTCAAATGATCATTGAATTACAGCTGTTTAAACTTTGGCCGAATCGAACAATCCACGCTGCAGGAGAAACCACTTTCTTTTTTAATGCAGAAACTGACCAGAATTTCTCAGCATTGCAGGTAGCTCAATGGCTTGAAACGTTGTCCTGCAAAATGCAAGGTCACAGGTTCGAAAACCAGGCAGTCTTTTGGCCTGTCTTCATTTTTATTACTTGTTTAGTTAAACAGGCAGACATCCTTCTGAAATATCATGCGCAATTTCATGCAATTTCACCTTGAAATGTCAACCATTTCTTAACCTTTGTCCCAAAGCTGACCAAAAACTAATGCTCATATCATGCAGTCGGTACCCAGCATGCATTGCGGCATGTCCAAAAACGCAAAGACTTGTGGAAAACAGTTTGGTTACAAAAGCCGTGCGAGGGATTTCAGTTGTTGTGTTCGTTCAGTTGGATGTTTGTAATGTTATTGTTGGTTAGTTATAATAATCTTGTTGGTCACCCTGATTGAGTATGTTGTGTAGTTTAATCGGACCAGAGAATCGGCTGCTATATAGTCACAAACTATTCTCACAAGTAGCTGAATATGAGCGCTTCCCTAGCCCAGTTGCCCACATTACTATTATTAGTTGTTCATTGACTGAGAGTCTGGAAAGAGATCAACTCAAGAAGAGTTTCAATATCCTATAAAAAGTTAATACTCAGCCCTTCCTAATTATGCAGTCTCAGCAGTTGGTGTATAGCAGAGAGGCTAGAGAGACTGATTTGTTACCTTATGCTCATGAGTTCAAATCCCCGTTCAGCCTATTGTTGTTGGCCAAACATGAAGTCGTTTTGCTCTCTTGTTGTGCAAGTCTCGATCTTCTACAGCACAGGTGTCAAACTCAAGGCCCGCGGGCCAAATGTGGCCCGCCACGTCATTTTATGTGGCCCGCGGAAGCTTAATGGGCTATTGAAATAAGTCTACGCTGCTTTACAGCGTGCATTGACCATAAACGACATCTCTCACCATGCATGTCGATTGTGTTACGGCAAAGTGACGACATCTCGCCTCTAGAAAGCAGTGTATGCACATCAGTGTTAAACACAAAGTTTAACTGGGTGAAGGCGAGCATAGTTTGAATGACAGCACTCCAATGCAGCCGGTTCTGCGAACGTACCCCATGTGCATCTTCAGCCAAGGTCCTCGGGCATTCAACCCAAGTTGGTATCGCTCTCGAACTTGGTTAGAGTACTCAGCCAAGCTAGCATGTTTCTGCTTCCCTTTTCGACAATTTGGAGCCAGAAATGATGAAGACATCACCTTCATTAGACAAGGTTTTACCAATTGGAAAACGACAATGTTTATTTTACATAAAGCTCAAAAAGCTATTCTGCGTTCAAATGAAGGGCAAAAAAAGTTTTGCTTTTGCGCTATGCACGCTTGCATTTTGTCACCAGACACTGAGAAAAATATGCAAATTTATCCTCCAAGAAAAACAGCAGATTGTCCAAGAATTAAAAGGCGGACTTCAATAGCAGCATAATAGGCCCTATGTTCACAAAAGCTACAACAAAAACACTGTGTTTTTACATCGTTACTGACCTTACATCGTAGTTACAACTGGCCCTTTGACGGCAACCATAATGCTGATGTGGCCCTCGGTGAAAATGAGTTTGACACCCCTGTTCTACAGTGTACATGTTTATAATATTTTGCCATTTAGCGGAGGAACCCGCATCGCTGCTTGCAGCTATATTTTGCATTTATTTCAGTGCCCAAAAGCATTTGGTCAATTCTGAGTGCATGTCCCAAGCCCCCACCCTACGCCCCTCGGCTTGAAGCAATGGCCCTGGTGGATGTAGGTGGTATTGCATTTACGGTTAGGTTTCCCACTCTTCCGGTCGTTTTTATTCTATTAACTCCAGTCAACATTTACAAAACTATCTCCCCAATAATTGTTGTTCGATTCTCGAACCTGGCTCATACCACTAGCTTTTTCATAGCAGAATTTGTCCCGATTTTTGCTAAGTTTGAAACCAATCCGAAATGGGTAAACTAGCACCCCATTTATTTGCCTACTTCAATAAAAGTTGCCTGCAAATGTGCTCGCAGATACTAACAGGGAACAAGCACAAAAGTTCACATTGGCCGACAGCCGATTTACATTGAGCTGAATGAGCCATAGACTTATATTGAATGAGCACAGGGAGAAATGGCTTGAGTTGCCTGCCTTGTTGTAGCAAGTTTAGCAAATGGTTGTCACACATACATGAAACGTTATCAATAGAGTTTATTCTCGTTATTTTAAAACAGATTTGATATTTCGTAAAAACTTTCATGACATGATGGCAAATATATTATGTTAAGCGCAAGCATATTGTTGACATGTGTATCTGGAGCAAAGACGAAGATTAATACTTTAACTGTTAACCACAATCGGAAATTATATATATTTAAATAATATTAGTCTTGCCTTCAGAAGCTTTTGTTAAACACACCCATTATTCTTTTTTTGATTGTGTCATCAAGCCAGACTGCTTTTGTGGGACAATGAAGGTCCTCAGTGATTATGTTTCACCCTCACTTACATCTGATGGAAATGTCTTGTAGCCTATATGGTTCTGTGAATAAGCCCCTTTTAAAGGCAAATGTTCAATAAAGTATATTTTAGACACAGTTCTCAAGCTTTTATTTATTACATTATTACCAAGTCTTGTTAGATCACGTTATATCCATTAATAGGCGTTTGGTTTTGTAGGATGAACATATAAAACACTGGCCACTTTTCTACACTGATGATAAATTGAAGGCTGTGTGAATTTCGTGGCATTTCGTTTGAATATAAAGTTGACAGTAAGATATGGTAAGTCTGCATTATGGAAGATTTCGGTTACCAAAATAACTAAGCTTTCTTTGCCTGGCAAGAAAAACTACGGACCTGTTCATGTTAACAGTTTATTTCATCCGATACAATGCATTGGAAATCATACTCATCACGAAGAAAAAAAAGCAACATATGTGATGAGTTCCATCTAGAATAGCCGTATATTTAGCCCTATAGACTATTTCTAAAAAACAAGTGGAAGGAATACTATACAGTGACAGAATACATTTCCGTTAAGTTTGCATGTGTCTGATTCTTATCGGACTTGTACCCCATTCTGCCCATAGATTCTGCAACTTCAATGCCTTAGCGCACACGCTCATAACCATATAAATCTATGCTCGCGACTGGATGTCGCAAAGTATGACGTGTACAGCTAGTTGCAAGCGTGCACGAGGTCTCAGAGCTAGGGAAAAAAACAGCCACTGTTTAAAGCTAGACCGGAAGACACGGAACTGGAAAGATGGCCGCGTCCAGTCTCTCGCTCTCGCTTGCCTCACTGCGCCACTGAGCACTTTTCATCGAAATGAATGGGGACGCCATCTTGGAAGACAAAAGTAGCTTACTCTAGTTATATTAACTCTATGGCATGTCCACGGCATGTAACACTAGCGACGAAGGCCCAAGGGCTGAGAATGTTGCTAAAATAAATTACAGATTGTGACGGAAAACGGTAACGTTTACTTAGGTATTCATCAGAGAATTAAAGCACATCAAATAGCAATCTTAAAATCGTCTCCCAGCATATAACTAAGCAAATTAAATTTTGTTCGAGATCGCTCGGCTGAACCAGGAAATGATATGCCGTGTCTGCCAAAGCTATCGGGCTCATAAAGTGGGAGGGGATCGGTAGAAACGCAGAGTTTGGCATGGACAACCTGCTAGCGAGCAGGTTAGTTTCACGGAGTAAGTTACCATGGAAACTTACCTAAAGGTTTCGTTACCTCTCTTTCTGGAACGTGGAATTCGGAGTATGCCTCTTTTCAGGGTTAAACAACTCCAAGTTTTTACTAAACCCGCTACCTGGAATACCCCCCAGAACATCAGTTGGGGTGAAAATGCATACAAATATGTTTAGCCTGAGAATATATATTGCTGTTATAAGTTATAGCATATTGTGTTTCCTAAATGCTTTTACAGCAGGCTGTATATCGTAAGCCTCAATAGGTTGGAATGGGCCTGGGTTTTCCTTTATATTGTAGTGTTTGGTTTAGAAAAGGATGGCTATAGCAATAGTTATGTTTATATGTGTACTTGTGCAGTGTTTCCTCCCAAAAGAATTGCAGCAATTTTGAATGTTTTTTGTAGCAACCAAAACTGCAAGTTTTACTGTAAATGTTACAGTTTACTTTTAATTATACTGTTAACAGAAGAACATTTCCACCATATTTTTTTTATTTTTAGAAGTAGATTTCAGTCAACCACAGCTGCCAGTTTTTTACCTAAATATTATGGGACTTAACATCCTTAGGGTATTAATAAAAAGTACATGCATTTTATCCATTTTGAATAAATAGGGTTTATCCTGTAAACCTGCCTATAACGCATTTCAAACAAATAGTCTTTATTAACATAAACCTGCTTTTATGCATTTCAAACTAATACGTTTGATTACATTGACAAATACAAATCATATTAAGTTTATTAGTTTGTTTAAATTCAAACTATGTAATGTAAATGAATGGAAATTCTATATGCGATTAAATCACATAAATCTAAAAGATTAGGCTTAAATATTTCTGTGAGTGTGGGGCTAATGTTATTTCATCTTCCTGACTGTGTTTCATTCAAATAAGTAACCTGTGTTGTCATGTAAATTTACAATTCAAGATGTATGTTTGTCCAGATCTATTTTTCAGCAACATAGCGAGAGCTAACTGAAGCTGAGTTGAATCATGATAGTTTGTTTGCTAAGCTGTAGTGCTAACGTTACCCACCTAAGGCGATCCTGTTTGCTTCGACAACAGAAGTGGAAACAACTAACGTAATCATTTCAAATGATATGTAGTCAATCTGTTGAAAACAGTGTTGTGTAGACACAATAGAATTATTTGTAAGTTTTTATTTCAAGTCTCCACCTTGGTTGTTTCAGTGAGTGCTGTGGTCGAGTTGCGTCTTTGCTCCGCAGCTTCACTTGTTGTTAACCAACCAATCAAAGCGCAGCTAATCTATATATTCGTGAGCATACCATAAGAGGAGAAAACCTAGCTTTCTTCCCAGGAAAATTTAACTGGATGTATCAGGGGGCATAGAACAGCACCCGGGCCATTTTCAGCCCAACCAATGTTACATACCCTATTCGGAGACCTTAACGGACCAGTGTGAAATACCCCAAAAGCCCAGTCAATCACCCCTTTAAGGGGTGTATACCCCTTCGTCTTAGCCCTACCCCTCGATCAAAAAGAGTGATGGGACACCACTTACTCTCACATGAAAACGCAAAACTAAGGGGTAGGGGTAAGGGGTAGTGGTTAGAGTATTGGGATTCGGCCTAAGAGACGCAGATCAAATTGAAAATCCTTCGTGAAGTATCTCCAAGAAAGCAAATGATAAAGGAAGAACAAGAAGGAGAGAGACAGAAGAAAAGAAAGAGAAAGTAAGAGAGAGAACAGATGAGAATACCATTAAAAAACATTGCTAATACCCATAGTTAAGGGGATATGAACAGGCTTTTGTGACCAAGAAACACTTGCCGTGTCTTCTGTGAGACAGGGGCATGTCTCATCCCTTTGTCTTCTCTGTGTGAATAAGAAGAGGCTGGGAAGCTCAACTCTTCACTTCTCTGAGTTCAAAAAGAGGAAACGAGGGACATCAGGAACAGGGAATTAATTTAGAATTAAATTAAGACCAGCCAGTGCCATCAGTTACCTCCTGAAAGTGGTACACCCACGCAACCTTGACTGTCTAATGCTTCGCATTAATTTGACTGAAAATAATCTTGGGATTTCAGTTTACCAGACATGAACAAGTTATGACCTGTTTAGCATTTTAGCAGGTTACCCAAATCTGAATGTGTTGAATTATTCACTAGGAAAAAGTCAGACATGGAGTTCTTTGTTGGGTTTCCCTAATACACAGTATTATTATGTAATGGGGTTGTCAGACTTTTCATATGCTGCAATGTGCATCTTTAAATCATAAAGAAAGTCAGACTTTTAATTCCACAAAACATGACCTCATCCTCACACCTCACATACCATTGTTAAATAGAACTTATATCCACATATCCCCAGCAATATGTCCCTCAGAAGATGTTCTAGGATATAGCGACCACCTACAAACCAGACAGACCCTTGACAGGTCGTCTTACCCAAAGAACAGCTAAGGCCAGGCTAAGAATGATTTAAACTTTTACCCTTTGCCATTGTGTCTGTTCCAAGGTGACTTCTTGTCACTTTTAAGGCCCGATATCCCATGACAGAGAGAAACCTAGGGCTGAACACAATAAAAACTCATAGTACCCAGAAGGTCAGTCTGGGTCCAGCACAAAGAAAAATAAAAGAAGGGGATAAAACACACCAAAATGTTAGTGAGCACGCAAAGCCGTCTGAGTGAAAAGAAGGAAAGGATGGACCATTGTTGGGGCTCATTGTCTGAGTATGAAGCAAGTGACACGTTGGGTTGTAAAAATGTCAGGGCCTGAGTTAAAGATCATTGTATTAGTATCCAGTAGTAGCGTTAAGGCTTTGTTTGCAGTGTTGTACTCGATTTGAATCTCAATATTCAGACGTTGATGCTGAGGGTATAGCGGTGGCAAGCCCTTGAGCTGAGAGAAGCACCCCCTTACATACACTCAGGCCTGTCTTTCACTTATAAGGGTCAGCTGCCGAGTTGATAGCTGCTGAAGATAGATCCTTGATCAGATACAGTCACACAAGGGGCCCTATTTTAACGATCTGAAACGCAAGTATCAAACTTGAAACGCAAGAAATGTTGTGGGCGGGACTCCGGATCTGTTGCTATTATACCGGCAGGGTAAATGACTCTTGTGCCTGATGCAAATCTAAAATGGTTTGGTCTGATCAGAGCGTCATCTCACATTCCCTTTAAAAGCAGGCGCGCTTGTACAAACTTTATTGCCACACAACAATGTTGTGGTATTCTTTTGTCATAGGTAGCTCAGTCCAGTGAGGAGGGGGGAGATGGGAATAGGAAAAAAATTAAAATAGAAAAAGTCCAGGTCAGCTTTGGGAGTTCAGGAATCTGATAGCAGAGGGGGTGACGCTGTTATTGAGGCGCGTCGTTCCAGCTCGCATAGATCCGTATTGTCTTTCAGAAGGCAGAAGTTCAAAAAAGTCATGGCTTGGATGGGAGGAGTCTCTGATTATGTTCTTTGCACGTTCTTTTTAAGCTACGCTTAGCATACAAGGACAGGACTGATGGAAGGTCATAACCAATAATGTTGGAGGCTTTGGTGACCACTCTCTCCAGTTTCATCTTTGTGCGACTGTCAGAACTTCCATACTACACAGATATTGATGCGGTGATGACACTTTATAGAAGAGCACCAAAAGGTGTTTGTTGACATGAAACTTTTTCAGTTGTCTGAGGAAATACAGTCTTTGTTGGGCTTTTTTGATAAGATGGGAGGTGTTAATATCCCATTTTAAATGTTGGTTGATGTAAGAGCTAACTATTAAGGAAGGCTTTGGTGTTAGGCCTCCTTCTCAAGTCCACAACTATTTCCTTAGTTTTTGACGCATTAAGATGGAGCTTGTTTTTCCTACACCAGTCTACAGGCCAGTTCACCTCCTTGATGTACTGAGACTCATCCTCATCTCTGATTAGGCTGATGATAGTGGTGTCATCTGCATATTTGAGCATCTTGACGGATTGGTGGTGAGATCTCAGGTCATTTGTGTAGATGGAGAACAGAAGAGAAAGCACATAGCCTTGCAGCGCACCAGTGTTGAAGGTCAGAGGACATGATGTTGCGTTGTTGACTTTGACTGTTTGAGTTCTGTATCTCAGGAAGTCCAGTATCCAGTGAAACAGGGCTATGTCGATGTTCATGGCTTGCAGCTTGGAGAAGAGAATGAGTGAATCAATTGTGTTGAAGGCTGAGCTAAAGTCAATAAACAGCATGCGCGCATATGTGTTACTTGAATCCAGATGTTGCAGAGTAGAGTGAACAGCCAGGTTGATGGCATCTTCTACAGATCTGTTAGCCTGGTAAGCAAACTGATGGGGATCCATCAGCAGTGATACACTGGATTGTAGGTGAGAGAGTACTAAGCGTTCAAACACCTTCATAGCCACTGAAGTGAGGGCCACTGGCCTGAAGTCATTGAGCTCTGATGTTTTTGCTGTCTTCGGGACAGGAATAATGAGAGATGATTTAAAACACTGTGGGACAGCACACTGATGCAATTAGGAGTTGAAAATGTTTGTGAAGACAATAGCCAGTTGATCCGCACAGTGTCTGAAAACTAACATCAGGTCAGTTTTCTCCAAGATCACAATGACTCTTATTGAGTGACTTGTTGCTCTTGTAGGTTAGTGATAACGAAGTTAAGTCTTAGTCTGTGAAATATTTTACTGTTGATTGTTCTTCTACAGGTACAATCATGCACTTTTTTTTTTTTGTGGTCCATGTTGTTTTAATTTGTAACTTGTATAACTGCATGCTCTTATGGGTCTTCCCTTTTGGCACTTGTTTAGTTTTTTCACAATGTATGCTTCATGTTTTGGCTGCTTGCAATGTTTGGGACTACATTGTTGTTATGATCAGTGACCTATGCTCTTTTGTAAAGCTCTCTCTTGGAAGTCGCTTTGGATAAAAGCGTCTGCTAAATGCATAAATGTAAATGTAAATAAATTACAGATTGTGACGGGAAACGGTAACGTAACTTAGGTATTCATCAGGGAATTAAAGCACATCAAATCGCAATCTTAAATCATCTCTCAGCGTATAACTAAGCAAATTTAATTTTGTTCGAGATCGCTCGGCTGAACCAGGAAATGATATGCCGTGTTTGCCAAAGCTATTGAGCTCATAAAGTGGGAGGGGATCGGTAGAAACGCAGTTTGGCATGGAAAACCTGCTAGCGAGCAGGTTAGTTTCACGGAGTAAGTTACCATGGAAACTTACCAAAAGGTTTCGTTACCTCTCTTTCTGGAACGTGGAACGTGGAAGTATGCCTCTTTTCAGGGTTAAACAACTCAGTCTTCACTAAACCCGCTACCTGGAATACCCCCCAGGAGGCAGAGGTGTGCAAGCTTTTTTTAAACAGAATGTTAGGAAAGCAGCAGGACCAGATCAGCTTTCCCCAGCTGTTTTACATTTATGCATTTAACAGACGCTTTTATCCAAAGCGACTTCCAAGAGACAGCTTTACAAAAGAGCATAGGTCACTGATCATAACAACGAGGTAGTCCCAAACATTGCAAGCAGCCAAAACATGAAGCATACATTGTGAAAAACCAAACAAGTGCCAAAGGGAAGACCCATAAGAGCTGCAGTTATACAAGTTACAAATTAAAACAACATGAACCTCAAAAAGTGCAAGACTGTACCTGTGAAAGAACAATCAACAGTAAAATATTTCACAGCGAGTACAAGACTTAACTTCGTTATCACTAACCTACAAGAGCTACAAGTCACTCAATAAGAGTCATTGTGATCCTGGAGGAAACCAACAACAGGTCCAGCCAAGCATTCCTAAGTGCCATTGTACTCCCGGAACAAGTGCGTCTTGAGCCTTTTCTTGAAGGTGGGGAGACAGTCAGTGTCCCTGATGGTGGTGGGGAGCTGGTTCCACCATTGGGGGGCCAGGCAGGAGAAGAGCTTATGTTGGGACCGGGCAGTCTTGAGCGGTTGTCCGAGGAAGACCGTAGGTGACGGGTGGGGGTGTAAGGTTGCAGGAGAGACTTGATGTAGTCAGGTGCAGTCCCGTTCACTGCTCGGAAGGTCAGTACCAGGGTCTTGAATCTGATACGGGCGTTGATGGGTAGCCAGTGGAGAGAGATGAGGAGCGGGGTAACATGGGAGCGTCTGGGTAGATTGTAGACCAACCAGGCGGGCCGCTGCGTTCTGAATCCTCTGAAGAGGGCGGGTTGCACATGCAGTAGTCCAACTTGGAGAGGACCAGTGCTTGGACTAGCAGCTGGGTGGAGTGCTCAGACAGGTATCTCCTGATCTTCCGGATGTTGTAGAGGATGAATCTACAGGACCGGGAGACTGCGGCAATGTGGGCTGCAGGTAGAGCTTGTCATCCATGGTAACCCCAAGGTTCCTGGCAGAGGATGAAGGGGTCACTGTCGCAGATCCCAGGGTGATTGACAGATCATGGAAGATGGAGGGTTTAGCCGGGATGATGAGAAGTTCTGTTTTGGCGAGGTTCAGCTGGAGGTGGATCTCGGTCATCCAGGCGGAGATGTCTGTGAGGCAGGCCTCAATCCTAGCTGAGATCCCCGGATCAGTCGGGGGGAACGACGGGTACAGCTGCGTGTCGTCAGCGTAGCAGTGGTAGGAGAAGCCATGGGAGGTCATGATTGGTCCAAGTGAGGTGGTGTACAGAGATAAGAGAAGGGGGCCAAGGACAGAGCCCTGTGGGACACCAGTGGAGAGCTGGCGAGGGCCTGACAGTTTGCCTCCCCAGGAGACCTGGTAGGATCTTCCCGACAGGTAGGATGAGATCCACTGGAGTGCAGTGCCAGTGATGCCCATCTCAGAAAGTCTGGAGAGCAGGATCTGGTGGTTAACCGTGTCAAACGCTGCAGAAAGGTCCAGCAGAATGATGACGGATGACCTGGAAGCCGCTCTGGCAGACTGGAGGGCAGAGGTGACTGAAAGAAGGGCAGTCTCTGTGGAGTGGCCAGTCTTGAAGCCCGATTGGTTGGGGTCAAGCAGGTTGTTCTGAGAGAGAAAGTAAGACAGTTGGTTAGATACAGCACGTTCAATTGTTTTTGAGAAGAAGGGTAGCAGTGATACCGGTCTGTAGGTCTGGAGGACGGCAGGGTTAAGGGAGGATTTTTTGAGTAGAGGGGTAACTCTGGCCTGTTTGAAGGCAGAGGGAAAGTTGCCGGAGGTAAGAGAGGAGTTTAGGACATGGAAAATAAAAGTTATGATGGAGGGGGAGATGGTTTGAAAGAGAAGGGAGGGGATAGGATCAAGGGGACAGGAGGTGGGGCGATGAGAGAGAATGAGGTCAGAGATATCTGCCTCGGACAGAGGAGAGAAAGAGTTTAGACATTTAGTTGGGTCAGTCGTGGAGGGGGAGAGGGTAGGAAAAGTGGGTTTAGGGAACCGACTGCTAATGTCGGCAACTTTTTTCTCAAAGAAGGAGGAGAAGTCGTCTGCTGTCAGGGTGGAGGGAGGGGGTGGGGGAGGTGGATTAAGAAGGGTGGAGAGGGTAGAAAAAAGCTTGTGGGGGTTTGAAGCAGAGTTAATTTTGTTCAGAAAGTACAGGGTTTTAGCACCAGTTCTGTGAGAAGAGAAAGATTTAAGGAGGGAGTGATACTTATCAAGGTCCAGACCGTCTTTGGACTTAGGCCATCTCCTCTCAGCTGCCCTAAGGGTGGACTGCTCTTCACGAATAACATCCGTAAGCCACGGGCAGGAGGGAGAAGATCGCGCAGGCCTGGTTGACAGGGGACAGAGAGAGTCAAGTGATGCAGTTAGAGTGGTTAACAAGGAGTCGGTGGCAGTGTTAGTGGGGTGGGACGAGAACTCGTCAATGGGAGGGAGGGAGGATGTTACAATAGAGGAGAAATGGGAGGGGGATAGGGAGCGGAGGTTGCGGCGGAAAGTTACAAGGGGAGGGGACGTAGGAGGGGTTGGAGCTGCGTTCCTTGGAGGTGGATGTTGAAGTCCCCAAGGACTATCAAGGGGGTTCCATCATCCGGGAGGACGCTGAGGAGCATGTCCAGCTCCTCCACAAAGTCGGCTAGCGGGCGGTAAAGAACAATTAAGCATGCTTTGATAGGATCAGTTAGCATAACACAATGATGTCAAATTATTTGGCAGTAACAGGGAGTGGTGTGGATGTGTATTTTATATATGGGGATAGAAGCAACCCTGTCCCACCACCCCGCCCGGTTGAGCAGGGTGAGTGAGTGAATGAGTGGTTGACGGAGAGAGCAGCTGGAGTTGTAGTGTTCTCTGGGCGGATCCACGTCTCAGTCAGCGCAAGGGCATGAAGAGAAGCATGAGATGCAAACGCTGGGATGAAGTCTGCCTTGTTCACAGCAGACTGGCAGTTCCAGAGCCCTAAAGAAAGAGAGAGGGCAGGTGGAGAAGATCTGGATAGGTAGTGAAGGTTAGAAGTAGACCGTATATACTTTGTGACATATCTACGTCTACGGGTAGTGAAATGAACAGGAATGCTAAAGAAACACATGCTTGCTATGAAAATGTTCTAGGTAAGACACAATATGAATATGAATAGGTTGATACTTATCAGAAAAGGGTGATCTGGCCCCGTCGGCCTTCCTCGGTGGACTCCCGCCGGTAGACTCCCTGTCTTTGTTCGACTGAGTCTTCGTGCACCGAGGCTGCCAGGCGAGGCTGCCTCTAGATTGCCAGACGCCTTAAATATGCAAGGCGCAGCTGACAATGACCCTAATTATGTAGACAAAGGCCAGGGTCTCACGCAGCAGCAAGTACGCTGAACTCGATCTCTAGCTAGCTACTTTACTTAACAATTAAGCAACATTCTCAGCCCTTGAGCCTTCGTCGCTAGTGTTACATGTGTTGGCAGGGAATAAAAACACACAAGTCCAACTAAATAAAGAGCAGGGTTCTTTATCTGATAGATTTATATGATAACCTAACAGGTACACAAGCTAAGCCTATCCAAAACTGTAGCCCAAATAGCCGTGTAAGAAAATAAAATGAATAGTACGTTTTAGCAGTACAAAACGGTAGTGGTGATACTGAGAGTAGACAATACAAAAACATCATTAGTACACCACTAACATCAAATACATAAAACCAAAATATACACCTGTATGTTCAAAGAAATAATACCCACTTACATGCTCTTAACACGCACACATCTCGATCCTCAACACGTGTGCTGATACCAGTATGGCTAAATCTGCTAGGTGAAACATGACACAATTCACTTTAATACAGCCTGTATACAACTTAATTTCCTAGCCAAACACATGAACTTTTACGTTAAATACGTCACCTCACATTATTCACTCCGTAAACCAAAACGGGATTTCATTTTACAAATGTACACCTAAATTAGCGACTGGGCCAATTCACGTGGTCAGAATCTACAGTCATTCTACATTAAACATTCTTTCCAAAACAAACTCATCCATTCATAGTAATGAAATATATATACTATTACATTGTTATTACAGTATTTCAAGACAGATGTCCCACTTACAAGTAATATTATGTAAGAACCACCAACTCTCCCTCAAGTCAGCCACCTTCTCTGCTGCACCACGCTCCCTCCTGTCCAATTACCCAGAATTCAATACAACACCAATCAAGGAACTACCCATTGATGTCATCTTAGTTTTCTGGCATTTAAAGGAGATATGTCCCATTACAACTGAACCACATCAAAATATGACCCGGTTACATATGCCGTGGACATGCACTCAGAATTGACCAAATGCTTTTGGGCACTGAAATAAACACAAATAATTGAAATTGTATTTGGTCTTCTTCATTGCGTTCAAATAGAAATCACAATTTGTAGACCAGCCTATTTATATCGGCTATTGTTCCTACAATTTACATGATTCATATGATTCCTACAATTTACATGATGTACCATCCTGAAACTGGTGTTTCAGCAAATCTATTTCAACATTGTAGGGGGTCAATATTGGCCAAACAACCGAAACTAATTCCCCTATGGTTTGAAGGAAGATGGGAAACTGAACAGT
Organism: Hypomesus transpacificus; assembly: GCF_021917145.1. Classification (NCBI taxonomy): domain Eukaryota; kingdom Metazoa; phylum Chordata; class Actinopteri; order Osmeriformes; family Osmeridae; genus Hypomesus; species Hypomesus transpacificus. The sequence continues at coordinate 67,910 of NW_025813716.1, read as the reverse complement.
GTATTAATATCAACCAAATAATGCCAATACCAATGGAATTACAGTCATTTGACTATTTTGATTTTTGGGTTAAATCAGAGCAAGAATGGTTAAATTAAGGTTAAATAATTGTTATCATATTGCAAATGAATGATGTCAATGAAGGTTAACTCTTATGCCTACTCTACCATGATTATTGTAAACCAGAGATAGAAAGCAAGAGTGAGGAAGAAGGAGTAGGACAAGCTAGAGCTGAGAAGAACGTCTTGATCAGTAATCCACAGAACAATGCTTCACAATTCCTTAAAGGGGCAATTGACTGGGTTTTTTGGGTATTTCACACTGTTCCTTAAGGTCTCCGAATAGGGTATGTAACATTGGTTGGGTTGAAAATGGCCCGGGTGCTGTTCTATGCCCTCTGACAGATCCTCTGAAATGTTCCCGGGAAAAAACACTAGCTTTTCTCCTTTTATGGTATGCTCATTAATATTTAGATAAGCTGCACGCTGATTGGTTGGTTATCAACGAGTGAAGCTGGGAGCAAAAACGCAACACGGCCAACAGCAGCACTCGCTGAAACACCGAAGTTGGAGACTTGAAATAAAAACGCGCAAATAAATCTATTGTGTCTACACAACACTGTTTTCAACAGGTTGACTATATATCATTTGAAATGATAACATTACTTGTTTCCACTGTTGTTGAAGCAAACTGGATTGACTTAGGTGGGTAGAACGTTAGGCTACAGCTTAGCAACCAAACCATATCCTGATTCTACTCGGCTTCAGTTAGCTAGCTAGGCTAGCTGTAGATATCTTGCTGTAAAATAACATGACAAAGATCTGGACAAACATGCATGGTGAATTGTAGATTTTCATTACACAGGTTATTTATTTGAATGAAACACAGTCAGGAACATGAATCAACGTTAGCCCCATTGCCAATAAACTAGGCTAAATTATCACACATTCTACCTATGCTCTTGCGTTAGCAAGCTTAACTTGTTTACATGCCTACAGTCTAGGTGTTACTAGTAACAGTTACTAGCAATGCTAACGTATCCTGTATCTAGAACCTGCCTTTCTCCAGTTCTTTCAAATAGATTATCTAGACAGGCGTTAGCAATAAGCCAGACTGCTGTTCGTTTTCTGGCTATTTTTCGGAAGCTTCCCTTCTAATGCCGACTACAGCTAGTCTAGCTAGAGTCATTTGATGTGTGTAGAAACGTATTTAGCATTCTACCTGATATGCTCTATACAGGAAACGTTAGCATTACTAATAACTGTTAGCACAACATCATACTGTCCTTATAGCTTGCGGTTGCAATGAGCACACGGTCGGAACAGCACCTCTTTCCAGGTTTAGCTTCCTAGCAAATCCTGCTTGAAATTGTCCAAGGTTGTCAAAACTGTCTTGGGTGAAATGTTCAGAGCAAATGAATGATTGAGTGTCGAACTTCGCCGGGATCTTCTCATAGACAACAGCAGCCATGCCTGTTGAATGTTTGGCTCCTTGGGAAGACTGTGAGTGTTAGCCTTCCCTGTACAGCCTGGAACACAGCATTTACGACCGTGGTCCATTTTCAATATCCTTATTATAATTCAAAACGTTCTTCTTTGTAATTCCTTATAAGTAGCCTACACAGAGCAGCGCGCAGCCAAACTAGTATCGGAGATAGACGCAATCTCGGGCTGGTCTGGATGTAAATTCTGGGGCGTGACAAAGATACGGACCAGAGCCAATAAGAGGGCGATCACCGGTCCTACGTAGGACCGGTAGCTTTGTTGAAAAGCTAGCGTTTTACAGCCACATTTTTTCTTTTGAGATTTGAATAGGAAAGAGGTGTCAATGGACTTTGATATTCACGGTATGTTCAGTTTACCCACCGAACTGTCGTTATTCAACTATGACAAGGTAAAATTGGTTTTGCAGTCAATTGCCCCTTTAAGAACAACTACACCAGAATCTTGACCCTTACTTATCAACATGACTAGCAATGCTACAGTAATTTACACAATGAGATGTGAGAGCCATCAAGTTGAGATTCTTCTGCCCTAACTACACCATCTCTTGGTCAAAATAGAAATTCAGAAAATTCAACTATTAATATTCATATAGGTTATTGTTCCTACAATTAACATCACCTGTGACCATGCATCCCCTCGTAACTGGTGTTCAAGTAAATCTTTTTCGAGATTAGCCTTTATTCTTCTACCCTAAGTAGGCCTACACCATCTCTTGGTCAGTTTTTGGCACTTTCTTAACGAGGTACAGTTTGTACAACTAATTTACATGTAACATGAGATTACTTTAGCTACATTTCACTGTTCCACATGCAAAATTCACCTGCCATTAAATGAACATCTCACTGTATACAGCATGCCCTGTTGTCAGAATGTGCAAATCGTTTTCGTTTTTATATTCATTATTCTCATAATGTCAGTTTAACTGACAATTACAAAAAAGCCCGTAAATAAAAGTAGGGGGAGAGAGAACTACCAGTAGCTACAATACATAGTAATTCTCTGCATTCATTTCTGCAGCAGCAGTCATTAATGTCTCTTCGTCATCTTAATCATCATCATCATCCTTTGATAAAAATCATTCTGTTGAGGGAAACTGCTACTACAAGTTGAAATAGGCACCAATTGATATTTAAACTTTGTTTCATGTCGAATATGATTAAAACCATGGTGACGTCGAGGCTGCAATCACAAGCGTAGCCTATAAGCAAAATATGCATTACCTGTTCGTAGTATATTTTCACATGTAATATAACATTGAACATGCTATTTTATTAAGTCCACCACTTTTTCTCCTGTAATATTAACGGACAGTGGGGTTAAATGTTCAATGTATGGACTGGCTATTGCATTCAAATAGTAAATGCATTAACTCGGCAACAATTGTCTCCCACGCCAATTGTAGCTAAAGGCTACGCTGCTACAGCCGTGTTGCTTTTTTTCCGGAATATGTGCTCAGATTGACCATGAACACGAAATAAAACTTATATCTAAAGTGTGGTGAAGTATGACAACGTTTTTTGTCGTCGGTTGCCATGGTGAATCCTAGTATCGGAGCTTCATAGATGTTGGCTTTGGGTAGTATTCATGCACGCGCTAAACTCAGAGTTGCCGTACTCCGAGTTGAGTTAACAAATTCATATCAGCTTTTCTGAAACCGAATTTTCGGAGTTTCCCATGTTAGAGTAACTCAACTCAGAGTTCAGGGTTAATCTCAGAGTTTGTTAAACCCGCTACCTGGAATACCCCCCTGGGCATTGATGGTTGTTTGTTGTGTGGTCAAGGCCAGAAGTAACATCTAACGCACTCTCCCTAGTAGGCTACATAACTGTTGGCTGCTCAAATACCATACCATTAGTACTACAGAATAGAAAATATTTTCTTAATTAAATTTTTTGTACAATGACTATAAAGATAATCTATTCTACTAATGGTATGGTACTATAAGGAATGAAGAAAACCATAAAATACATAAAAACATGTCTTCACTGTGGGAATCTGAAGCCAAGAGAAAGAGAGAGATGAGTATTGGGGGGTCAGATGGCTGAGCGGTTAGGGAAGCGGGCTATTAATCAGAAGGTTGCCGGTTTGATTCCCGACTGCGAAATGACTGTGTCCTCAGGCAAGGCACTTCACCCTACTTGCCTCGGGGGAATGTCCCTGTACTTTCTGTAAGTCACTCTGGATAAGAGTGTCTGCTAAATGTAAATGTATTGCACTTCTCAAGTCATTTTTAGATGAAGAAAATTAAATCTAATGAAACCAGTTGCTAAAGACTAAAAAATCCATTAAAAAACTATGTGCCAAGATTTTTGAACAATGTATCTACAAATATATAAATATATATATGGTGAAGGGCTGTAGGATGGGCCAACATAATTATGACCATGATTCATCATTAGGCTCCTTAACATCACTGCAAAAGAGCTGCAGTTCCTATGCAGACAGGAGAACCTAGCAGAACAACCATCTCTCCAGCTCTCCATCGTAGCCAAAGCCCACCTGAGAGGTCACGACAGCTAGCCAGACTCGTTAGATCAGAGATGTTTATTAACATCGCATCATTTGAGTATTGTAAAAGTCGAGACTTCAGGACCCCGGGTTCTGGACTGGATGGAGTGCTACAGAGATGGCGTTCAGCTAGGTTCTCCTGTCTGCACAGGAACTGCAGCTGTTTTGCAGTGATTGTCTCCTATGTATGCACAAGAACACTGAAGCTATGCAAGTGTCTCTTTAGTACAGGTTCACTGTGCAACCCTAGTTCACTCCAATGTTAATACTTAGCTATAAAAATTGCATTTGCATTCGCCTGACCAACAGCTGAGTTAGCTAATAGTTCATCCTAAATTTGGAGCTGGGAAAACCTACATATTTGTATATATAATTTGAACAGTACTTGCTACGAGTCTCGAGCTCAGGCAACATACTCTATGTTCCTATTTTACTTACGCCAGCCGCAAATTAGCCACCCTACAGTATCTGAAGGTTCTAGCATCGACCATGTGAGACTTAGAGCTAGCTATCAAACTAGACGAAAATGTTCGGTATCATGACGGATTTACTGGATTTGATTGTTCAAAATAATGTAGTACGGTATTAACTGCACAAGTAAAACATAAGTAAGCACATGGATTACTAGCATATATCTTACCGTTACAGAGCAAAAGTCACCATCCCAGCAGGCAGGGCTGAGTTGAAATGGTGGAAAAGAAAAACGGTTGGGAAGGCGCAAAATCTGACGTAATTTCCACCTCAAAACGATTTCACTTCCCGAAAATTGTATGTAAAGAAATCCCATACGTTTTAACCACTTGAATCTTGCTTGTTTCAGAGTTAACCATCTTTAAAACATTATATTATGTTTTAACTGATTATGTTTAATATACATAAGAATTAATAGAATTATGCTAATTATAATGAATACATTTTGAGCTAGAGTCAAACTGTCTTTGGTGAAATGGTTTGAGCAAATGAATAAATGAGTGTCGAACTTCACAGGGATATTCTTCTCATAGAAAACATTAGCCATGCGAGTCGAGTGTCTGTTTTCTTGGAAAGATTATGGAAAGTGTCAGCATTCCCTGTACAGCCTGTAACACTGCATTTACCAACGTAGTCCATTTTCAATATGCTAGAAAAACGTTCTTCTTTGTAATTCTGTGGAAGTACACAGAGCAGCGCGCAGCAGATTGTGAGGTGTGACCAAGGTACAGACAAGAGCCAAAAAAGGTAAACTGATGTCAGTTCGGTGTCTTTTTCAAAACCTACCATTTTACAGCTACATTTTTTTATTGTGAGATTTGCATAGGAAAGAGCTGTCAATGGACTTTCAGGTTTACTGTATGTCCATTTTACCCATTGAACTGTCTTTATTCAACTGTGACAAGGTACATTTTGTTCTGCAATCAATGACCCCTTTAAAACCAAGTGTTTTCGGGAGCTTACTTGAAACCAAAGGGTATGTGAACACTGCGCAACCTGCAACAATGGCCGCCAGATCAACCAGAGAATCCCATAAATGTAATATTTTCGGCTTAAATAATTGATAAAAAAATTACAACAGTCTTGTTAGCTGCTCTATACAGTCCTGTACATGTATTTGCAACCATGTTCTTAATTGAAAAATGTTTTAATCGCTAGTTTGGCACTCTAACGTTACACTGCCTTGAATGGACTCCAATCATGTCGACAGTTTTAACTAAACTCCATTAGCAGCAAATTTTGTTTGATATCAGTGCAAAACACAACATGCTTTGGAGACTTTGATATAAGTAACCGTAACCAAGTGTATCATTTCATAGGGCTATGTAGCCCTTACCCCTCAGTTTCGAGGGACATGGGCTAGGGGTAAACTAAGGGGTAGGACAGAGAATTGGGATTCGGCCTTAATCTCTCGCTCTATTTCTCTCTCTCTACCCATCCCTTCATCTCTCACATTAGCAGAGGGAATATCATTACCAAGAGGTGGGCCTATACTTTTCCCTAATGATGGATGTTATCACTGAATCCCTAATGAATGTATTTATTATTAGTTATTTATTTGCTGATTAATCATACTAGGTATCAAAGCATGCCGACAAACGCCCCACTGTGAGGATCACAGAGGTCAGATGTTTAAAAGCTGGCATTTATCATCGTGTCACTTTTAAATGTCATAATTGCTGAGCTGGTCTTGATTCAGTAAATTAGAAAACAATTCCATGGGGAAGACTTTGCAAATCACACACAAGCAAACACTGAAAACAATTTGCACAATTTTTTTTATGGCCATAAGTAGTTGTCCATGTTGATTGGACTGCGTTTACCCATCTTTGTTGCTGCTGGTCTGTAAAAGGACGTTAAATGTTTGTGTGTACAGCATGTGCAGGCTCAAGTGATTAGTTAGCAATGGTGGCAGACTAGCAAGAATAAGAGTTTGTGTGGCGTTTCTTTGGTGGGTGGGGGAAGGTTGCTTGTTTTTTTTCCTCTTCCTTTTTTAACAGTGGCAGAGAGGATTTAAAAATCATGGATGAGGTACCCGGCGCACAACTCACTGACGGAAGATAATCCGATACTCTCAGACTCATGACCCACTTTCCAGGAGGAGGGCAATGGAGCCCCTTGGCCAGCCCTGGACCCTCCAGAAGGTGGAAGGAAGGAGGGGCCACAAACCCTGCCTCCCAGTTGTTTTGTAAAAAAAAAAAGTTGATACATAGGATGGGGATTAATCGTCATTATTATTCAAGGCTTTTTTCAAAAACAACATTGATTGTTGCACAGCAAGTTTATATGGTATGGTTATTCATGATATACTTAAAAACAAGTCAGAGTTTTGATAGAGAGAAACTGTATTTTGGTTGACCGTCGCTCTAGACCAATCTGATGTCGATAGCTACTCAGGGAGAAGTCGACCATGCTTGGCCCAGACCTGTCCTATCAGATGGCTTAAGATGCCCTTTTGGATGCACCTGCGGCAGTTTAGCTCCTTACCCACCACCGTACCTGCCATAGCAACGGTTTCAGCCACCTCCAACTCAGACCAGGCTGGGACCAATGAAGAAACAACAGCAATCCAAGCTATTTCCAAATAAAAGTAGTGAATTTAGAAGATCCACCAATCCAAATCAAACGAAAAGAACAGCTTCCCCTCACCTTTGTTTTTTCTATCGATAAACATAGTGAGTGCAATTATGATATGCAGAGCATGCAAATGTGTCAACAAACACTGCTTTGACTTAAGTATTAGATCACATTACGGGGTCCTATCTTGTTTTTTTCTTCTATTTCTTTCATGCCCCCCCTCCCCCTTTTCTCAGAAAACATCTCCCCACATGGACAGCATAATGCAGTGCCAGTCTTACTTCTCTCTTTATCTTAATCCCTGCCAGACTTGAAGTGTCTGGCATCAGGGTAAAATCCTAAACTGGAGAGGAACGCATTGGGAGACATAATCCCCTTACTCATAGACTCTAGCTGCCCTCAATTCACCTCTCCCAAAGTAGGCCAGGGACCAGGAGCCACGACAGAGGCAAACAGATTCACCCACCCAGTTCTTGGGGCAGAGCGTCAACACTCTTCCAGGATACACACAAACATGCAAATTTCTTTTTGCTAAAAGATATGCCTACACACACATACATACACACTTTCTCTTACTTTTTCCACCACACTGGACAAACACAGACAGATAGACAAACACAAAGACAGAAGGACAAAGCCCTTCCCCAGTGTCTTTTCCAAGCAAAAAGTACTGGCACTTTATTCGAATGCAGTGGCAAACTACATGGATAAGATTTAGACAGAGATTACAATTACATTATATAGTAATTTTTTGTCTCTATTGAGAATAATTCACAAAAACATCCCTAAAGTTTTTGAAACCCAAACTCCATTGTGGGGCGATAAGAAAAACAACTTATATAACTATGGAGATGGTTGGGAACACATTCATCGATTATTAATTGTGATGAGGTACCATCTTTGCAAGGCGGCTGTGAGAATGGGGATACTAGTGCCTTGGTTGCTGGAACTGTCTTCTTGGAAACCAGTGTTTAACGGCTACCTTGATAACATGTGTAACTAAAACCATGATGGTCCTTTGACAGAGTTCCTTTAGCATCTGGTCAATGGTCAGATCCTTCCGCTACCTGGTAATGTAATACAAGGAGTTGGTCTACCAAAAAGATACACACTAACACACAGACACAGCACACACATGAATGATCTGTTGCATCAATTAAGGTAAAAAAGATGTTCTTACCTATTGTTCAAGACTAATAATAATGCTTTTTTTCCCCAAAAGAAAGAATTTTCATTTAAATCTATAAAATCTATTTTTCTAAACTCCAGTGAACTTGAATTTGATTGAGTACACTTTTGTCGAGACTGCCACCCTCTGGTATCAGAATTTAACTACAGCTATGCATGGACATACAGAAAATTATGAATGGCCAACATGCAGAACATGTTTAGATCTTGGTTGCATTGACACAGACAAATTTGGGATATTTCATTTATACATTAGTCAGCTGCAAAAGCACTGAGGTGAGATATAGTGATATGGTGTATATTGTAAAACATGTAAATACCAACCCATACCACCAGAGTCTTAAAAAGTTCAAATGTGAAGGTCCCAGCAAAGTCTTTGTAACCTGATTTTACAAAACTACACTTTGCTTCTGAAAATGATTGTCAGAACCTACAGAAACATACACTAATGCTTGCTAAATTATATATGATGTGAAAGCATCATAAGGCATTCAATTATATACAACCCCAATTCCCAAAAAGTTGGGACGTTGTGTAAAATAAAATAAAAAACAGACTACAATAATTTACAAATCTCACAAACCCATTATGTTATGCACAATAGAACATATAAAACATGTCAAATGTTTAAACTGATTATATGTAAACTTTTAAGGAAAGAATAAGGTAATTTTAAATTTGATAGCAGCAACACTGTCCCCAAAAAAGTTGGGACGTGGCCATGTTCGTCTGTGTAGCATCCACTCTTATTTTAACAACAGTCTGTATCTGTCTGGGAACTGAGGAGACCAGTTGCTGGAGTTGTGAGAGAGGAATGTTGTCCCTTTTGTGTCTGATACAGGATTCAACGGTCCTGGGTCTTCTTTGTCATATTATTCATTTCATGATCCACCATATGTTTTTAACTGGTGAATGGTCTGGACTGCAGGCAGGCCAGTTCAGCACCCGGACTGTTATTACAATGCCATCCAGTTGAAACAGATGCAGGATGTGGTTTAACATTGCCTTCCTAAAATATGCAAGGATTTCCCTGAAAATGTTGCCTGGATGCAAGCAAATGTTGCTCTAAAACCTGTATATACCTTTCAGCATTGATGTTGCCTTTCCAGATGTGCAAGCTGATCATTCTAAAGGCACTAATGCACCCCCAAACCATCAGAAATGTAGGCTTTTGAACTGAGCGCTGATAACAAGCCGGTTGGTCCCTCTCCTCTTTAGTCCAGAGGACGCAGCATCCAAGGTTTCCAAAAATAATTTCAATTTGTCTGACCACAGAAAAGTTTTCCCACTTTCCCTCAGTCCATTTAAATTTACTTTATCCTAGAGAGGTTGGCAGTGTTTCTGGATCATGTTCACATGTGGGTTCTTCTTTGCATGATAGAGCTTTAACCTGCATTTGTGGATGGCACGGCAAACTGTGTTAACAGAGATTGAGTTCTGGAGATGTTTCTGAGCCCAAGCAATGATTGCCATTACAGAATCATGTCTGTTTTATGCTGTGCCGCCTGAGTGCCTGAAGATCACAGGCATGCAGAATTTATTTTCCCCATTGTCCCTTACACAGAGATTTTTCCAGATTCTCAGAATAATTGAATAATAAATGTAAATGTACTGTAGATGATGAGATATTCAAAGTCTTCGCAATTTTACGTTTGAGGAACATTATTCTGAAATGGTTCCACAATATGTAGATGCAGGTTTTCGCAGATCGGTGAACCTCTGCCCATCTTTATTTCTGAGAGACTCTGCCTCTCCAAGATACTTATTACATACCCAATCATGTTACTGACCTATTTGCAATTAACCTAGTTGGTTGCAAATGTTCCTCAGCTGTTAATTTTTTGTAACACTTACTTTTTCCAGCCTTTTATTGCCCAAATCCCAAATTTTACAGATGTGTTGCGGCCATCAAATTCCAAATTACCATATTTTTTTCCATAAAATTGTACATTTACAAATTTTAAACATGTGATATGTTTTCAATGATCTATTGTGAATGTCGTATGATTTTCAGAGATTTGAAAATCATTGCATTCTGTTCATATTTATGTTTTGCACACAGCATCCCAAGTTTTGGAGAATTGGGGTTGTCATTTAAAGTTTACATATATTCTCTACAGAACAACGTAACAATTTTCCAAACTGATTTTCAGTGGGCAATTTGAAGAGCATCAATCAAATTACTTTGAAATTGCTGGTCATTTGGACAAGGGATAATATTCTCATAAAGATTTAACTTTTTGTTAGATACATAAATTCCACTTAATAGTCCATTAAGAACCAAAAGACTAGAAAAGGAAAAACAAAACAAAAAACAAACAACAAACTAAATGACAATAACAATTAACTAAAACAATATGGATTTGGAGGGAATTGCACTAAGACATAAACATCTAGTCAATCTTTTAGAAAGTTATTCCACTATGTTTGGAATCTGACACACTGTGTGCTCTTTCCTATTGCATACAAGAGATGAATAGGTATTCCAATCCAGAAAGTAAGCTGCTGTGAGCGCTTTCAGCCAGCTTACTGAAATAGGCGACATTATGAGAAAGCCCAAGAGGACAAAAGTCAGAAGCAAAATGCCCATTAGTGGGAGGAGATTGGCAGTCGAGAAGAATTGTCTCTGGGATTGCCATGGCAGAGCTGGAGTTTTAGGAGGTTTTAGAGGTGGGTTAAAAAACGTCAACTCCTGCTGGATCCCTCGCATGCACAGTGGAGCAGGGATAAATAACAATGCTACGGATTTAAAGACTCATCCAACTCTCTCTATTGCTGTCCCAACTGCCCTCCCTTTACTGCCCTTCTCCGAGTCTCCAATGCTGGACTGGCATTTGGGAAGATTTGCTCAACTTTTTCATTAAACTAATTGGTTTTCTCTGCCTAAAGGAAACCTTCCCTCAATCGTTAGTTCTGGTGAGAGATCGTTTTCCTCTTAGCGTCAACTGGCACTGAATATGTGGCCAGATCCTAAGCTTGTGCATTACATCCTGCTTATAAACTGCCCTCCTTTCAAGGCTCTCTGGGCTGGTAAGCTGTCCATCTGGGCTTATTCTGATATGACTTTTACGTTTATCTTATTAATATGAGGGAAATTGTCTGTATAATGGCACAAACAACAATTTAAGGCAGGCCTGTACTGGCAGGCACTGTATTAGAGTGGCCTTAACAGAGTTAGCATGAGAAATTAAAAAGATAGACCAGTCAAACATATGAACAAGAACAGAGTAACAAAACACTACAGTAATGACAATATTGGCTTATCAAATCTTATTTTGACTTAGATTTTGCCTTGCAAGTCGTATATGCTTGTTCTCTTTTGTTGTGAGGAAAATAAATAAATAAAAACGTCATCTTTGGTCTATGGCTGCAGAATTTAGACCAAAACAAAGAAAAAACAAGGGTCCTCTTGGGAAAAACAGCTTATTTCTGGTATATTTGAAGAAAACATACTTTAGGACTAATTTGTTTGAAATATCTGGTCTTACTGTCAATTCCCCAAATTTAAATAGTAAAATAGTGGTAAAATGAGTGTTCATATCTATTATTCAAGGACCATATTATTCTTACACAAAAATGTAAAACAAAATGAGTTTCCTTGCAAACAAATCTTAAAGGAATAAAAGACAGGAAACAAACTAATCCAATCCAAGTAACAAACATCCAAGTGCAATGGATTAAAATTATATTAATGTCACACTGAGAAGAATAATACACCAAACAAACAACAAGTTTCCATAAAATATGTCATGAGCCAACACAACATTTAAAAATAAACCCACAGCATCCTTTTCTATATTCCTTTTGAAAAAGTGGTCCTTTTTATGCAACCCAAAAGTCAAGAGGTATGTTCATCACACAACAACAATAACAACATAAGCCAAGACACGTGCCTGAATATCTGCTTAATTCTGGCTCTGCGTCTTAATTCTTAGAGATGCTATGCAAAGATTAAATGCTGAAAAAACATACTGTTCCTAATGATGATGGTTTATATTAAATTACTGAAAAGCTGCATTTGACAGGTGCAATCAACAATGATCCTTTAAGCTTCTGCATCAGACAAATTATACATTTATATGTCTTTTATTAAGATGGGGAGGGGGTGTCGGGGGCAGAAGTGCATGAGTATAAACAAGTATTCATTAATGTTGACAGTGTTCTCGAAGATTTGTATCTCATTAAATAAAGAGTTCCTGAAGCCTGAATCCCCCACATGTACCCGAGTCCTTAACCAACTGGGGAGGGGCAGATCATGGAATAAATTACAGTAAATATTTCCTTATATGTTAAGAGCATTTGGAGAAGGGGATTGTTTGAGGGAGGAGCCACATAGGTTAAGTGTTGAAAAGCCCAAGACTCGACGACACTGCAGGAAAAAACAATACGATTTTCCTCAGCGCGCCACAACAACTTAATGCCCAATTGTGGGTCAGGTGTCATTTTTTAAAGTGACTCAAAATCCCTTTTCAAAAACACCCCAAAAACATCTTGGGGTTTGATTTAAAAACACATTAAAGAAACTATATGATCTTCTAGCATCCAAGGCGATATATTTATTACACATGGGAACTTGGGTTTTGGTGTATGTCTGTCTTTTATAACACACAATTTTTGATTATAGAAAGATTATGATGATGTTCTTGGTGGTATTTGTGCGCAATGGTATAGTGAGAGACGTACCATGCAAAACCAAACACACACTCTTTGTGGCCCCACTTCTACATTTCTCATTTCTTAGAGGTCAGCCATGCAGTGGTTGGATGGATATGATCCCATTTATAATGTGAATTATGTGTTTTGTGTAAAAGAGAAGATATATAGAGAGACAGGAAAGAGAAGTTTGGGAAAGTTTGCAAGTATTAATTCAAACCTAAGATGAGTCAAGATGACAATAATGACTGTGAAGAACAGACTTGTTGTCTTGAATGCTCATCCAGCCACAAATCAACCCATGAACAGTTTAATATAATCTACACCAAAGCCATAACATGCAATCTTCTCGCACAGAAAAGCCTTTGTTCTCAACAAGTTAATCCACCCCAAAAAAAATTATGTCAAGAATAGGAGGAACAAATGCTAAGAAAAAGAGTAATACAGAAACAAAATGGTTGTCACAGCTCTGATTCTCATGGAAATTAGCATACTCACGCACATACACAACATTTAAACATTTGTTCATTGTTTGAGCCATCACAGGCAAAATTATTCATTCAATCATCAAAATCAGGCAAATTACATGTACATTCCATAAACTGCAGTTTTATTTTTTCAGTTTTAATCTTCTGTTCACTATTCATGATTTGCAAATGTGAGTTTTTTGTTTACATGTCACATTGGTCCAAAAATAAATGTACTGATTTGGAGTACTTACTAATGTGCACATACTTTTCCTGTGTGCTACAGTACTGTACAGAATTAACATATTTTTTCCCTGTAAACTTTTACCTACTGTTGAATTTGGCATGTAAATAGCTCAGTGTGATAAACAATAGCAATTCACATAGGAAAATAACTTAGACACAGAAAAGACTTGACATTCTTAGTCAGAACAGAAAGCAACTTAAATTGGTATATGAGAAACATTTCCTGGGTTGATAACATACTAATCGTAGTATGTTGTCGATTTGTATGACTGGGCATCCTGATCCGTTTATGGACCTTTTGTGCCCTCTCGTGGTATTACAGTTTATGCACACACTTGTTTGGATAATTATAAGGGTCAAGCATATGAAGCAATGTGAAGTTGTTCGTCAAATCAGCACAACTTTCACCGGACATGTCCATATAAGTACTTGGAACATGCCACATGAAAATTTCAATAAAAACAACCAGGAGTGGGAGTTAAAGGAGTGGCTTAATACAAATTGGACAATAGTCCAATGTCATCGTGACATCACCCAATGGTTGGTGAAAGCTAGTTTTTACTTCCTGGTCGCCATCTTTGTTTTTTGGAGCCAGAAATGCCTACATTTGGACGAGTAGGCGGAGTTGGGAAGGGGCGAAGGGTGGGAAAAGCCGAGGACACGTTGCACGCCCACCTCACTAATGGCCTTTCTCCTCTATGCCCCTGGTTAGTAGACCTGTCAGTCAAGCCATCCACGGCCCCAAATATAACAATCATTGAGGCCTAATACCTACATTATTATCAAATTATTTTCAAATGGACCACCAGGACACGCATAAGACACAGAATCTTTTTTATTTTAAACTTAGTATTTCGTGAGAGAAGTTGACGATTTTTGAATGGGAGTCATTTAGAGACAGTTTTTTGGAGCCAGCCCCTGGTGACCATCGGCTGTATTGCACTTTAAGACATTTCCGCATTGCCTTCATTTTTCAGCCCTGGAGGTTTCCCCTTGGTTGAATACTTGCAGGTCGAATCCTTGCAGGATATGTTTCACAACAATGCTGAACCCCCCGTGTGTAAAACTATTTTGATAGGTGGCGTACAGTGCAATGTAGGCTGTATACTGTACAATGAACAAATTGTATGGCCCTGAACATTGTACTTTCCATTTGTTACAGTAACAGTACTGACTGCTCAATAGATTTTGACTGGTTACAGGTTCATATCAACAAAGGACAAGAGTGAGTTGTGAGTAGTGAGATGCAGGGTGCAGTAGTGTATAGGGGTACAAGGAGGAGAAAGAACAAAAGAAATTGCATTGAGCAAAGCAGAGTAGTAATTTATGATCAATTTTGAGCTACTATGATAGAACATGTTTTGTTCATCAAAAGATGATGACGGATAAATATTAGTTTTATTTTCAGATTACGTAAAAATGCACTTCTCCTTGAGAACTATGTTTTGAACAATGTGTTTTCAATTTTTTGGTGTATTGTTTACTGACTGCTTGATATTGTATATAATTTAGATCACTTTGTTTATGATTTGAGAGCAGTGTTTGATTTTGAGCACAGGTAAATCTGTTTTGAGGCGAAAGTTTCATTTTGCAAGAGGATTCAGAGGTTTTGTTAATAGAGCTTGAAGATGAGGTTTTGTGTTTACGGTTTTGAGAAAGCGGGTGACGGTTTCAAGAAATGTGTTTTAGCAATTGTGAAAAACGGTAATGTTGGGGTAGGTGCATAGGGGAATGACGGTGACGGAAAACAGACAGGACCGACAGGGTAGGCTGTGCAGGGTTTGGCAGGGTGGCAAGGTTGGTGATCCTGGAGGCACAGGCAAAAAAACGAAGTCAGCAATGAACGGTCTCTTACAAAAAATACTTGTTCTTCACAATTTCTCTGCGTAACCGGGAGTATAACTACTGAGGGTAGACAAAACTATTATCCAGCGATAAATGAGGAGAAAACCAGGGTTGATAAACTGCAGGGCTGATGAGTTGATGGGAGACAGGTGTGGAGACTGAGGCAGTGTGTGTGTGGGTAATGGGGAACCGGAGATCATGGCCACACCCACCACCGGGAAACACAAAAACAACACAACAAACTGCCACTAGGGGGCAGAGGGCATGACAGAAAGGAGACAAAATATCACACGCCATTGTGCTTCAAAGTTCGTCCGCTAGCATATTGTGCTAGCTACCTATTTAAACAGACCCGCTCTTGACAGTCATTGGTTAAAACAAAGGCATGCAAATGTCATATGGCTCTTCTTCATTGGCTCCCTTGCATAGACCTGCCGCTCGTGTGTGCGCGTGTGTTTGAGTGTGTGCGTGTGAGCGCTCTCTGACCCCTCAAAGCTTAACCATATGATTAACTATTTTATGGCCCCTCCAGTAAGGTAGTGGAAAACCCAGGTCCCCTTGTTTATGTAAGCCTAGTGTTACCCAAAGTTCACATTTGGAGAGCCCGCGCGGAGAGCCCGCGCGGAGAGCCCGCGCGGAGAGCCCGGAGCCTGTAAGTAGCTAATGTGAATTGCGTATGGTTATGTATAAAACAATTCTGGTGTCTTGAATTGGACAATAAAGTTAACGTTAGCTAGCTAACTTCAACTTTGCTGTCGAAATCATTTCACGACACCGTGAAATGATAGTATGAAATTTTCAACTTCATACTAACAACTTTATTAGAGCTAGCTAACATTCAGTAGTTTTGGCACTAGCTAGCTACACACATAGCTTTCGTCAAAACGAACTGTAAAACTCTTTGTTTATTTGTTTAATGAAACAGTAGCGCGACGTAGCTTATGTGAATCAAGTATTGTTCAACATTTTTAAGTTAGCTAAACATTTAAAACAATTCTGGTACAATTATCTGTTAAACAAGTGGATTTGATCTGTCAGCTGAATAAAATCTGCAGCCTACTGTCTTGAAAATTAACCATATAATTTGTGTAGGCAATCATATACAGCCTGAATATGCTGAAGAATCTGTCCCTGCAGGATGCAGAAAAGGTCTTCATCTCTGGACCAGTTGATCACCAGAGGTAAGTAGAGACTGTACATTTTCTGCACAATGCCTTACAACTCTCTCGAGTCTGGAGCTAGTTTTGGCCGTTTTTGAGTACCTTTGATTTGGCCTTGATATACTACATAAAGAAATGTTGATCATACCAATGTTTGGTATCTTTTTTTTCAGCACAATCTCACCTACAAGACCTGTCAAATTGAGTTTTTCACTTTGGCAAACTTTTCAACATACTGGACCCAAACAGACACAAAAACACAAGCTCCATGTGGGAAAATTATGTTTTTTTGACTATAATACACACACACATGCTCAAGAAGCATTTCAAAAGTTTGAAATTGAAGCACAAGTTGTATATGTGAACATAAATAGGTAAAGTTGAGATATAATCAAGCTATTTACAAATACAGCAGGTCTATCCATATGCACTGTTATTCATTTCTATTGGACCAAAAATATGAGTCCAAAATATAAAAAAAAAAAAATAATAAAAAATGCAAAAAATAAATAATGAGGTACCTTTTTTTTCCACTAGATGTCAGACTTGGCTAATTTATATGTCCGCCTAATTTTCCCCCAAATAAGTCCAAATGTACTCCTAAACTACTCAAAATCTCCCCAAAACTACTCAAAATACTTTGAAAACTAGTCACAATAAACCAAATCCCTTTTTTCTTAGATGGCTCTTTCTCGTCTTCCTTTCTCGTGCATCCTATAGATATGAGTCAGCAAAATCACCCGTTTTTCTCTGTTTCATTTTATGACAAAAGACGATAAAAAATATTCGAATAAATGCAACGCACGCAAAAAGAGCGCATTTTTTGGACGCACTTTTTTCATAAAATTGAAATGATCATATCTTAAGTTTTACTTGGCGGATTTACAAAAATCAAACACTCAAATGTAGCCTCAGGTCTGCACTTCCGCATGAAATCGACGGCAGCCCTCTGAGCATAGAGTTAATATAACCAAATGCAGAATGAATTTCTCAACCTTAATTTATAGTCACATTTATGCATTTAATGGATATTTTTGGTATACAAATTATAAAATGCATGTTAGCCTATCGTGCAAACTGAACGTATTCACTTAAACTCAACCATGTAATTTAACTTCTTTATAAAAAAGATAAAATCAATTTTAAGTATAACAGGCTGCTGCTAAGTATTGTGTATTGTAACTTATTATGTGTATGCTTATGGAAGAAAAAACACGATTTACAGTATAAACAAACACTTTATTCAAATGCATTTTCAAAGCCTGAATACATTTTCTTATATTTTAATCCTCTCCCTACTCCTACTCCTCCTCCTCGTCTTCCACCAGTTTGTCCGGAATCAACACCTGCAACATGAATTAGCTACAGTTAGACAGCAAATCAAATGCAAAGAACATGAAGTGGAAGTGTATTTTATCCATATGCTCGTGGCGTTTTTTTAGGACTTTGACAAGTGAAACGGAAAGCTTCCCTGACCTTCAGTACCCAGATATTTACAACAATCTAGCTAGTGCTAATCAACTTTCCTCCTGTCACAAAGAGTTTCCCTTCGGGGATTAATCTGTTTCAAAAATGTTTCTGTTTACATGAACCCGCATATACGCCCCCGAGCGTCATCATAACTATGCCAAACCTGTAGCAGCAGTGTAATGTGAAGGATAAAGCCATGCAAACCAATCACAATTTTCAAAATCAACAACTACGAATAACACGACTTTACCTTTCAGGCGCGAGGTTCATTTGTTTGAATGATTCACAAATGCGATGCACAAATGTATTTTGTGATTCAGAAATGTAACGCAAGTCACAAATAAATGACCCCATTATGCTGGTTGTGTTCGACTTCATGCACCACCGGCAGTGCCGACAGCCGGCTGCGTTGAAGCTGAGAAAGCCATTGGCTGCTTCAAGTCAGCCGGGCTTTAGGCGACGCCGGCGCTGCATGAAGTTGAACGCACGTGTTACTATAAACAGGACGCTCTAATGATGTGATGCTTTTTTAGTACCATACTGTGAGCTTTGAGAACCTAAAACTCAGTTTAAGCTAGTGCACACGCAAACACAAAAACTGAGTTTTCAGAAATCTCCACTTTGGCTGGAGTTTTTAGAAATGATCGTTTTCCGTGATAAAACCTCAGTTTTCGTGTAAATGAAAGGCCAAACCGCATGAAAATATATGCGTTTTTCTTCTGTGTAAATGGGGCCTTACACCCCCACCCGCCACCTACGGTCTTCTTCAGACAACCGCCTGGTGGTCCCACCGCTCAAGACCGCCCGGTCCCAACACAAGCTCTTCTCCTGCCTGGCCCCCCGTGGTGGAATCACCTCCCCACCTCCATCAGAGAAACAGACTGTCTCTCCACCTTCAAGAGAAGGCTCAAGACGCACTTGTTCCGGGAGTACAACGGTACTTTGGTTTGTTGAACCCAACGCTGGTTTCCTCAAGGATCACAATGACTCTTACTTAGACTGTTGCTCTTGTTGGCTAGTGGTAGCTGATTTAAACTGTTGTATTATATTTAATCCTATTTTTATTGCTTTCCTACAGGTACACTTGCACTTAGAGATTCATGTTGTGTAATTGTAATTTGCTTAAATACATGCTCTTATGGTTTCTTCCCTTAAGCACTTATTTTTGGTTGTTCACAATGTGTACTTCTGTTTTGGCTACCTGCAATGCTTTGGGGCTATCTTGTTGTTATTATCAGTGACCTATGCACTTTGTAAAGCTCTCTCTTGGAAGTCGCTTTGGATAAAAGCGTCTGCTAAATGAATAAATGTAAATGTAAATTAAGTCACAACAACCTGTTGCACTCATGCAACACACCAAGTTTGGTTGAAATATATGTTTGCATTCAAGAGTACTGAGAGTTCAAAGTAATTTTTCTGGTATAACACTGCAGGCCTCCTCTGCTCCTCATGGGAAAGATGGAACCCAAGTTTGGTGACAATCGCGCAAATGGTTGCTGATATATGCTCTTGCGCCTCGTTTGGCGGCTTTTGATCGTCTCTACCGAACAAACGTTTTTGAAAATTGAAAATCCATCTCATTGCTTTTGTGAAACTGGGTCTAAAGATCATCTTTGCCAAATTTGGTAAACATAAGACAAAAATTGGGGCGTGCAAAAGGTTTTTACACTTTTCCATTAAATCCAAAATGGCGGCCACGTCCATTCGAATTTTATGAAGTTATTAATAGTCAGGCTTGATATCTCACAATATATCAACAGACAAATACATTACTTTATTAAGGTAAACACTTCAACAGTTATTTGCCAAAACACGTTTATGCTTCCGGCCACGCCCCCTTTTAGTCACATGACACAATCTTTGGAGGACATCCTCAGAATAAGGTTCCGAGGCGGCGTACCAAATTTAGTTTCACTGCCTCAAAGAACTGCTGAGATATGACTTCACTTCCTGTTTGGTGGCTTTTCTGCTGATTTTGATTGGCTGTCACGGACAAACGGTTGTGGGGATCAAAATGCTCTACCATAACTTTTGTGCGGTTTGGTCTGAAGAGCATATCTGGTAATTTTGAAAAAGATTTGATAAAAATTGTAACAGTATTTTGTATTCGACAAAAATTAAGCTGCGAATAACCTATTGTTATTGTTAGAATTCTTCTTCTTCTTCTTCTTAAGACTGGGTGTCTATGGCAGGCCCTAGAAGCGCTTGGTCGAAAGTTGTGAAATTTGGCACACTCATTGGGGACAGTCCCCTGGTCCAGGAGGACTGTGAGAGCGTAACTAAGCAACCAGTTGTGCGATTGTCACCAAACTTGGGTTCCATCGTTCCCACGCGGAGCAAAGGAGGCCTGTGGTGTTATACAGTAATAAAACACTTTGAACACTCAGTACTCTTGAACAAAAACAGATATTTCAACCAAACTTGGTGTGTCGCATGAGTGCAACAGGTTGTTGTGACTTAATTCTTGCGCAAGTGCTATGGAGGCCATGTCCTGCTCTACATTGCTGCTTGTAGCTATATTTAGGGGCCAAGCAGCGAAGCTGCGAGGCACCTATTGTTATTGTTAGTATTATTATTAGGGGCCAAGCAGCGAAGCTGTCCCATACTTTGGCACTCTAGCGCCACCAATGGGTCAAAGTTGGACTTGTGTTTACACACGCAACTTTTGAACCGTATGACCGATTTTCAAAAATGAGGTACCATTGGATTCCCTGGATCAAGCCGAGTTCAATGCACACCATGGCGTCAATTTCCGGTTATATAGATTTTCCGCTATTTCCGGGTTTTATCAAAAACCTCTGAAAGCCTACTCCTCCTACAATTTTTGTCAAATCTTCTTCAAAATTACCAGGTATGCTCTTCAGACCAAGCCGCACAAAAGCTATGGTAGAACATTTTGATCCCCACAACCGTTTGTCCGTGAGAGCCAATCAAAATCATCAGAATAGCCACCAAACAGGAAATGAAGTCTTATCTCAGCAGTTCTTTGAGGCAGTGACACCAAATTTGATATGCCTACTCGGAACCTTATTCTGAGTATGTCCTCCAAAAATGGTGTCATGTGACTAAAAGGGGGCGTGGCCGGAAGCATAAACGTGTTTTGGCTAATAACTGTTGAATTGTTTACCTTAATAAAGTAATTTCTTTGTCTCTTGATGTCTTGTGAGATATCAAGCTTGACCATCGATAATATTTCATAACAACCGAATTGACGCGGCCGCCATTTTGGATTTCATGGAAAAGTGTAAAAACCTTTTACACGCCCCAAATGTTGTCCAATGTTTACTAAATTTGGCACAGATGATCTTCAGATCAAGCTTCACAAAGGTGTCAGATGGATTTTCCATTTTCAAAACCGTTTGTTCGGTAGAGACGATCAAAGGCGGCGGCGAAGCCGCAAAAGACACGTGAGAGCGTAACTCAGCAACCATTTGTGCGATTGTCACCAAACTTGGGTTCCATCATTCCAACGAGGAGCAGAGGAGGCATGTGGTGTTATACCAGAAAAAAAAACTTTGAACACTCACTACTTTGGAACCTAAACAGATATTTCAACCAAACGTGGTGTGTTGCATGAGTGCAACAGGTTGTTGTGACTTAATTGTTGCGCAAGTGCTATGGAGGCCATGTCCTGCTCTGGAAGGCTTGGCCCCTCCATTGCTACTTGCAGCTATATTTATTAGGGGCCAAGCAGCGAAGCTGCGAGGCGCCTATTGTTATTGTTAGTATTATTATTATTAGGGGCCAAGCAGCGAAGCTGCGAGGCACCTATTGTTATTGTTAGTATTATTATTGGTGGCCAAGTCGCAAAGCAGCGAAGCCACATAAGTGATTCTACCTTTTCTTATTATTGGTGGCCAAGCCGCGAAGCGGCGAAGCCACATAAGTGATTCTACCTTTTCTTATTATTATTGGTGGCCAAGCCGCGAAGCCACATAAGTGATTCTACCTTTTCTTATTATTAGTGGCCAAGCCGCGAAGCGGCGAAGCCACATAAGTGATTCTACCTTTTCTTATTATTAGGGTTCCTCCGGTAGGAGGGAACCCTATTGTTATTGGTGGTATTATTATTAGGATTCCTCCGTCAGGAGGAAACCTATTGTTATTGTTAGTTTTATTATTAGGGTTCCTCCGGTAGGAGGGAACCCTATTGTTATTGGTGGTATTATTATTATTATGTTTTACCCATGGGAGTCAATGGCAGCCCCTAGAGCACAACGGTAAAAAGTTGTGAAATTTGGTATGTTGAAACTGCAGACCATTAGTAACTACCATACCAAACATGGGCCATGTGATACAATAGGTGGCGCTACAGGCCACGCCCCAATATGTCAATTTTCAAAGCGATGCCATTTGCAGGCCATAAGTCCCAAAACTCTGAAATTCATTACATATGCCTTATTTCTGATGAGGAACAAAAAAGCCTCTAGAACCTATAACGGCCGCCATATTGGATTTTTCTGAACAAAAAGATTAAGGAAACACGTTTTTTTCGCTACTCCTCCTACATTTTTGGTCAAATCTTTTTCACAATTGCCAGACAGGATCTCCAGATTGAGCCTCACAAAAGTTATCACTGGAATTTTTATTTTCGAAATCGTTTGTCCGGTACAGCCAATCAAAATCATCAACAAAGGATCAAAACAGGAAGTTGGGTCAAATCTCAAAAAATCTTTGAGATATCAACACCAAACTTGGTATATCGGTGGAAGACACTACAACATGTTCCCATGTGAAAAAAAATTAATATCTTAAAAAATGACTGATGTAAAGCAAATCAAAATTATCGCTGACGCTAAAATAATGCTTTACACATCCACCGGTCTAAAGCGGATACTCTGATACTATCACTAGTTCATATGAAGACTCTTGAGAATGTTTAGTATTCAAATCTGAAAAAAAGTTGAATGTAAGATGAAAAGTCGATTTTTGGTGAATATTTGAAACATGCATGCTTGGCTAATTTCAGAGTTTTTGGGGCTAAATCCTCTCTCCCCTCCTCCTGCCCGCGCGTGCTCCGAATCCTCACACACTCAGCCTTCCGTTGACACACGCGCGGCAAAGACGCACACGCAACATTTCAGGAGAGTGTGGGCTGACCAAGCCCCCACTCATTCCTTGGTCTTTAGCAAAGGCCCATGTGGATCTTGATGGTTTGGCATTTCCGATTTTGTATGCAATGGTAAAAAGGTCTCAAATCCTGAAACATTGATAGTAAAGGCCGAGAAACACTTTAACAAAAGCCCATGTGGATCTTCTTGGTATTGCATTTCCGATTTTGTATGCAATGGTAAAAAGTTATAAAAATCCTGAAACATTGATAGTATAGACCAAGAGTAACTACCACACCACAAATGGCCCAACATTACCCATAGGTGGCGCTACAGGCCACGCCCTAAAGCACAAAGATACAAGGCTTTCTGGAATGGATAGGCTCACCAAGCCCCCTCCCTTCACTTCTTGGCTTGAAATAAAGGCCCATGTGGATCTTGATGGTATTGCATTTCCGATTTTGTATGCAATGGTAAAAAGGTCTCAAAATCCTGAAACATAGATAGTATAGGCCAAGAAACACTTTAACAAAAGCCCATGTGGATCTTGTTGGTATTGCATTTCCGATTTTGTATGCAATGGTAAAAAGTTATAAAAATCCTGAAACATTGATAGTAGAGACCAAGAGTAACTACCACACCACAAATGGCCCACCATTACCCATAGGTGGCGCTACAGGTTACGCCCTAAAGCACAAGATACAAGGCTTTCTGGAATGGATAGGCTCACCAAGCCCCCTCCCTTCACTTCTTGGCTTGAAATAAAGGCCCATGTGGATCTTGATGGTATTGCATTTCCGATTTTGTATGCAATGGTAAAAAGGTCTCAAAATCCTGAAACATAGATAGTATAGGCCAAGAAACACTTTAACAAAAGCCCATGTGGATCTTGTTGGTATTGCATTTCCGATTTTGTATGCAATGGTAAACAGTTCTCCAAATCCTGAAACATTGATAGTAGAGACCAAGAGTAACTACCACACCACAAATGGCCCACCATTACCCATAGGTGGCGCTACAGGTTACGCCCTAAAGCACAAGATACAAGGCTTTCTGGAATGGATAGGCTCACCAAGCCCCCTCCCTTCACTTCTTGGCTTGAAATAAAGGCCCATGTGGATCTTGATGGTATTGCATTTCCGATTTTGTATGCAATGGTAAAAAGGTCTCAAAATCCTGAAACATAGATAGTATAGGCCAAGAAACACTTTAACAAAAGCCCATGTGGATCTTGATGGTATTGCATTTCCGATTTTGTATGCAATGGTAAAAAGGTCTCAAAATCCTGAAACATAGATAGATGTAGATAGATATAGGCCATGAGTAACTACCACACCACAAATTACCCACCATTATCCATAGGTGGCGCTACGGCCACCCCCCAATTGTCCATTTTCAAAGTGCTGCCATTTGCATCCCATTTGTCCCAAAATTCTGAAATTCATTACATGTGCCTTATTTCTCATGAGGAACAAAAAAGCCTCTAGAACCTATAACGGCACCCACACAAATCTGAAAAAAAGTTGAATGTAAGATGAAAAGTGGATTCATTGTGAGTATTTAAAATATGTATGCTTGGCTAATTTCTAATACTTTTTCCCCAAATCCTATCTGTAATTTGTTTAAACAAACGTAGCCTTTTAAACCTCTAGGTTTAATTCTCTCTTTTATACATTTAAAGTTGGATTTGACATTTAACAGACATTTAATCATTTAGCAAGTTGTTTGACTCAAAAACCATAACAGTACATGGCCCCAACAGTACCAAGCTCCCACCTTCACTCCTTATTCTAGTAGCCATTTTAGACTAGTAGGCATTGTGTGGTTAGTTTGGCCACAGCCAATTCTACTGTTAAAAGAAACAGAAGGTCTTTTTCTTCAGAACAATACAGTTGAATTAACCAAACACAGCTTGGTCATGTTATCACCTTCTTTGGCACATCTAAACTAAGGACTAGACTTTTAAGAAAGCATGACCAAAGCAATTTGGTAAGGGCGGGTTCCTACATAAACAGTTACTGACAAAGAATTTCAGACAATAACTTAAACATAGTCTTGCATTAAGAGTAGAGTCAACAAATTGAATAACTGTGCTAATGGTTGTTGAAACTCATTGCTCTGAGTTGGTGCATGTCAATTTAGGCAGAAGTCCATGTCTGGTGATATTTGACAACCTCAAACAGCATGAGTCTGCCACTGGGCCTATTGAAAAGGCTCTTGTTTTGATTTGCAATGCAACTATGGGGTGCCAAGCTGGGCCCAGTTGTACTGTTAGAAAGGCCAGTTACATTAAATATTATTGTTGTCATATAGTTTTCTTCCCAGCATTGCAGGCACTAATAAAAGCAGTGGTGTCCAGAAATGTTTCGTAGGAGTGGCGAAAAAGAGAAGCAGAACAGTGGAACACCATCCCACTACCATTGTCTCTTATTCACTCTCATCTGTGTTGTATATCTGTAACTGGTATAGGATGGGACAACATGAATGTTTCAAAGTCAAAGTGTAGTAGCGTAGAATAGAGGAACTGGGTGTACAAGCTTCCGCTTGCGGAATGAATGCTCCGTGACATGTTTTATAAAACTTGAGAAGACTCTGTTTATTCGTGTTGTGTGTCCAGTATATAACGTCTCGCCCTGCCTTATCCTACCGCCCTGCTCCCCGGCCTCTTGTAGTAGCCTCATCTCCATGCCCATAACATTACGCCATTAACTAGATCCAGTTACATGACACTGGGAAATGGGTGCTGATGTGGAAAGTCCCCAAAAACAGCAGAAAACAAGGAAAATATTAGTCCACCAGTCATTTTAACATTTTAAATATGGAGGCATCTATTGGAACTAGTGGTAACTCCTTTGTTGTACACCCAACAAATATTGGGCTACTTTACATATAATACATATATAACTATACTTATCCGCCTTAATGTAGTTGTCGTCCTACCATTACATACTCGTCCTTTACTAAAGTGTATCTTCCCTTTCATAAAGTTATTGTTCTAATCAAAGCTTTTAAAGAATGGATCTCTGCATGGTGGGCCTGACCAGAGCACGGGTGGCCTGACAGAACACGCTTCAAAGTTGTCACTTTCAAAAGGGTGGCATTTTAACCCTGTTTGTCCAAAATGTCTAAAAGTTGGTACGCATGCCTTATATTGCTCATGGGGAACAAAAGAGTGTCAAGAACCCATAACGTCGGCAGCATGGATATTTCTCTAGAGTGACAATTTGTGAAGAATATCAGAAAATGACTTAAAATCAGCCATTGAGCCAGTTGTCTTGAAATGTTGTGTGCATGTATGAAATACATGTCTGTGTCATGTCAATTTGGTAATGGTTTGAAATGTTATGGAGGAACCCGCCATTGCTGCCTGCAGCTATATTATTAGGGTTCCTCCGGTAGGAGGGAACCCTATTGTTATTGGTGGTATTATTAGGGTTCCTCCGGTAGGAGGGAACCCTATTGTTATTGGTGGTATTATTAGGATTCCTCCGTCAGGAGGAAACCTATTGTTATTGTTAGTTTTATTATTATTCTTGTTCCATGGAAGTCAATGGCAGCCCCTAGAACCCTTCGACAACTTTTTGTGAAATTTGGCACACTCATTAAGGACAGTTGATTCTATACCTACACCAAGTTTCATGTCTCCCATTAGACCACTCCAGCGCCACCAACGGGTCAAAGTTGGACTTGTGTTTACACACGCAACTTTTGAACCGTATGACCCATTTTCAAAAATGAGATACCATTGGATTCCCTGGATCAAGCCGAGTTCAACGCAGCCCATGGCGTCAATTTCCGGTTATATAGATTTTCCGCTATTTCTGGTTTTATCAAAAACCTTTGAAAGCCTACTCCTCCTACAATTTTTGTCATATCTTCTTCAAAGTTACCAGAGATGATCTTCAGACCAAGCCTCACAAAAGTTATCGAAAAGAATTTTGATCCTCGCAACCGTTTGTCCGGTACAGCCAATCAAATTCATCAGAAAAGCCGCCAAACAGGATGTGAAGTCATGTCTCAGCAAATCTTTGAGATATCAACACGAAACTTGGTATATCGATGGAAGACACTACAACATGTTACCGTGTGCAAAGGCAACTTCATATCTCCAAAAATGATTGATATAAAGCAAATTGAACTTATCGCTAACGCTAAAATAATGCTTTACACATCAGCCAGTCAAAAACTGATACTCTGATTCAATCACAAGTTCATATGAAGACTCTTGAGAATGTTTATAACACAAATCTGTGAAAAATTTGACTGTAAGATCAAAGGTCGATTTTTGGTGAATATTTGAAACCTGCTTGCTTGGCTAATTTCTAGCCAAATTTCCAATGAATGTCTCCCCTCCTCCTGCCCGCGCGTGCTCCACATCCTTACACACTCAGCCTTAACTTACACTCGCGCGGGCTTGGCAAGACGCACACGCAACATTTCAGGAGAGTGTGGGCTGACCAAGCCCCCACTCATTCCTTGGTTTCTAGCAAAGGCCTTGTGGATCTTGTAATCTTGGATCTCTTAACAAAAGCTGATCTTTTTAGTATTGCATTTCCGATTTTGTATGCAATGGTAAAAAGTTATACAAATCCTGAAACATTGATATATATATATATGTATTTATATATATATAAATCTTTATTTCAGACGCCAAGTTCCACATAAAATAACAGACATAGAGCTATAAAAAAGAGAGTAAAACGAAAACATAAAACATAGAT
The DNA here is from genome assembly GCF_021917145.1 of Hypomesus transpacificus. Lineage (NCBI taxonomy): Eukaryota > Metazoa > Chordata > Actinopteri > Osmeriformes > Osmeridae > Hypomesus > Hypomesus transpacificus. The sequence continues at coordinate 40,048 of NW_025813716.1, read as the reverse complement.
AATACAGTGCATAAAAAGTATGAAGACTTTTGTGCCAATGTAGTCTTAAGTTCCAAGTAATCGATAGCAGCTCTTTAGAGGGTTGACCAGAGCCTCTACTATTCAGTTCTCAGACTTGTCCAGTCGACACATGAAACCATACATCAGTTGTGTCAGGAGTGCCTTACAGGTTGGTACGTGCTTAGACAGAAACAACTGACCAGCACTATGCCACCTAGGCACATTAAGTAGCAATCTAAAAGCATCATTGAAACCATACATCAGTTGTCTCAGGATTGCCTTACAGGTTGGTACGTGCTTAGACACAAACAACTGACTAGCACTATGCCACCTTGGCACATTAAGTAGCAATCTAAAAGCACCATTGTAGGCTACTTTCAGTATCTGTATACTCCTTTTCCTGTACATAGACCACAAATGAGCAGTGTACAATGGTGTTATGTAGGTTCTAAACAGGGAACATTAAACTGAATCTGAGCACATAGAAAACGTCCTTAATAACATACTGGCCTGAGAATATATTTTACAGCGCTGTTGATACATATCGTTGTCATCTGTCCAATCATCAGAAATGACATGGCAGATATTTTATTTCCTCACAAACACCAAGGGGACTGCCAGATAAATAAAAAGTAGGGAAGGTTAATTTCCTGTCCTGATTACTTCTGACTATCATTATGTGGCTTTTCTTTGCATTATATTTTATATCATGATCTAAGCCATACTGAGAGCACACCCATAGCATCTGTTGCAACAGGCTGAGTGGAACCAGATCATCTGCGTACATCAGATGATTGACAATAGATCCACCAACAAGACAGCCTGTATTTGTCTTATTCAGCTGGCTTGATAAGTCGTCCATATCCATATTAAACAAAAAGGGAAATCAAATTCCTCCTTGTCGAACTCCGTTACCAACATGGAAAGGAGCTGATACAACATTGTCTCATTTAACATGAAAAGTTTGATTGGCATACCAGAACACCAAAATCCTCACAAGAGGTTTAGGGACACCTCTCGCTATTAGCTTCATAAACAGTTTTTCATGACAAATTCGATCGAAAGCTTTGTAAGCATCAATAAAGCATAAAAATACAGATAAATTAAGACTTGTGTACCTGAGACAATCTCCTTCAGAGCATAGATACAGAGATCAGTACCATGTTTTCTTTTAAAACCAAACTGATTTTCTGCAGTCAGAATATACATTTCCAATTTCAATCAAATAATTCTCTCAAACACTTTAGACAAGATACTGGCCAATGCAATGGGTCGATAGTTGTCTATGCTGTTCAGTTTACCAGCCTTATCTTTAACAACAGGCACTAACAGTACTGACATAATAGAGTTCGGTAGAACACCATGAACCATAATTCCAGTGAGACACATGGCTAGAAATGGACTGAGTCTATAACTGGCATTTTTTAGATGCTCTGCAGAAATGCAATCCATACCACAAGCTTTGTTGTTGTCTAGCATGTGGATGGCATCATAAATATCTACTGATCTAACTATCAAGTCTGCAGAGATACCTTTATATTCATTATCAATTCTCACTGTGTTACTTTGAACACAATTAAATAGTTTACTGTAGTGCTCATGCCATAGATCAGCAATCTTCTCTGGACAACTAACCCCTTTGATATCAGAAGGGAGGGGAGTTCTATTATTATTTATGATCTTGACCTCCTTCCAGAAGTCAGTAAGATTGTTATTCTGCATCTTTCTGGCCAGCGAGTCTGCTCTCATTGTGTTTTCATTTCTCTTAATGAAATTAGTGCATATTTAAATCTAGCATTTGTGAGGTTTTTGTTATCAAGCAGCACTCCCTGTCTGGGTCTGCCTGCCTCTGACCAGACTCTAAAGGCTTCTCTAGCAGCAGCATGTTGCTCAGACACAAACTCATTCCAGACAGGCCGTGCGTTAGGGACCTTACTCTTGTGATTAATAAAAGGTTCACTGGAAGCATAAAGACATTTGACAATATCATCATACATGGCACAGAGCTTTTCAGCATGATGTTTATCCTTGCAGTTCATATCCGTGCACATTAGGGCATCCCTAGAAAATGCAACATCACTATGTAAGCTGTCAGTTAATAGAGAATATCTGTGCATAACCTTTTTGTTCAATTTTGACCAGTCCAGTTTTCTTGGGGGGCCAGCAACAAGGGTACACTCTCAACATTTAGCAGCATAGCAACTGGTATGTGATCAGTGGTGGCCAGCCCATAACACATCTCTATACTTTCCAGTGAGTCATGAGCATCGGCTGTGGTTACAATATGGTCTAGCCAGGAAGTTGTGTGCCACGTTTCACTTATATAGGTAAAACTTGTATCAGGCAATAACGCTTGATATAATTAATTTAGTTTCATTACAGAACTGCTGCAGATGTTGTGCGAATAAACGCTTATCTGACATGTCAGCATTGAAATCACCCATGACATAGACACAACATGAACTGTTGTCCTCTATGAAGGACTGAATAAAAGCTAACCTGTTCTGAAATTCATCCTCATGGTCATAGGATTCATATGGTGTGTACACATTTACAATAGTACATTTATTTTAATTGTGATTAAACTCCAACCCAATAGCCCAGTCAACGTGTAGCCACACCACCTTTACCGTTGGGTCATATTTTATGTTCCACAGTATAGCTACACCACCAGCTATCCTCCCACAAACCATTCTCATGCTGAGATTGGTAGTGGACTCTCCAGCACCATGAAAGTTCTTGTGTAGGGAGTTCAATTTGTCCAGATCTTGCTTGGCCATCCAGGTTTCTTGAAGGCAGACAATGTCACTCTCGTCCAATAATGTGTCCACCACCAAACGTCTTGATCTATCAGCAGCAGTATGTCCTACTCGGAGGCCACGAGCGTTGTAGGATACAACCCGCATTAATGATCTACCACGGACCCATCAGGGCAGCTGGCCGGTGTGTCTGTCTCCCCGGTCTCTACATATAGGCCTACATTCATCCCAGCATCATGACTGAGCTGAAGCTCGGTACCCTGAGAACGGGGGGTATGCTCTGGTCGAGCTTTTTTGAAAGTATAGACCAAGGGTAATTACCACACCACAACTGTCCCACCATTACCCATAGGTGGCGCTACATTCCACGCCCTAAAGCACAAAGGCTTTCTGGAATGGATAGGCTAACCAAGCCCCCTCCCTTCACTCCTTGGGTTAAAATATAGGCCCTTGTGGATCTTGATGGTATTATATTTCAGATTTGGTATCCCATTGGTAATTCTGCAGCATAGATTTTTCTATACAGTTCCAATTTGTCAAGAATATACATTTTTCAATGGTTCGCAATGTTTGGAGGAATCCGCCATTACTGCTTGCAGTTATATTTATTATTATTATTATGTTTTACCCATGGGAGTCAATGGCAGCCCCTAGAGCACAACGGTAAAAAGTTGTGAAATTTGGTATGTTGAAACTGCAGACCATTAGTAACTACCATACCAAACATGGGCCATGTAATACAATAGGTGGCGCTACAGGCCACGCCCCAATATGTCAATTTTCAAAGCGATGCCATTTGCAGGCCATAAGTCCCAAAACTCTGAAATTCATTACATATGCCTTATTTCTGATGAGGAACAAAAAAGCCTCTAGAACCTATAACGGCCGCCATATTGGATTTTTCTGTACAATAAAGATTAAGGAAACACGTTTTTTCGCTACTCCTCCTACATTTTTGGTCAAATCTTTTTCACAATTGCCAGACAGGATCTCCAGATTGAGCCTCACAAAAGTTATCACTGGAATTTCTTTTTTCGATATCGTTTGTCCGGTACAGCCAATCAAAATCATCAACAAAGGATCAAAACAGGAAGTTGGGTTAAATCTCAAAAAATCTTTGAGATATCAACACCAAACTTGGTATATCGGTGGAAGACATTACAACATGTTCCCATGTGAAAAATTGACTTAATATCTTAAAAAATGACTGATATAAAGCAAATCAAAATTATCGCTAACGCTAAATTAATGCTTTACACATCCACCGGTCTAAAGCGGATACTCTGATACTATCTCTGGTTCATATGAAGACTCTTGAGAATGTTAAGTATTCAAATCTGAAAAGAAGTTGAATGTAAGATGAAAAGTCGATTTTTGGTGAATATTTGAAACATGCATGCTTGGCTAATTTCAGAGTTTTTGGGGCTAAATCCTCTCTCCCCTCCTCCTGCCCGCGCGTGCTCCAAATCCTCACACACTCAGCCTTCCCTTGACATACACGCAGGCAAAGACGCACACGCAACATTTCAGGAGAGTGTGGGCTGACCAAGCCCCCACTCATTCCTTGGTCTTTAGCAAAGGCCCATGTGGATCTTGATGGTTTGGCATTTCCGATTTTGTATGCAATGGTAAAAAGGTCTCAAATCCTGAAACATTGATAGTAAAGGCCGAGAAACACTTTAACAAAAGCCCATGTGGATCTTGTTGGTATTGCATTTCCGATTTTGCATGCAATGGTAAAAGGTTATATAAATCCTGAAACATTGATAGTATAGACCAAGAGTAACTACCACACCACAAATGGCCCAACATTACCCATAGGTGGCGCTACAGGCCACGCCCTAAAGCACAAAGATACAAGGCTTTCTGGAATGGATAGGCTCACCAAGCCCCCTCCCTTCACTTCTTGGCTTGAAATAAAGGCCCATGTGGATCTTGATGGTATTGCATTTCCGATTTTGTATGCAATGGTAAAAAGGTCTCAAAATCCTGAAACATAGATAGTATAGGCCAAGAAACACTTTAACAAAAGCCCATGTGGATCTTGTTGGTATTGCATTTCCGATTTTGTATGCAATGGTAAAAAGTTATAAAAATCCTGAAACATTGATAGTAGAGACCAAGAGTAACTACCACACCACAAATGGCCCACCATTACCCATAGGTGGCGCTACAGGTTACGCCCTAAAGCACAAGATACAAGGCTTTCTGGAATGGATAGGCTCACCAAGCCCCCTCCCTTCACTTCTTGGCTTGAAATAAAGGCCCATGTGGATCTTGATGGTATTGCATTTTCGATTTTGTATGCAATGGTAAAAAGGTCTCAAAATCCTGAAACATAGATAGTATAGGCCAAGAAACACTTTAACAAAAGCCCATGTGGATCTTGTTGGTATTGCATTTCCGATTTTGTATGCAATGGTAAAAAGTTATAAAAATCCTGAAACATTGATAGTAGAGACCAAGAGTAACTACCACACCACAAATGGCCCACCATTACCCATAGGTGGCGCTACAGGTTACGCCCTAAAGCACAAGATACAAGGCTTTCTGGAATGGATAGGCTCACCAAGCCCCCTCCCTTCACTTCTTGGCTTGAAATAAAGGCCCATGTGGATCTTGTTGGTATTGCATTTCCGATTTTGTATGCAATGGTAAAAAGTTATAAAAATCCTGAAACATTGATAGTATAGACCAAGAGTAACTACCACACCACAAATTACCCACCATTATCCATAGGTGGCGCTACAGCCACCCCCCAATTGTCCATTTTCAAAGTGCTGCCATTTGCATCCCATTTGTCCCAAAATTCTGAAATTCATTACATGTGCCTTATTTCTCATGAGGAACAAAAAAGCCTCTAGAACCTATAACGGCACCCACACAAATCTGAAAAAAAGTTGAATGTAAGATGAAAAGTGGATTCATTGTGAGTATTTAAAATATGTATGCTTGGCTAATTTCTAATACTTTTTCCCCAAATCCTATCTGTAATTTGTTTAAACAAACGTAGCCTTTTAAACCTCTAGGTTTAATTCTCTCTTTTATACATTTAAAGTTGGATTTGACATTTAACAGACATTTAATCATTTAGCAAGTTGTTTGACTCAAAAACCATAACAGTACATGGCCCCAACAGTACCAAGCTCCCACCTTCACTCCTTATTCTAGTAGCCATTTTAGACTAGTAGGCATTGTGTGGTTAGTTTGGCCACAGCTAATTCTACTGTTAAAAGAAACAGAAGGTCTTTTTCTTCAGAACAATACAGTTGAATTAACCAAACACAGCTTGGTCATGTTATCACCTTCTTTGGCACATCTAAACTAAGGACTAGACTTTTAAGAAAGCATGACCAAAGCAATTTGGTAAGGGCGGGTTCCTACATAAACAGTGACTGACAAAGAATTTCAGACAATAACTTAAACATAGTCTTGCATTAAGAGTAGAGTCAACAAATTGAATAACTGTGCTAATGGTTGTTGAAACTCATTGCTCTGAGTTGGTGCATGTCAATTTAGGCAGAAGTCCATGTCTGGTGATATTTGACAACCTCAAACAGCATGAGTCTGCCACTGGGCCTATTGAAAAGGCTCTTGTTTTGATTTGCAATGCAACTATGGGGTGCCAAGCTGGGCCCAGTTGTACTGTTAGAAAGGCCAGTTACATTAAATATTATTGTTGTCATATAGTTTTCTTCCCAGCATTGCAGGCACTAATAAAAGCAGTGGTGTCCAGAAATGTTTCGTAGGAGTGGCGAAAAAGAGAAGCAGAACAGTGGAACACCATCCCACTACCATTATCTCTTATTCACTCTCATCTGTGTTGTATATCTGTAACTGGTATAGTATGGGACAACATGAATGTTTCAAAGTCAAAGTGTAGTAGCGTAGAATAGAGGAACTGGGTGTACAAGCTTCTGCTTGCGGAATGAATGCTCCGTGACATGTTTTATAAAACTTGAGAAGGCTCCCTTTATTCGTGGTGTGTGTCCAGTATATAACGTCTCGCCCTGCTTTATCCTACCGCTCTGCTCCCCGGCCCCTTGTAGTAGCCTCATCTCCATGCCCATAACATTACGCCATTAACTAGATCCAGTTACATGACACTGGGAAATGGGTGCTGATGTGGAAAGTCCCCAAAAACAGCAGAAAACAAGGAAAATTTTAATCCACCAGTCATTTTTACATTTTAAATATGGAGGCATCTATTGGAACTAGTGGTAACTCCTTTGTTGTACACCCAACAAATATTGGGCTACTTTACATATAATACATATATAACTATACTTATCCGCCTTAATGTAGTTGTCGTCCTACCATTACATACTCGTCCTTTACTAAAGTGTATCTTCCCTTTCATAAAGTTATTGTTCTAATCAAAGCTTTTAAAGAATGGATCTCTGCATGGTGGGCCTGACCAGAGCACGGGTGGCCTGACAGAACACGCTTCAAAGTTGTCACTTTCAAAAGGGTGGCATTTTAACCCTGTTTGTCCAAAATGTCTAAAAGTTGGTACGCATGCCTTATATTGCTCATGGGGAACAAAAGAGTGTCAAGAACCCATAACGTCGGCAGCATGGATATTTCTCTAGAGTGACAATTTGTGAAGAATATCAGAAAATGACTTAAAATCAGCCATTGAGCCAGTTGTCTTGAAATGTTGTGTGCATGTATGAAATACATGTCTGTGTCATGTCAATTTGGTAATGGTTTGAAATGTTATGGAGGAACCCGCCATTGCTGCCTGCAGCTATATTATTAGGGTTCCTCCGGTAGGAGGGAACCCTATTGTTATTGGTGGTATTATTAGGGTTCCTCCGGTAGGAGGGAACCCTATTGTTATTGGTGGTATTATTATTATTATTATTATGTTTTACCCATGGGAGTCAATGGCAGCCCCTAGAGCACAACGGTAAAAAGTTGTGAAATTTGGCGTGTTGAAACTGCAGACCATTAGTAACTACCATACCAAACATGGGCCATGTAATACAATAGGTGGCGCTACAGGCCACGCCCCAATATGTCAATTTTCAAAGCGATGCCATTTGCAGGCCATAAGTCCCAAAACTCTGAAATTCATTACATATGCCTTATTTCTGATGAGGAACAAAAAAGCCTCTAGAACCTATAACGGCCGCCATATTGGATTTTTCTGTACAATAAAGATTAAGGAAACACGTTTTTTCGCTACTCCTCCTACATTTTTGGTCAAATCTTTTTCACAATTGCCAGACAGGATCTCCAGATTGAGCCTCACAAAAGTTATCACTGGAATTTTTTTTTTCGAAATCGTTTGTCCGGTACAGCCAATCAAAATCATCAACAAAGGATCAAAACAGGAAGTTGGGTTAAATCTCAAAAAATCTTTGAGATATCAACACCAAACTTGGTATATCGGTGGAAGCCATTACAACATGTTCCCATGTAAAAAATTGACTTAATATCTTAAAAAATGAGTGATATAAAGCAAATCAAAATTATCGCTAACGCTAAATTAATGCTTTACACATCCACCGGTCTAAAGCGGATACTCTGATACTATCACTAGTTCATATGAAGACTCTTGAGAATGTTAAGTATTCAAATCTGAAAAAAAGTTGAATGTAAGATGAAAAGTCGATTTTTGGTGAATATTTGAAACATGCATGCTTGGCTAATTTCAGAGTTTTTGGGGCTAAATCCTCTCTCCCCTCCTCCTGCCCGCGCGTGCTCCAAATCCTCACACACTCAGCCTTCCCTTGACACACGCGCGGCAAAGACGCACACGCAACATTTCAGGGGAGTGTGGGCTGACCAAGCCCCCACTCATTCCTTGGTCTTTAGCAAATGCCCATGTGGATCTTGATGGTTTGGCATTTCCGATTTTGTATGCAATGGTAAAAAGGTCTCAAATCCTGAAACATTGATAGTAAAGGCCGAGAAACACTTTAACAAAAGCCCATGTGGATCTTCTTGGTATTGCATTTCCGATTTTGTATGCAATGGTAAAAGGTTATATAAATCCTGAAACATTGATAGTATAGACCAAGAGTAACTACCACACCACAAATGGCCCAACATTACCCATAGGTGGCGCTACAGGCCACGCCCTAAAGCACAAAGATACAAGGCTTTCTGGAATGGATAGGCTCACCAAGCCCCCTCCCTTCACTTCTTGGCTTGAAATAAAGGCCCATGTGGATCTTGATGGTATTGCATTTCCGATTTTGTATGCAATGGTAAAAAGGTCTCAAAATCCTGAAACATAGATAGTATAGGCCAAGAAACACTTTAACAAAAGCCCATGTGGATCTTGTTGGTATTGCATTTCCGATTTTGTATGCAATGGTAAAAAGTTATAAAAATCCTGAAACATTGATAGTATAGACCAAGAGTAACTACCACACCACAAATGGCCCACCATTACCCATAGGTGGCGCTACAGGTCACGCCCTAAAGCACAAGATACAAGGCTTTCTGGAATGGATAGGCTCACCAAGCCCCCTCCCTTCACTTCTTGGCTTGAAATAAAGGCCCATGTGGATCTTGATGGTATTGCATTTCCGATTTTGTATGCAATGGTAAAAAGGTCTCAAAATCCTGAAACATAGATAGTATAGGCCAAGAAACACTTTAACAAAAGCCCATGTGGATCTTGTTGGTATTGCATTTCCGATTTTGTATGCAGTGGTAAAAAGTTATAAAAATCCTGAAACATTGATAGTATAGACCAAGAGTAACTACCACACCACAAATGGCCCACCATTACCCATAGGTGGCGCTACAGGTCACGCCCTAAAGCACAAGATACAAGGCTTTCTGGAATGGATAGGCTCACCAAGCCCCCTCCCTTCACTTCTTGGCTTGAAATAAAGGCCCATGTGGATCTTGATGGTATTGCATTTCCGATTTTGTATGCAATGGTAAAAAGGTCTCAAAATCCTGAAACATAGATAGTATAGGCCAAGAAACACTTTAACAAAAGCCCATGTGGATCTTGTTGGTATTGCATTTCCGATTTTGTATGCAATGGTAAAAAGTTCTCCAAATCCTGAAACATTGATAGTATAGGCCATGAGTAACTACCACACCACAAATTACCCACCATTATCCATAGGTGGCGCTACGGCCACCCCCCAATTGTCCATTTTCAAAGTGCTGCCATTTGCATCCCATTTGTCCCAAAATTCTGAAATTCATTACATGTGCCTTATTTCTCATGAGGAACAAAAAAGCCTCTAGAACCTATAACGGCACCCACACAAATCTGAAAAAAAGTTGAATGTAAGATGAAAAGTGGATTCATTGTGAATATTTAAAATATGTATGCTTGGCTAATTTCTAATACTTTTTCCCCAAATCCTATCTGTAATTTGTTTAAACAAACGTAGCCTTTTAAACCTCTAGGTTTAATTCTCTCTTTTATACATTTAAAGTTGGATTTGACATTTAACAGACATTTAATCATTTAGCAAGTTGTTTGACTCAAAAACCATAACAGTACATGGCCCCAACAGTACCAAGCTCCCACCTTCACTCCTTATTCTAGTAGCCATTTTAGACTAGTAGGCATTGTGTGGTTAGTTTGGCCACAGCTAATTCTACTGTTAAAAGAAACAGAAGGTCTTTTTCTTCAGAACAATACAGTTGAATTAACCAAACACAGCTTGGTCATGTTATCACCTTCTTTGGCACATCTAAACTAAGGACTAGACTTTTAAGAAAGCATGACCAAAGCAATTTGGTAAGGGCGGGTTCCTACATAAACAGTTACTGACAAAGAATTTCAGACAATAACTTAAACATAGTCTTGCATTAAGAGTAGAGTCAACAAATTGAATAACTGTGCTAATGGTTGTTGAAACTCATTGCTCTGAGTTGGTGCATGTCAATTTAGGCAGAAGTCCATGTCTGGTGATATTTGACAACCTCAAACAGCATGAGTCTGCCACTGGGCCTATTGAAAAGGCTCTTGTTTTGATTTGCAATGCAACTATGGGGTGCCAAGCTGGGCCCAGTTGTACTGTTAGAAAGGCCAGTTACATTAAATATTATTGTTGTCATATAGTTTTCTTCCCAGCATTGCAGGCACTAATAAAAGCAGTGGTGTCCAGAAATGTTTCGTAGGAGTGGCGAAAAAGAGAAGCAGAACAGTGGAACACCATCCCACTACCATTATCTCTTATTCACTCTCATCTGTGTTGTATATCTGTAACTGGTATAGTATGGGACAACATGAATGTTTCAAAGTCAAGAACAGAAGAATGACAGAACACTCTTCAAAGTTGTCACTTTCAAAAGGGTGGCATTTTAACCCTGTTTGTCCAAAATGTCTAAAAGTTGGTACGCATGCCTTATATTGCTCATGGGGAACAAAAGAGTGTCAAGAACCCATAACGTCGGCAGCATGGATATTTCTCTAGAGTGACAATTTGTGAAGAATATCAGAAAATGACTTAAAATCAGCCATTGAGCCAGTTGTCTTGAAATGTTGTGTGCATGTATGAAATACATGTCTGTGTCATGTCAATTTGGTAATGGTTTGAAATGTTATGGAGGAACCCGCCATTGCTGCCTGCAGCTATATTTATTAGGGTTCCTCCGGTAGGAGGGAACCCTATTGTTATTGGTGGTATTATTATTATTATTATGTTTTACCCATGGGAGTCAATGGCAGCCCCTAGAGCACAACGGTAAAAAGTTGTGAAATTTGGTATGTTGAAACTGCAGACCATTAGTAACTACCATACCAAACATGGGCCATGTAATACAATAGGTGGCGCTACAGGCCACGCCCCAATATGTCAATTTTCAAAGCGATGCCATTTGCAGGCCATAAGTCCCAAAACTCTGACATTCATTTCATATGCCTTATTTCTGATGAGGAACAAAAAAGCCTCTAGAACCTATAACGGCCGCCATATTGGATTTTTCTGTACAATAAAGATTAAGGAAACACGTTTTTTCGCTACTCCTCCTACATTTTTGGTCAAATCTTTTTCACAATTGCCAGACAGGATCTCCAGATTGAGCCTCACAAAAGTTATCACTGGAATTTCTTTTTTCGAAATCGTTTGTCCGGTACAGCCAATCAAAATCATCAACAAAGGATCAAAACAGGAAGTTGGGTTAAATCTCAAAAAATCTTTGAGATATCAACACCAAACTTGGTATTTCGGTGGAAGACATTACAACATGTTCCCATGTGAAAAATTGACTTAATATCTTAAAAAAAGACTGATATAAAGCAAATCAAAATTATCGCTAACGCTAAAATAATGCTTTACACATCCACCGGTCTAAAGCGGATACTCTGATACTATCACTAGTTCATATGAAGACTCTTGAGAATGTTAAGTATTCAAATCTGAAAAAAAGTTGAATGTAAGATGAAAAGTCGATTTTTGGTGAATATTTGAAACATGCATGCTTGGCTAATTTCAGAGTTTTTGGGGCTAAATCCTCTCCCCTCCTCCTGCCCCACGTGCTCCAAATCCTCACACACTCAGCCTTCCCTTGACACACGCGCGGCAAAGACGCACACGCAACATTTCAGGAGAGTGTGGGCTGACCAAGCCCCCACTCATTCCTTGGTCTTTAGCAAAGGCCCATGTGGATCTTGATGGTTTGGCATTTCCGATTTTGTATGCAATGGTAAAAAGGTCTCAAATCCTGAAACATTGATAGTAAAGGCCGAGAAACACTTTAACAAAAGCCCATGTGGATCTTCTTGGTATTGCATTTCCGATTTTGTATGCAATGGTAAAAAGTTATATAAATCCTGAAACATTGATAGTATAGACCAAGAGTAACTACCACACCACAAATGGCCCAACATTACCCATAGGTGGCGCTACAGGCCACGCCCTAAAGCACAAAGATACAAGGCTTTCTGGAATGGATAGGCTCACCAAGCCCCCTCCCTTCACTTCTTGGCTTGAAATAAAGGCCCATGTGGATCTTGATGGTATTGCATTTCCGATTTTGTATGCAATGGTAAAAAGGTCTCAAAATCCTGAAACATAGATAGTATAGGCCAAGAAACACTTTAACAAAAGCCCATGTGGATCTTGTTGGTATTGCATTTCCGATTTTGTATGCAATGGTAAAAAGTTATAAAAATCCTGAAACATTGATAGTATAGACCAAGAGTAACTACCACACCACAAATGGCCCACCATTACCCATAGGTGGCGCTACAGGTCACGCCCTAAAGCACAAGATACAAGGCTTTCTGGAATGGATAGGCTCACCAAGCCCCCTCCCTTCACTTCTTGGCTTGAAATAAAGGCCCATGTGGATCTTGATGGTATTGCATTTCCGATTTTGTATGCAATGGTAAAAAGGTCTCAAAATCCTGAAACATAGATAGTATAGGCCAAGAAACACTTTAACAAAAGCCCATGTGGATCTTGTTGGTATTGCATTTCCGATTTTGTATGCAATGGTAAAAAGTTATAAAAATCCTGAAACATTGATAGTATAGACCAAGAGTAACTACCACACCACAAATGGCCCACCATTACCCATAGGTGGCGCTACAGGTCACGCCCTAAAGCACAAGATACAAGGCTTTCTGGAATGGATAGGCTCACCAAGCCCCCTCCCTTCACTTCTTGGCTTGAAATAAAGGCCCATGTGGATCTTGATGGTATTGCATTTCCGATTTTGTATGCAATGGTAAAAAGGTCTCAAAATCCTGAAACATAGATAGTATAGGCCAAGAAACACTTTAACAAAAGCCCATGTGGATCTTGTTGGTATTGCATTTCCGATTTTGTATGCAATGGTAAAAAGTTCTCCAAATCCTGAAACATTGATAGTATAGGCCATGAGTAACTACCACACCACAAATTACCCACCATTATCCATAGGTGGCGCTACAGCCACCCCCCAATTGTCCATTTTCAAAGTGCTGCCATTTGCATCCCATTTGTCCCAAAATTCTGAAATTCATTACATGTGCCTTATTTCTCATGAGGAACAAAAAAGCCTCTAGAACCTATAACGGCACCCACACAAATCTGAAAAAAAGTTGAATGTAAGATGAAAAGTGGATTCATTGTGAATATTTAAAATATGTATGCTTGGCTAATTTCTAATACTTTTTCCCCAAATCCTATCTGTAATTTGTTTAAACAAACGTAGCCTTTTAAACCTCTAGGTTTAATTCTCTCTTTTATACATTTAAAGTTGGATTTGACATTTAACAGACATTTAATCATTTAGCAAGTTGTTTGACTCAAAAACCATAACAGTACATGGCCCCAACAGTACCAAGCTCCCACCTTCACTCCTTAGTCTAGTAGCCATTTTAGACTAGTAGGCATTGTGTGGTTAGTTTGGCCACAGCTAATTTTACTGTTAAAATAAACAGAAGGTCTTCTTCTTCAGAACTATACAGTTGAATCAACCAAACACAGCTTGGTCATGTTATCACCTTCTTTGGCACATCTAAACTAAGGACTAGACTTTTAAGAAAGCATGACCAAAGCAATTTGGTGAGGGTTCCTACATAAACAGTTGGTGACAAAGAATTTCAGACAATAACTTAAACATAGTCTTGCATTAAGAGTAGAGTCAACAAATTGAATAACTGTGCTAATGGTTGTTGAAACTCATTGCTCTGAGTTGGTGCATGTCAAATTAGGCAGAAGTCCATGTCTGGTGATATTTGACAACCTCAAACAGCATGAGTCTGCCACTGGGCCTATTGAAAAGGCTCTTGTTTTGATTTGCAATGCAACTATGGGGTGCCAAGCTGGGCCCAGTTGTACTGTTAGAAAGGCCAGTTACATTAAATATTATTGTTGTCATATAGTTTTCTTCCCAGCATTGCAGGCACTAATAAAAGCAGTGGTGTCCAGAAATGTTTCGTAGGAGTGGCGAAAAAGAGAAGCAGAACAGTGGAACACCATCCCACTACCATTATCTCTTATTCACTCTCATCTGTGTTGTATATCTGTAACTGGTATAGTATGGGACAACATGAATGTTTCAAAGTCAAAGTGTAGTACCGTAGAATAGAGGAACTGGGTGTACAAGCTTCTGCTTGCGGAATGAATGCTCCGTGACATGTTTTATAAAACTTGAGAAGGCTCCCTTTATTCGTGGTGTGTGTCCAGTATATAACGTCTCGCCCTGCTTTATCCTACCGCTCTGCTCCCTAACTACCATACCAAACATGGGCCATGTAATACAATAGGTGGCGCTACAGGCCACGCCCCAATATGTCAATTTTCAAAGCGATGCCATTTGCAGGCCATAAGTCCCAAAACTCTGAAATTCATTACATATGCCTTATTTCTGATGAGGAACAAAAAAGCCTCTAGAACCTATAACGGCCGCCATATTGGATTTTTCTGTACAATAAAGATTAAGGAAACACGTTTTTTCGCTACTCCTCCTACATTTTTGGTCAAATCTTTTTCACAATTGCCAGACAGGATCTCCAGATTGAGCCTCACAAAAGTTATCACTGGAATTTTTTTTTTCGAAATCGTTTGTCCGGTACAGCCAATCAAAATCATCAACAAAGGATCAAAACAGGAAGTTGGGTTAAATCTCAAAAAATCTTTGAGATATCAACACCAAACTTGGTATATCGGTGGAAGACATTACAACATGTTCCCATGTGAAAAATTGACTTAATATCTTAAAAAATGACTGATATAAAGCAAATCAAAATTATCGCTAACGCTAAAATAATGCTTTACACATCCACCGGTCTAAAGCGGATACTCTGATACTATCACTAGTTCATATGAAGACTCTTGAGAATGTTAAGTATTCAAATCCGAAAAAAAGTTGAATGTAAGATGAAAAGTCGATTTTTGGTGAATATTTGAAACATGCATGCTTGGCTAATTTCAGAGTTTTTGGGGCTAAATCCTCTCCCCTCCTCCTGCCCGCGCGTGCTCCAAATCCTCACACACTCAGCCTTCCCTTGACACACGCGCGGCAAAGACGCACACGCAACATTTCAGGAGAGTGTGGGCTGACCAAGCCCCCACTCATTCCTTGGTCTTTAGCAAAGGCCCATGTGGATCTTGATGGTTTGGCATTTCCGATTTTGTATGCAATGGTAAAAAGGTCTCAAATCCTGAAACATTGATAGTAAAGGCCGAGAAACACTTTAACAAAAGCCCATGTGGATCTTCTTGGTATTGCATTTCCGATTTTGTATGCAATGGTAAAAAGTTATATAAATCCTGAAACATTGATAGTATAGACCAAGAGTAACTACCACACCACAAATGGCCCAACATTACCCATAGGTGGCGCTACAGGCCACGCCCTAAAGCACAAAGATACAAGGCTTTCTGGAATGGATAGGCTCACCAAGCCCCCTCCCTTCACTTCTTGGCTTGAAATAAAGGCCCATGTGGATCTTGATGGTATTGCATTTCCGATTTTGTATGCAATAGTAAAAAGGTCTCAAAATCCTGAAACATAGATAGTATAGGCCAAGAAACACTTTAACAAAAGCCCATGTGGATCTTGTTGGTATTGCATTTCCGATTTTGTATGCAATGGTAAAAAGTTATAAAAATCCTGAAACTTTGATAGTATAGACCAAGAGTAACTACCACACCACAAATGGCCCACCATTACCCATAGGTGGCGCTACAGGTCACGCCCTAAAGCACAAGATACAAGGCTTTCTGGAATGGATAGGCTCACCAAGCCCCCTCCCTTCACTTCTTGGCTTGAAATAAAGGCCCATGTGGATCTTGATGGTATTGCATTTCCGATTTTGTATGCAATGGTAAAAAGGTCTCAAAATCCTGAAACATAGATAGTATAGGCCAAGAAACACTTTAACAAAAGCCCATGTGGATCTTGTTGGTATTGCATTTCCGATTTTGTATGCAATGGTAAACAGTTCTCCAAATCCTGAAACATTGATAGTATAGGCCATGAGTAACTACCACACCACAAAAGACCCACCATTATCCATAGGTGGCGCTATGGCCACCCCCCATTGTCCATTTTCAAAGTGCTGCCATTTGCATCCCATTTGTCCCAAAATTCTGAAATTCATTACATATGCTTTATTTCTCATGAGGAACAAAAAAGCCTCTAGAACCTATAACGGCACCCACACAAATCTGAAAAATAGTTCAATGTAAGATGAAAAGAAGATTCATTGTGAATATTTAAATAAATATGTATGCTTGGCTAATTTCTAATGCTTTTTCCCCAAATCCTATCTGTAATTTGTTTAAACAAACGTAGCCTTTTAAACCTCTAGGTTTAATTCTCTCTTTTATACATTTAAAGTTGGATTTGACATTTAACAGACATTTAATCATTTAGCAAGTTGTTTGACTCAAAAACCATAACAGTACATGGCCCCAACAGTACCAAGCTCCCACCTTCACTCCTTAGTCTAGTAGCCATTTTAGACTAGTAGGCATTGTGTGGTTAGTTTGGCCACAGCTAATTTTACTGTTAAAATAAACAGAAGGTCTTCTTCTTCAGAACTATACAGTTGAATCAACCAAACACAGCTTGGTCATGTTATCACCTTCTTTGGCACATCTAAACTAAGGACTAGACTTTTAAGAAAGCATGACCAAAGCAATTTGGTAAGGGCGGGTTCCTACATAAACAGTTGGTGACAAAGAATTTCAGACAATAACTTAAACATAGTCTTGCATTAAGAGTAGAGTCAACAAATTGAATAACTGTGCTAATGGTTGTTGAAACTCATTGCTCTGAGTTGGTGCATGTCAATTTAGGCAGAAGTCCATGTCTGGTGATATTTGACAACCTCAAACAGCATGAGTCTGCCACTGGGCCTATTGAAAAGGCTCTTGTTTTGATTTGCAATGCAACTATGGGGTGCCAAGCTGGGCCCAGTTGTACTGTTAGAAAGGCCAGTTACATTAAACATTATTGTTGTCATATAGTTTTCTTCCCAGCATTGCAGGCACTAATAAAAGCAGTGGTGTCCAGAAATGTTTCGTAGGAGTGGCGAAAAAGAGAAGCAGAACAGTGGAACACCATCCCACTACCATTATCTCTTATTCACTCTCATCTGTGTTGTATATCTGTAACTGGTATAGTATGGGACAACATGAATGTTTCAAAGTCAAAGTGTAGTAGCGTAGAATAGAGGAACTGGGTGTACAAGCTTCTGCTTGCGGAATGAATGCTCCGTGACATGTTTTATAAAACTTGAGAAGGCTCCCTTTATTCGTGGTGTGTGTCCAGTATATAACGTCTCGCCCTGCTTTATCCTACCGCTCTGCTCCCCGGCCCCTTGTAGTAGCCTCATCTCCATGCCCATAACATTACGCCATTAACTAGATCCAGTTACATGACACTGGGAAATGGGTGCTGATGTGGAAAGTCCCCAAAAACAGCAGAAAACAAGGAAAATATTAATCCACCAGTCATTTTTACATTTCAAATATGGAGGCATCTATTGGAACTAGTGGTAACTCCTTTGTTGTACACCCAACAAATATTGGGCTACTTTACATATAATACATATATAACTATACTTATAGGCCTTAATGTAGTTGTCGTCCTACCATTACATTCATGTCCTTTACTAAAGTGTATCTTCCCTTTCATAAAGTTATTGTTGTAATCAAAGCTTTTAAAGAATGGATCTCTGCATGGTGGGCCTAACCAGAGCACGGGTGGCCTGACAGAACACGCTTCAAAGTTGTCACTTTCAAAAGGCATTTTAACCCTGTTTGTCCAAAATGTCTAAAAGTTGGTACGCATGCCTTATATTGCTCATGGGGAAAAAAAGAGTGTCAAGAACCCATAACGTCGGCAGCATGGATATTTCTCTAGAGTGACAATTTGTGAAGAATATCAGAAAATGACTTAAAATCAGCCATTGATCCAGTTGTCTTGAAATGTTGTGTACATGTATGAAATACATGTCTGTGTCATGTCAATTTGGTAATGGTTTGAAATGTTATGGAGGAACCCGCCATTGCTGCCTGCAGCTATATTTGGTGGCCAAGCCGCGAAGCGGCGAAGCCACATAAGTGATTCTACCTTTTCTTATTATTATTGTTGGTGGCCAAGCCGCGAAGCGGCGAAGCCACATAAGTGATTCTACCTTTTCCTATTATTATTGGTGGCCAAGCCGCGAAGCGGCGAAGCCACATAAGTGATTCTACCTTTTCTTCTTATTATTATTATTACACTTCTTCTGTCATTGGAGTCTATGGCAGCCCCTAGAACCGTATGGTAAAAAGTTGTGAAATTTGGCACACTCATTAAGCACAGTCCCCTCTTTATATTCACCAAGTTTCATGTCTCCCATTGGAGCACTCTAGCGCCACCAACTGGTCAAAGTTGGACTTGTGTTTACACACGTAACTTTTGAACCGTATGACCGATTTTCAAAAATGAGGTACCGTTGGATTCCCTGGATCGAGACGAGTTCAACGCACACCATGGCGTCAATTTCCGGTTATATAGATTTTCTGCCATTTTGAATTTTGTGAAAAAACGTTTTTTTGCTTCTCCTCCCTCAATTTTTGTCAAATCTTCCCCAGAATTGGCACACATCATCATCCGACCAACCCTCACAGAAGTTATCAAAGGATATTTGATTTTCAAAACCGTTTGTCCGGTACAGCCAATCAAAATTGGCAACAAAGCAACCAAACAGGAACTTGGATCATATCTCAGCTAATCTTTAAGAAATCAACCCCAAACCTGGTGTGATGACTCGGAACCCTCTTCTGAGGCTGTCCAATGAATTTGGTGTCATGTCATTACTGGGCGTGGCCGCAGGAAGCAAAAATGTGTTTTGGCCAATAACTGTTGATTTGTTTGCCTTTATTAAGTGATTCCTTTGTTTCATGATATCTTGGGACGTCCCGTGTGTGACCCATCATCATTTGTGATAATAGCCGAATTGATGCGGCCGCCATTTTGAATTCATTGGAAAATGTTTTTTCTCTACTCCTCCTACACATGTTGTCCAATCTTCACCAAATTTCGCAGAGATTATCTTCAGACCAAGCTTCACAAAGGCCATCACATGATTGTTTGATTTTCACAACCGTTTGACCGGTACAGGCAATCAAAATGTGCAATTAAGCCATCAAACAGGAAGTTGGGTCGTATCTCAGCCAATCTTTGATGGATTCACACCAAACTTGCCGCATGCACTCGGAACCCTGTTCTGGGGATTTCTAAAGTGTTTTATGGGTCATTTGACTGCTTGGCCACCACATTGCTGCTTGCAGCTATATTTATTATTATTATTACGCTTCTTCTGTCATTGGAGTCTATGGCAGCCCCTAGAACCGTATGGTAAAAAGTTGTGAAATTTGGCACACTCATTAAGCACAGTCCCTTCTTTATATTCACCAAGTTTCATGTCTCCCATTGGAGTAATCTAGCGCCACCAACTGGTCAAAGTTGGACTTGTGTTTACACACGTAACTTTTGAACCGTATGACCGATTTTCAAAAATGAGGTAACGTTGGATTCCCTGGATTGAGACGAGTTCAACGCACACCATGGCGTCAATTTCCGGTTATATAGATCTTCTGCCATTTTGAATTTTGTGAAAAAACGTTTTTTTGCTTCTCCTCCCTCAATTTTTGTCAAATCTTCCCCAGAATTGGCACACATCATCATCAGACCAACCCTCACAGAAGTTATCAAAGGATATTTGATTTTCAAAAACGTTTGTCCGGTACAGCCAATCAAAATTGGCAACAAAGCAACCAAACAGGAAGTTGGATCATATCTCAGCTAATCTTTAAGAAATCAACCCCAAACCTGGTGTGATGACTCGGAACCCTCTTTTGAGGCTGTCCAATTAATTTGGTGTCATGTCATTACTGGGCGTGGCCGCAGGACGCAAAAATGTGTTTTGGCCAATAACTGTTGATTTGTTTAACTTTATTAAGTGATTCCTTTGTTTCATGATATCTTGGGACGTCCCGTGTGTGACCCATCATCATTTGTGATAATAGCCGAATTGATGCGGCCGCCATTTTGAATTCATTGAAAAATGTTTTTTCTCTACTCCTCCTACACATGTTGTCCAATTTCGCAGATATTATCTTCAGACCAAGCCTCACAAAGGCCATCACATGATTGTTTGATTTTCACAACCGTTTGCCCGGTACAGGCAATAAAAATGTGCAATTAAGCCATCAAACAGGAAGTTGGGTCGTATCTCAGCAAATCTTTGATGGATTCACACCAAACTTGCTGCATGCACTCAAAACCCTGTTCTGAGGATTTCTAAAGTGTTTTATGGGTCATTTGACTGCTTGGCCACCTCATTGCTGCTTGCAGTTATATTTATTGGTGGCCAAGCCGCGAAGCGGCGAAGCCACATAAGTGATTCTACCTTTTCTTATTATTAGGATTCCTCCGTCAGGAGGAAACCTATTGTTATTGTTAGTTTTATTATTAGGATTCCTCCGTCAGGAGGAAACCTATTGTTATTGTTAGTTTTATTATTATTATTATTCTTGTTCCATGGAAGTCAATGGCAGCCCCTAGAACACTTCGACAACTTTTTGTGAAATTTGGCACACTCATTAAGGACAGTTGATTCTATACCTACACCAAGTTTCATGTCTCCCATTAGACCACTCCAGCGCCACCAATGGGTCAAAGTTGGACTTGTGTTTACACACGCAACTTTTGAACCGTATGACCCATTTTCAAAAATGAGGTACCATTGGATTCCCTGGTTCAAGCCGAGTTCAACGCACCCCATGGCGTCAATTTCCGGTTATATAGATTTTCCGCTACTTCCGGTTTTATCAAAAACCTTTGAAAGCCTACTCCTCCTACAATTTTTGTCATATCTTCTTCAAAGTTACCAGAGATGATCTTCAGACCAAGCGTCACAAAAGTTATCGAAAAGAATTTTGATCCTCACAACCGTTTGTCCGGTACAGCCAATCAAATTCATCAGAAAAGCCGCCAAACAGGATGTGAAGTCCTGTCTCAGCAAATCTTTGAGATATCAACACGAAACTTGGTATATCGATGGAAGACACTACAACATGTTACCGTGTGCAAAGGCAACTTCATATCTCCAAAAATGATTGATATAAAGCAAATTGAACTTATCGCTAACGCTAAAATAATGCTTTACACATCAGCCAGTCAAAAACTGATACTCTGATTCAATCACAAGTTCATATGAAGACTCTTGAGAATGTTTATAACACAAATCTGTGAAAAAGTTGACTGTAAGATCAAAGGTCGATTTTTGGTGAATATTTGAAACATGCTTGCTTGGCTAATTTCTAGCCAAATTTCCAATGAATGTCTCCCCTCCTCCTGCCCGCGCGTGCTCCACATCCTCACACACTCAGCCTTAACTTACACACGCGCGGGCTTGGCAAGACGCACACGCAACATTTCAGGAGAGTGTGGGCTGACCAAGCCCCCACTCATTCCTTGGTTTCTAGCCAAGGCCTTGTGGATCTTGTAATCTTGGATCTCTTAACAAAAGCTGATCTTTTTAGTATTGCATTTCCGATTTTGTATGCAATGGTAAAAAGTTATACAAATCCTGAAACATTGATATATATATATGTATTTATATATATATAAATCTTTATTTCAGACGCCAAGTTCCACATAAAATAACAGACATAGAGCTATAAAAAAGAGAGTAAAACGAAAACATAAAACATAGATAATACAGTGCATAAAAAGTATGAAGACTTTTGTGCCAATGTAGTCTTAAGTTCCAAGTAATCGATAGCAGCTCTTTAGAGGGTTGACCAGGGCCTCTACTATTCAGTTCTCAGACTTGTCCAGTCGACACATGAAACCATACATCAGTTGTCTCAGGAGTGCCTTACAGGTTGGTACGTGCTTAGACAGAAACAACTGACCAGCACTATGCCACCTAGGCACATTAAGTAGCAATCTAAAAGCATCATTGAAACCATACATCAGTTGTCTCAGGATTGCCTTACAGGTTGGTACGTGCTTAGACACAAACAACTGACTAGCACTATGCCACCTTGGCACATTAAGTAGCAATCTAAAAGCATCATTGTAGGCTACTTTCAGTATCTGTATACTCCTTTACCTGTACATAGACCACAAATGAGCAGTGTACAATGGTGTTATGTAGGTTCTAAACAGGGAACATTTAACTGAATCTGAGCACATAGAAAACGTCCTTAATAACATACTGGCCTGAGAATATATTTGACAGCGCTGTTGATACATATCGTTGTCATCTGTCCAATCATCAGAAATGACATGGCAGATATTTTATTTCCTCACAAACACCAAGGGGACTGCCAGATAAATAAAAGGTAGGGAAGGTTAATTTCCTGTCCTGATTACTTCTGACTATCATTATGTGGCTTTTCTTTGCATTATATTTTATATCATGATCTAAGCCATACTGAGAGCACACCCATAGCATCTGTTGCAACAGGCTGAGTGGAACCAGATAATCTGCGTACATCAGATGATTGACAATAGATTCACCAACAAGACAGCCTGTATTTGTCTTATTCAGCTGGCTTGATAAGTCGTCCATATCCATATTAAACAAAAAGGGAAATCAAATTCCTCCTTGTCGAACTCCGTTACCAACATGGAAAGCAGCTGATACAACATTGTCCCATTTAACATGAAAAGTTTGATTTGCATACCAGAACACCAAAATCCTCACAAGAGGTTTAGGGAAACCTCTCGCTATTAGCTTCATAAACAGTTTTTCATGACAAATTCGATCGAAAGCTTTGTAAGCATCAATAAAGCATAAAAATACAGATGAATTAAGACTTGTGTACCTGAGACAATCTCCTTCAGAGCATAGATACAGAGATCAGTACCATGTTTTCTTTTAAAACCAAACTGATTTTCTGCAGTCAGAATATACATTTCCAATTTCAATCAAATAATTCTCTCAAACACTTTAGACAAGATACTGGCCAATGCAATGGGTCGATAGTTGTGTAGCCCGGGTGGTAAACATTTCTGTTGAAACAATCCTATTACATAAATATAAAAGTTTGAATACATAATACTTAAGTTCATAGTTTAATAAATAGACTTTAAGGTTTGAGAGTATGATTTTGATTTGATGAGAAATGCATATTGTTCATGTTTTACTGAATACAGCATTTGGAAATGTATATCTGTTGTTTAAAAAACGCATGTTAAAATGTACCGGTTACAAATATGAAGAGAGTAAGATGAATGTTTTGTGAATCTATGTTGTTGCTTTAATTTTGATTATGA
This sequence comes from Hypomesus transpacificus, assembly GCF_021917145.1. Lineage (NCBI taxonomy): Eukaryota > Metazoa > Chordata > Actinopteri > Osmeriformes > Osmeridae > Hypomesus > Hypomesus transpacificus. Next base: position 16,082 of record NW_025813716.1, on the reverse strand, counting down.
TGTTAAGCCAATCCGGTTTGAGGTCAAAGGGCAGGGTAACACGGGAAGTTGGTGTAGATGAGGTTGGAGTAGAAAAAGACAGAGCGAGCGGAGGAGTTGGAGGGAGAAGAAAATTGTAGCGTACGGTAAAATACCAAGAGTGAAGATTTTATATTATCATTAGTGGTGTTATGTTTATATTGTTGGGTGAATATCTCAACCAACAACAATAACCCAGAAAGAGGAGTTTGGCTGTTGGCGGTTTTGGATAAAGCACGGGCTTTGCCGCCAGACTAGCGACAGCGAGTGCCAGGTTGGAGCCGGTGGAGGTCGGGATTGTCGTCGTCCTCAGTCTTCTTCCTGAGTTGGTTCGTCTCGTAAATCCACAAGAGTATTTGGTCGGTCTCTCCTTCACCTGCTGCCGCCCTTCTGCCGCAGTGCGTGTGCTACCGCACTGCTGATCCGAGGTACCAGCTCCTTGTTATTTTGTGCCATCCTGGCGAAACAGCCATTTTGTTTACGGCTACAACGCACACGAGCTACACTCAGGCCTGCACCGTAGAACTGTACTGAATTAAGGTATTCGTGTAGTTAGCATTGCCGGCTAGTTTGTATTGTGTGTCCATGTGCATTACGATGTCATGTAAATGTTGAACCAATAACTGAAGAACTGATTTTTTGTCTGAAGTAAATCTTTCCTGTTTTTGTTTAACAGTTGGTTGTATTGTTTTTTTCATATGTTAAATTGGTTTAAGTTAGTAACAATTACTAACGAACTCAGGTTAGCCACCTCTCATTACAAATCCACCAAACTAGAGAGGCGCTACAGTTGTCTATGCTGTTCAGTTTACCAGCCTTATCTTTAACAACAGGCACTAACAGTACTGACATAATAGAGTTCGGTAGAACACCATGAACCATAATTCCAGTGAGACACATGGCTAGAAATGGACTGAGTCTATAACTGGCATTTTTTAGATGCTCTGCAGAAATGGAATCCATACCACAAGCTTTGTTGTTGTCTAGCATGTGGATGGCATCATAAATATCTACTGATCTAACTATCAAGTCTGCAGAGATACCTTTATATTGATTATCAATTCTCACTGTGTTACTTTGAACACAATTAAATAGTTTACTGTAGTGCTCATGCCATAGATCAGCAATCTTCTCTGGACAACTAACCCCTTTGATATCAGAAGGGAGGGGAGTTCTGTTATTATTTATGATCTTGACCTCCTTCCAGAAGTCAGTAAGATTGTTATTCTGCATCTTTCTGGCCAGCGAGTCTACTCTCATTGTGTTTTCATTTCTCTTAATGAAACGAGTGCATATTTAAATCTAGCATTTGTGAGGTTTTTGTTATCAAGCAGCACTCCCTGTCTGGGTCTGCCTGCCTCTGACCAGACTCTAAAGGCTTCTCTAGCAGCAGCATGTTGCTCAGACACAAACTCATTCCAGACAGGCCGTGCGTTAGGGACCTTACTCTTGTGATTAATAAAAGGTTCACTGGAAGCATAAAGACATTTGACAATATCATCATACATGGCACAGAGCTTTTCAGCATGATGTTTATCCTTGCAGTTCATATCCGTGCACATTAGGGCATCCCTAGAAAATGCAACATCACTATGTAAGCTGTCAGTTAATAGAGAATATCTGTGCCGAACCTCTTTGGTCAATTTTGACCAGTCCAGTTTTCTTGGGGGGCCAGCAACAAGGGTACAATCTCAACATTTAGCAGCATAGCAACTGGTATGTGATCAGTGGTGGCCAGCCCATAACACATCTCTATACTTTCCAGTGAGTCATGAGCATCGGCTGTGGTTACAATATGGTCTAGCCAGGAAGTTGTGTGCCACGTTTCACTTATATAGGTAAAACTTGTATCAGGCAATAACGCTTGATATAATTAATTTAGTTTCATTACAGAACTGCTGCAGATGTTGTGCGAATAAACGCTTATCTGACATTTCAGCATTAAAATCACCCATGACATAGACACAACATGAACTATTGTCCTCTATGAAGGACTGAATAAAAGCTAACCTGTTCTGAAATTCATCCTCATGGTCATAGGATTCATATGGTGTGTACACATTTACAATAGTAAATTTATTTTCATTGTGATTAAACTCCAACCCAATAGCCCAGTCAACGTTAAGCCACACCACCTTTACCGTTGGGTCATATTTTATGTTCCACAGTATAGCTACACCACCAGCTATCCTCCCACAAACCATTCTCATGCTGAGATTGGTAGTGGACTCTCCAGCACTATGAAACATCTTGTGTAGGGAGTTCAATTTGTCCAGATCTTGCTTGGCCATCCAGGTTTCTTGAAGGCAGACAATGTCACTCTCGTCCAGCAATGTGTCCACCACCAAACGTCTTGATCTATCAGCAGCAGTATGTCCTACTCGGAGGCCACGAGCGTTGTAGGATACAACCCGCATTAATGATCTACCACGGACCCATCAGGGCAGCTGGCCGGTGTGTCTGTCTCCCTGGTCTCTACATATAGGCCTACATTCATCCCAGCATCATGACTGAGCTGAAGCTCGGTACCCTGAGAGTGGGGGGTATGCTCTGGTCGAGCTTTTTTGAAAGTATAGACCAAGGGTAATTACCACACCACAACTGTCCCACCATTACCCATAGGTGGCGCTACATTCCACGCCCTAAAGCACAAAGGCTTTCTGGAATGGATAGGCTAACCAAGCCCCCTCCCTTCACTCCTTGGGTTGAAATAAAGGCCCTTGTGGATCTTGATGGTATTATATTTCAGATTTGGTATCCCATTGGTAATTCTGCAGCATAGATTTTTCTATACAGTTCCAATTTGTCAAGAATATACATTTTTCAATGGTTCGCAATGTTTGGAGGAATCCGCCATTACTGCTTGCAGTTATATTTATTATTATTATTATTCTTGTTCCATGGAAGTCAATGGCAGCCCCTAGAACACTTCGACAACTTTTTGTGAAATTTGGCACACTCATTAAGGAAAGTTGATTCTATACCTACACCAAGTTTCATGTCTTCCATTAGACCACTCCAGCGCCACCAACGGGTCAAAGTTGGACTTGTGTTTACACACGCAACTTTTGGACCGTATGACCCATTTTCAAAAATGAGGTACCCTAGGATTCCCTGGTTCAAGCCGAGTTCAACGCACCCCATGGCGTCAATTTCCGGTTATATAGATTTTCCGCTACTTCCGGTTTTATCAAAAACCTTTGAAAGCCTACTCCTCCTACAATTTTTGTCATATCTTCTTCAAAGTTACCAGAGATGATCTTCAGACCAAGCGTCACAAAAGTTATCGAAAAGAATTTTGATCCTCACAACCGTTTGTCCGGTACAGCCAATCAAATTCATCAGAAAAGCCGCCAAACAGGATGTGAAGTCATGTCTCAGCAAATCTTTGAGATATCAACACGAAACTTGGTATATCGATGGAAGACACTACAACATGTTACCGTGTGCAAAGGCAACTTCATATCTCCAAAAATGATTGATATAAAGCATATTGAACTTATCGCTAACGCTAAAATAATGCTTTACACATCAGCCAGTCAAAAACTGATACTCTGATTCAATCACAAGTTCATATGAAGACTCTTGAGAATGTTTATAACACAAATCTGTGAAAAAGTTGACTGTAAGATCAAAGGTCAATTTTTGGTGAATATTTGAAACATGCTTGCTTGGCTAATTTCTAGCCAAATTTCCAATGAATGTCTCCCCTCCTCCTGCCCGCGCGTGCTCCACATCCTCACACACTCAGCCTTAACTTACACACGGGCGGGCTTGGCAAGACGCACACGCAACATTTCAGGAGAGTGTGGGCTGACCAAGCCCCCACTCATTCCTTGGTTTCTAGCCAAGGCCTTGTGGATCTTGTAATCTTGGATCTCTTAACAAAAGCTGATCTTTTTAGTATTGCATTTCCGATTTTGTATGCAATGGTAAAAAGTTATACAAATCCTGAAACATTGATATATATCTATGTATTTATATATATATAAATCTTTATTTCAGACGCCAAGTTCCACATAAAATAACAGACATAGAGCTATAAAAAAGAGAGTAAAACGAAAACATAAAACATAGATAATACAGTGCATAAAAAGTATGAAGACTTTTGTGCCAATGTAGTCTTAAGTTCCAAGTAATCGATAGCAGCTCTTTAGAGGGTTGACCAGGGCCTCTACTATTCAGTTCTCAGACTTGTCCAGTCGACACATGAAACCATACATCAGTTGTCTCAGGAGTGCCTTACAGGTTGGTACGTGCTTAGACAGAAACAACTGACCAGCACTATACCACCTAGGCACATTAAGTAGCAATCTAAAAGCATCATTGAAACCATACATCAGTTGTCTCAGGATTGCCTTACAGGTTGGTACGTGCTTAGACACAAACAACTGACTAGCACTATGCCACCTTGGCACATTAAGTAGCAATCTAAAAGCATCATTGTAGGCTACTTTCAGTATCTGTATACTCCTTTTCCTGTACATAGACCACAAATGAGCAGTGTACAATGGTGTTATGTAGGTTCTAAACAGGGAACATTTAACTGAATCTGAGCACATAGAAAACGTCCTTAATAACATACTGGCCTGAGAATATATTTGACAGCGCTGTTGATACATATCGTTGTCATCTGTCCAATCATCAGAAATGACATGGCCCAGATATTTTATTTCCTCACAAACACCAAGGGGACTGCCAGATAAATAAAAGGTAGGGAAGGTTAATTTCCTGTCCTGATTACTTCTGACTATCATTATGTGGCTTTTCTTTGCATTATATTTTATATCATGATCTAAGCCATACTGAGAGCACACCCATAGCATCTGTTGCAACAGGCTGAGTGGAACCAGATCATTTGCGTACATCAGATGATTGACAATAGATTCACCAACAAGACAGCCTGTATTTGTCTTAATCAGCTGGCTTGATAAGTCGTCCAAATCCATATTAAACAAAAAGGGAAATCAAATTCCTCCTTGTCGAACTCCGTTACCAACATGGAAAGGAGCTGATACAACATTGTCCCATTTAACATGAAAAGTTTGATTGGCATACCAGAACACCAAAATCCTCACAAGAGGTTTAGGGACACCTCTCGCTATTAGCTTCATAAACAGTTTTTCATGACAAATTCGATCGAAAGCTTTGTAAGCATCAATAAAGCATAAAAATACAGATGAATTAAGACTTGTGTACCTGAGACAATCTCCTTCAGAGCATAGATACAGAGATCAGTACCATGTTTTCTTTTAAAACCAAACTGATTTTCTGCAGTCAGAATATACATTTCCAATTTCAATCAAATAATTCTCTCAAACACTTTAGACAAGATACTGGCCAATGCAATGGGTCGATAGTTGTCTATGCTGTTCAGTTTACCAGCCTTATCTTTAACAACAGGCACTAACAGTACTGACATAATAGAGTTCGGTAGACGGTAGAACACCATGAACCATAATTCCAGTGAGACACATGGCTAGAAATGGACTGAGTCTATAACTGGCATTTTTTAGATGCTCTGCAGAAATGCAATCCATACCACAAGCTTTGTTGTTGTCTAGCATGTGGATGGCATCATAAATATCCACTGATCTAACTATCAAGTCTGCAGAGATACCTTTATATTCATTATCAATTCTCACTGTGTTACTTTTAACACAATTAAATAGTTGACTGTAGTGCTCATGCCATAGATCAGCAATCTTCTCTGGACAACTAACCCCTTGGATATCAGAAGGGAGGGAAGTTCTGTTATTACTTATGATCTTGACCTCCTTCCAGAAGTCAGTAAGATTGTTATTTTGCATCTTTCTGGCCAGCGAGTCTGCTCTCATTGTGTTTTCATTTCTCTTAATGAAACGAGTGCATATTTAAATCTAGCATTTGTGAGGTTTTTGATATCAAGCAGCACTCCCTGTCTGGGTCTGCCTGCCTCTGACCAGACTCTAAAGGCTTCTCTAGCAGCAGCATGTTGCTCAGACACAAACTCATTCCAGACAGGCCGTGCGTTAGGGACCTTACTCTTGTGATTAATAAAAGGTTCACTGAAAGCATAAAGACATTTGACAATATCATCATACATGGCACAGAGCTTTTCAGCATGATGTTTATCCTTGCAGTTCATATCCGTGCACATTAGGGCATCCCTAGAAAATGCAACATTACTATGTAAGCTGTCAGTTAATAGAGAATATCTGTGCATAACCTCTTTGGTCAATTTTGACCAGTCCAGTTTTCTTGGGGGGCCAGCAACAAGGGTACACTCTCAACATTTAGCAGCATAGCAACTGGTATGTGATCAGTGGTGGCCAGCCCATAACACATCTCTATACTTTCCAGTGAGTCATGAGCATCGGCTGTGGTTACAATATGGTCTAGCCAGGAAGTTGTGTGCCACGTTTCACTTATATAGGTAAAACTTGTATCAGGCAATAACGCTTGATATAATTAATTTAGTTTCAATACAGAACTGCTGCAGATGTTGTGCGAATAAACGCTTATCTGACATGTCAGCATTAAAATCACCCATGACATAGACACAACATGAACTATTGTCCTCTATGAAGGACTGAATAAAAGCTAACCTGTTCTGAAATTCATCCTCATGGTCATAGGATTCATATGGTGTGTACACATTTACAATAGTAAATTTATTTTCATTGTGATTAAACTCCAACCCAATAGCCCAGTCAACGTTAAGCCACACCACCTTTACCGTTGGGTCATATTTTATGTTCCACAGTATAGCTACACCACCAGCTATCCTCCCACAAACCATTCTCATGCTGAGATCGGTAGTGGACTCTCCAGCACCATGAAAGTTCTTGTGTAGGGAGTTCAATTTGTCCAGATCTTGCTTGGCCATCCAGGTTTCTTGAAGGCAGACAATGTCACTCTCGTCCAGCAATGTGTCCACCACCAAACGTCTTGATCTATCAGCAGCAGTATGTGCTACTCGGAGGCCACGAGCGTTGTAGGATACAACCCGCATTAATGATCTACCACGGACCCATCAGGGCAGCTGGCCGGTGTGTCTGTCTCCCTGGTCTCTACATAAAGGCCTACATTCATCCCAGCATCATGACTGAGCTGAAGCTCGGTACCCTGAGAGCGGGGGGTATGCTCTGGTCGAGCTTTTTTGAAAGTATAGACCAAGGGTAATTACCACACCACAACTGTCCCACCATTACCCATAGGTGGCGCTACATTCCACGCCCTAAAGCACAAAGGCTTTCTGGAATGGATAGGCTAACCAAGCCCCCTCCCTTCACTCCTTGGGTTGAAATAAAGGCCCTTGTGGATCTTGATGGTATTATATTTCAGATTTGGTATCCCATTGGTAATTCTGCAGCATAGATTTTTCTAAACAGTTCCAATTTGTCAAGAATATACATTTTTCAATGGTTCGCAATGTTTGGAGGAATCCGCCATTACTGCTTGCAGTTATATTTAGGATTCCTCCGTCAGGAGGAAACCTATTGTTATTGTTAGTTTTATTAGGATTCCTCCGTCAGGAGGAAACCTATTGTTATTGTTAGTTTTATTATTAGGATTCCTCCGTCAGGAGGAAACCTATTGTTATTGTTAGTTTTATTATTATTATTATTCTTGTTCCATGGAAGTCAATGGCAGCCCCTAGAACCCTTCGACAACTTTTTGTGAAATTTGGCACACTCATTAAGGACAGTTGATTCTATGCCTACACCAAGTTTCATGTCTCCCATTAGATCACTCCAGCGCCACCAACGGGTCAAAGTTGGACTTGTGTTTACACACGCAACTTTTGAACCGTATGACCCATTTTCAAAAATGAGGTACCATTGGATTCCCTGGATCAAGCCGAGTTCAACGCACCCCATGGCGTCAATTTCCGGTTATATAGATTTTCCGCTATTTCCGGTTTTATCAAAAACCTTTGAAAGCCTACTCCTCCTACAATTTTTGTCATATCTTCTTCAAAGTTACCAGAGATGATCTTCAGACCAAGCGTCACAAAAGTTATCGAAAAGAATTTTGATCCTCGCAACCGTTTGTCCGGTACAGCCAATCAAATTCATCAGAAAAGCCGCCAAACAGGATGTGAAGTCATGTCTCAGCAAATCTTTGAGATATCAACACGAAACTTGGTATATCGATGGAAGACACTACAACATGTTACCGTGTGCAAAGGCAACTTCATATCTCCAAAAATGATTGATATAAAGCAAATTGAACTTATCGCTAACGCTAAAATAATGCTTTACACATCAGCCAGTCAAAAACTGATACTCTGATTCAATCACAAGTTCATATGAAGACTCTTGAGAATGTTTATAACACAAATCTGTGAAAAATTTGACTGTAAGATCAAAGGTCGATTTTTGGTGAATATTTGAAACCTGCTTGCTTGGCTAATTTCTAGCCAAATTTCCAATGAATGTCTCCCCTCCTCCTGCCCGCGCGTGCTCCACATCCTCACAAACTCAGCCTTAACTTACACACGCGCGGGCTTGGCAAGACGCACACGCAACATTTCAGGAGAGTGTGGGCTGACCAAGCCCCCACTCATTCCTTGGTTTCTAGCAAAGGCCTTGTGGATCTTGTAATCTTGGATCTCTTAACAAAAGCTGATCTTTTTAGTATTGCATTTCCGATTTTGTATGCAATGGTAAAAAGTTATACAAATCCTGAAACATTGATATATATATATATGTATTTATATATATATAAATCTTTATTTCAGACGCCAAGTTCCACATAAAATAACAGACATAGAGCTATAAAAAAGAGAGTAAAACGAAAACATAAAACATAGATAATACAGTGCATAAAAAGTATGAAGACTTTTGTGCCAATGTAGTCTTAAGTTCCAAGTAATTGATAGTAGCTCTTTAGAGGGTTGACCAGAGCCTCTACTATTCAGTTCTCAGACTTGTCCAGTCGACACATGAAACCATACATCAGTTGTCTCAGGAGTGCCTTACAGGTTGGTACGTGCTTAGACAGAAACAACTGACTAGCACTATGCCACCTAGGCACATTAAGTAGCAATCTAAAAGCATCATTGAAACCATACATCAGTTGTCTCAGGATTGCCTTACAGGTTGGTACGTGCTTAGACACAAACAACTGACTAGCACTATGCCACCTTGGCACATTAAGTAGCAATCTAAAAGCATCATTGTAGGCTACTTTCAGTATCTGTATACTCCTTTACCTGTACATAGACCACAAATGAGCAGTGTACAATGGTGTTATGTAGGTTCTAAACAGGGAACATTTAACTGAATCTGAGCACATAGAAAACGTCCTTAATAACATACTGGCCTGAGAATATATTTGACAGCGCTGTTGATACATATCGTTGTCATCTGTGCAATCATCAGAAATGACATGGCAGATATTTTATTTCCTCACAAACACCAAGGGGACTGCCAGATAAATAAAAGGTAGGGAAGGTTAATTTCCTGTCCTGATTACTTCTGACTATCATTATGTGGCTTTTCTTTGCATTATATTTTATATCATGATCTAAGCCATACTGAGAGCACACCCATAGCATCTGTTGCAACAGGCTGAGTGGAACCAGATAATCTGCGTACATCAGATGATTGACAATAGATTCACCAACAAGACAGCCTGTATTTGTCTTATTCAGCTGGCTTGATAAGTCGTCCATATCCATATTAAACAAAAAGGGAAATCAAATTCCTCCTTGTCGAACTCCGTTACCAACATGGAAAGCAGCTGATACAACATTGTCCCATTTAACATGAAAAGTTTGATTGGCATACCAGAACACCAAAATCCTCACAAGAGGTTTAGGGACACCTCTCGCTATTAGCTTCATAAACAGTTTTTCATGACAAATTCGATCGAAAGCTTTGTAAGCATCAATAAAGCATAAAAATACAGATGAATTAAGACTTGTGTACCTGAGACAATCTCCTTCAGAGCATAGATACAGAGATCAGTACCATGTTTTCTTTTAAAACCAAACTGATTTTCTGCAGTCAGAATATACATTTCCAATTTCAATCAAATAATTCTCTCAAACACTTTAGACAAGATACTGGCCAATGCAATGGGTCGATAGTTGTGTAGCCCGGGTGGTAAACATTTCTGTTGAAACAATCCTATTACATAAATATAAAAGTTTGAATACATAATACTTAAGTTCATAGTTTAATAAATAGACTTTAAGGTTTGAGAGTATGATTTTGATTTGATGAGAAATGCATATTGTTCATGTTTTACTGAATACAGCATTTGGAAATGTATATCTGTTGTTTAAAAAACGCATGTTAAAATGTACCGGTTACAAATATGAAGAGAGTAAGATGAATGTTTTGTGAATCTATGTTGTTGCTTTAATTTTGATTATGATGTTAAGCCAATCCGGTTTGAGGTCAAAGGGCAGGGTAACACGGGAAGTTGGGGTAGATGAGGTTGGAGTAGAAAAAGACAGAGCGAGCGGAGGAGTTGGAGGGAGAAGAAAATTGTAGCGTACGGTAAAATACCAAGAGTGAAGATTTTATATTATCATTAGTGGTGTTATGTTTATATTGTTGGGTGAATATCTCAACCAACAACAATAACCCAGAAAGAGGAGTTTGGCTGTTGGCGGTTTTGGATTAAGCACGGGCTTTGCCGCCAGACTAGCGACAGCGAGTGCCAGGTTGGAGCCGGTGGAGGTCGGGATTGTCGTCGTCCTCAGTCTTCTTCCTGAGTTGGTTCGTCTCGTAAATCCACGAGAGTATTTGGTCGGTCTCTCCTTCACCTGCTGCCGCCCTTCTGCCGCAGTGCGTGTGCTACCGCACTGCTGATCCGAGGTACCAGCTCCTTGTTATTTTGTGCCATCCTGGCGAAACAGCCATTTTGTTTACGGCTACAACGCACACGAGCTACACTCAGGCCTGCACCGTAGAACTGTACTGAATTAAGGTATTCGTGTAGTTAGCATTGCCGGCTAGTTTGTATTGTGTGTCCATGTGCATTACGATGTCATGTAAATGTTGAACCAATAACTGAAGAACTGATTTTTTGTCTGAAGTAAATCTTTCCTGTTTTTGTTTAACAGTTGGTTGTATTGTTTTTTTCATATGTTAAATTGGTTTAAGTTAGTAACAATTACTAACGAACTCAGGTTAGCCACCTCTCATTACAAATCCACCAAACTAGAGAGGCGCTACAGTTGTCTATGCTGTTCAGTTTACCAGCCTTATCTTTAACAACAGGCACTAACAGTACTGACATAATAGAGTTCGGTAGAACACCATGAACCATAATTCCAGTGAGACACATGGCTAGAAATGGACTGAGTCTATAACTGGCATTTTTTAGATGCTCTGCAGAAATGGAATCCATACCACAAGCTTTGTTGTTGTCTAGCATGTGGATGGCATCATAAATATCTACTGATCTAACTATCAAGTCTGCAGAGATACCTTTATATTGATTATCAATTCTCACTGTGTTACTTTGAACACAATTAAATAGTTTACTGTAGTGCTCATGCCATAGATCAGCAATCTTCTCTGGACAACTAACCCCTTTGATATCAGAAGGGAGGGGAGTTCTGTTATTATTTATGATCTTGACCTCCTTCCAGAAGTCAGTAAGATTGTTATTCTGCATCTTTCTGGCCAGCGAGTCTGCTCTCATTGTGTTTTCATTTCTCTTAATGAAACGAGTGCATATTTAAATCTAGCATTTGTGAGGTTTTTGTTATCAAGCAGCACTCTCTGTCTGGGTCTGCCTGCCTCTGACCAGACTCTAAAGGCTTCTCTAGCAGCAGCATGTTGCTCAGACACAAACTCATTCCAGACAGGCCGTGCGTTAGGGACCTTACTCTTGTGATTAATAAAAGGTTCACTGGAAGCATAAAGACATTTGACAATATCATCATACATGGCACAGAGCTTTTCAGCATTATGTTTATCCTTGCAGTTCATATCCGAGAATTAGTTAATAGAGAATATCTGTGCCGAACCTCTTTAGTCAATTTTGACCAGTCCAGTTTTCTTGGGGGGCCAGCAACAAGGGTACACTCTCAACATTTAGCAGCATAGCAACTGGTATGTGATCAGTGGTGGCCAGCCCATAACACATCTCTATACTTTCCAGTGAGTCATGAGAATCGGCTGTGGTTACAATATGGTCTAGCCAGGAAGTTGTGTGCCACGTTTCACTTATATAGGTAAAACTTGTATCAGGCAATAACGCTTGATATAATTAATTTAGTTTCATTACAGAACTGCTGCAGATGTTGTGCGAATAAACACTTATCTGACATGTCAGCATTAAAATCACCCATGACATAGACACAACATGAACTATTGTCCTCTATGAAGGACTGAATAAAAGCTAACCTGTTCTGAAATTCATCCTCATGGTCATAGGATTCATATGGTGTGTACACATTTACAATAGTACATTTATTTTCATTGTGATTAAACTCCAACCCAATAGCCCAGTCAACGTTAAGCCACACCACCTTTACCGTTGGGTCATATTTTATGTTCCACAGTATAGCTACACCACCAGCTATCCTCCCACAAACCATTCTCATGCTGAGATCGGTAGTGGACTCTCCAGCACCATGAAAGTTCTTGTGTAGGGAGTTCAATTTGTCCAGATCTTGCTTGGTCATCCAGGTTTCTTGAAGGCAGACAATGTCACTCTCGTCCAGCAATGTGTCCACCACCAAACGTCTTGATCTATCAGCAGCAGTATGTCCTACTCGGAGGCCACGAGCGTTGTAGGATACAACCCGCATTAATGATCTACCACGGACCCATCAGGGCAGCTGGCCGGTGTGTCTGTCTCCCTGGTCTCTACATATAGGCCTACATTCATCCCAGCATCATGACTGAGCTGAAGCTCGGTACCCTGAGAGCGGGGGGTATGCTCTGGTCGAGCTTTTTTGAAAGTATAGACCAAGGGTAATTACCAAACCACAACTGTCCCACCATTACCCATATGTGGCGCTACATTCCACGCCCTAAAGCACAAAGGCTTTCTGGAATGGATAGGCTAACCAAGCCCCCTCCCTTCACTCCTTGAGTTGAAATAAAGGCCCTTGTGGATCCTGGTGGTATTATATTTCAGATTTGGTATCCCATTGGTAATTCTGCAGCATAGATTTTTCTATACAGTTCCAATTTGTCAAGAATATACATTTTTCAATGGTTCGCAATGTTTGGAGGAATCCGCCATTACTGCTTGCAGTTATATTTAGGATTCCTCCGTCAGGAGGAAACCTATTGTTATTGTTAGTTTTATTATTAGGATTCCTCCGTCAGGAGGAAACCTATTGTTATTGTTAGTTTTATTATTATTATTATTATTATTCTTGTTCCATGGAAGTCAAGGGCAGCCCCTAGAACCCTTCGACAACTTTTTGTGAAATTTGGCACACTCATTAAGGACAGTTGATTCTATACCTACACCAAGTTTCATGTCTCCCATTAGACCACTCCAGCGCCACCAACGGGTCAAAGTTGGACTTGTGTTTACACACGCAACTTTTGAACCGTATGACCCATTTTCGAAAATGAGGTACCATTGGATTCCCTGGATCAAGCCGAGTTCAACGCACCCCATGGCGTCAATTTCCGGTTATGTAGATTTTCCGCTATTTCCGGTTTTATCAAAAACCTTTGAAAGCCTACTCCTCCTACAATTTTTGTCATATCTTCTTCAAAGTTACCAGAGATGATCTTCAGACCAAGCCTCACAAAAGTTATCGAAAATAATTTTGATCCTCGCAACCGTTTGTCCGGTACAGCCAATCAAATTCATCAGAAAAGCCGCCAAACAGGATGTGAAGTCATGTCTCAGCAAATCTTTGAGATATCAACACGAAACTTGGTATATCGATGGAAGACACTACAACATGTTACCGTGTGCAAAGGCAACTTCATATCTCCAAAAATGATTGATATAAAGCAAATTGAACTTATCGCTAACGCTAAAATAATGCTTTACACATCAGCCAGTCAAAAACTGATACTCTGATTCAATCACAAGTTCATATGAAGACTCTTGAGAATGTTTATAACACAAATCTGTGAAAAAGTTGACTGTAAGATCAAAGGTCGATTTTTGGTGAATATTTGAAACATGCTTGCTTGGCTAATTTCTAGCCAAATTTCCAATGAATGTCTCCCCTCCTCCTGCCCGCGCGTGCTCCACATCCTCACACACTCAGCCTTAACTTACACACGCGCGGGCTTGGCAAGACGCACACGCAACATTTCAGGAGAGTGTGGGCTGACCAAGCCCCCACTCATTCCTTGGTTTCTAGCAAAGGCCTTGTGGATCTTGTAATCTTGGATCTCTTAACAAAAGCTGATCTTTTTAGTATTGCATTTCCGATTTTGTATGCAATGGTAAAAAGTTATACAAATCCTGAAACATTGATATATATATATATGTATTTATATATATATAAATCTTTATTTCAGACGCCAAGTTCCACATAAAATAACAGACATAGAGCTATAAAAAAGAGAGTAAAACGAAAACATAAAACATAGATAATACAGTGCATAAAAAGTATTAGGACTTTTGTGCCAATGTAGTCTTAAGTTCCAAGTAATCGATAGCAGCTCTTTAGAGGGTTGACCAGAGCCTCTACTATTCAGTTCTCAGACTTGTCCAGTCGACACATGAAACCATACATCAGTTGTCTCAGGAGTGCCTTACAGGTTGGTACGTGCTTAGACAGAAACAACTGACCAGCACTATGCCACCTAGGCACATTAAGTAGCAATCTAAAAGCATCATTGAAACCATACATCAGTTGTCTCAGGATTGCCTTACAGGTTGGTACGTGCTTAGACACAAACAACTGACTAGCACTATGCCACCTTGGCACATTAAGTAGCAATCTAAAAGCACCATTGTAGGCTACTTTCAGTATCTGTATACTCCTTTACCTGTACATAGACCACAAATGAGCAGTGTACAATGGTGTTATGTAGGTTCTAAACAGGGAACATTAAACTGAATCTGAGCACATAGAAAACGTCCTTAATAACATACTGGCCTGAGAATATATTTTACAGCGCTGTTGATACATATCGTTGTCATCTGTCCAATCATCAGAAATGACATGGCAGATATTTTATTTCCTCACAAACACCAAGGGGACTGCCAGATAAATAAAAGGTAGGGAAGGTTAATTTCCTGTCCTGATTACTTCTGACTATCATTATGTGGCTTTTCTTTGCATTATATTTTATATCATGATCTAAGCCATACTGAGAGCACACCCATAGCATCTGTTGCAACAGGCTGAGTGGAACCAGATAATCTGCGTACATCAGATGATTGAAAATAGATTCACCAACAAGACAGCCTGTATTTGTCTTATTCAGCTGGCTTGATAAGTCGTCCATATCCATATTAAACAAAAAGGGAAATCAAATTCCTCCTTGTCGAATTCCGTTACCAACATGGAAAGGAGCTGATACAACATTGTCCCATTTAACATGAAAAGTTTGATTGGCATACCAGAACACCAAAATCCTCACAAGAGGTTTAGGGACACCTCTTGCTATTAGCTTCATAAACAGTTTTTCATGACAAATTCGATCGAAAGCTTTGTAAGCATCAATAAAGCATAAAAATACAGATAAATTAAGACTTGTGTACCTGAAACAATCTCCTTCAGAGCATAGATACAGAGATCAGTACCATGTTTTCTTTAAAAACCAAACTGATTTTCTGCCGTCAGAATATACATTTCCAATTTCAATCAAATAATTCTCTCAAACACTTTAGACAAGATACTGGCCAATGCAATGGGTCGATAGTTGTCTATGCTGTTCAGTTTACCAGCCTTATCTTTAACAACAGGCACTAACAGTACTGACATAATAGAGTTCGGTAGAACACCATGAACCATAATTCCAGTGAGACACATGGCTAGAAATGGACTGAGTCTATAACTGGCATTTTTTAGATGCTCTGCAGAAATGCAATCCATACCACAAGCTTTGTTGTTGTCTAGCATGTGGATGGCATCATAAATATCTACTGATCTAACTATCAAGTCTGCAGAGATACCTTTATAT